>NC_079193.1:354139186-354511263 GCF_029499605.1 Hyla sarda
CGGTGCGGTAGAAAATGGTGTCACCCCCATACCTACCCCCAGTAAGTTTTTAGCCTGTTGTGACAGACACCACTGTTGTAGCGCATTGTGAGAAATTCCAGTATAATAATCAGATATACCAGTTGCCACAGAATAGGAAAGTGTTAAAGAGGTTTTCACCATTTAAATATACAGCTCCCAGAATTACTTAAAGGGGTACTCCACTGGAAAACATTTACTTTTATATCAACTGGTGCCAGAAAGTTAAACAGATTTTTAAATTACTTCTATCTAAAATCTTAATCCTTACAGTACTTATAAGCTGGTGTATGCTCCACAGGAAGTTGTGTAGTACTTTCCAGTCTGACCACAGTGCTATTTGCTGACACCTCTGTCCATGTCAGGAACTGTCCAGAGCAGGACAGGTTTGCTATGGGGATTTGCTCCTACTATGGACAGTTCTTGACATGGACAGAGGTGTCAGTACAGAGCACTGTGGTCAGACAGAAAAGAAATTAAAAAAGAAAATAACTTCCTGTGAATCGCTTATACAGCAGCTAATAAGTACTGGAAGGATTAAGATTTTTACAAATCTGTTTAACTTTGTAGCACCAGTTGATTAAAAAATGTTTTTTTTCCAGTAGAGTACCCCTTTGAGCAGTGGTGAGGTTATGCTGGGAGTTGTAGTTTCACTGACCTAACTGTAGAACTGACAAGCGACTACAGCTCTGATCGGACATAGAGAAGAGAATGTACAATGATATCAGTGATTACAGGTGACGTCTTCTCCATAGTCTTCACTTATCTAATTCAGATGGTACATACCGCCAGGACTTGTTCCAGCTAAAACTTCTGTCTGTAGAATGTGACACCCAGACGTCTCCTCACTATGTCAGCGCATTCTCATCCTCTATATGAAATCAATTATTATTATAAACCTGCCAGACACTGTATCTTCTAAATATAATACTACTATACACTATACTCTTTGATTATAAACCTTCCATACACTGTACCCACTGAATATAATACTACCACACACTGTACATTCTGTATATAATACCAACACATACTGTACCCACTGAATATAATACTACCTCATACTGTACCCTCTGAATGTAATACTACCACCCACTGTGCCCTCTGAATATAATACTACCACACACTGCGCCCTCTGAATATAATACCAACACATACTGTAGCCTCTGAATATAAATCTGCCACATACTGTACCCCTGAATATAATACCCCCACACACTGTACCCACTGAATATAATACTACCACACACTGTGCCCTCTGAATATAATACTACCACACACTGTGCCCTCTGAACATAAATCTGCCACATACTGTACCCTCTGAATATAAATCTGCCACATACTGTACCCCTGAATATAATACCCCCACACACTGTACCCACTGAATATAATACTACCACATACTGTACCCTCTGAATATAATACTACCACCCACTGCGCCCTCTGAATATAATACTACCACAAACTGCGCCCTCTGAATATAAATCTGCCACATACTGTACCCCTGAATATAAATCTGCCACATACTGTACCCCTGAATATAATACCACATACTGTAGCCTCTGAATATAATACTTAGAGATGAGCGAACTACAGTAAATTCAACTCGTCACGAACTTCTCGGCTCGGCAGTTGATGACTTTTCCTGCATAAATTAGTTCAGCTTTCAGGTACTCCCGTGGGCTGGAAAAGGTGGATACAGTCCTAGGAGACTCTTTCCTAGGAATGTATCCACCTTTTCTAGCCCACCGGAGCACCTGAAGGCTGAACTAATTTACGCAGGATAAGTCATCAACTGCCGAGTCGAGAAGTTTGTGACGAATCAAATTTACTGTAAGTTCGCTCATCTCTAATAATACTACCACTACTATGCAGTGGTCTTCAATCTGCGGACCTCCAGATGTTGCAAAACTACAACTCCCAGCATGCCCGGACAGCCGTTGGATGTCCGGGCATGCTGGGAGTTGTAGTTTTGCAACATCTGGAGGTCCGCAGGTTGAAGACCACTATTGGGTTCAAAATCTTAATTTATTTAGATTTTGCACCTATAAATTGGGTGCGTCTTATACGCCGGTGCGTCCTATAGGGCGAAAAATACGGTATTTGTTTTATAGATCAACATGACATTAATTCCTCCTGTTTTGTTTTTGTTTTTCAGATTTTTGCCTTTGCCGCCACTATGTGCTATGGGTGCAGCATGGTCCTGGGATTCCGCAGATGGAGACAATAACAAACCGGAACAGGCTGAACCAGATGGACCTGCTGGAATCTGATAGCAGTCAATGGATAAGAGAGAAGGAGTGTGAATGGACAGAGCCCGGTCACAGAGACATTATAGCCTGAAAAGACTGACCCCCTTGTATATGTGCCAACCACATACGACAGCGCTGCGGAGCCGGAGAGCTGCGCACATTGTAATATACCAGGATCCCAAGTGGACATGGATTCCTGCACTGGGATGGGATGCTTTCGGATATGTTTGTATGGGAGTTTTACAATAAAAAAAAAAATGTAAAAAATTAAAAAGGCCATTCATCATATAAAAAAAAAAAAAAAATATATATATATATATATATATATAAAATATAATAACATAAAACAGCATCTTCTAAGTTCTAGGTCAGTGGCCAGCGGCTGTCATGCTGTTGAAGTTTTGCAACATCTGGAGGGCCACAGTTTGAGACCACTGTTCTAGGTGGTTTCTGGTGGAGCCACGTACCCTATAACCATCCAATTAAACTAGACATATGGGGATTGCCACCTTTCTTGTAAAAAAAAAAAAAAAAATTCCGGCCATGCTAATTTGCATAATTAATTATATATGCGTGACATCACAGGATACACATATGCGGGGGAAATTTTGTCCTATCCTGACCCCTATAACTTTTTTTTATTTCTTTTTGATCGCTTTTTATTTATTTATTTATTTTAATTAAATTCGGGAGTTGCAGTTCGTTACAAACTACAACTCCCAGCATGCCCTGATACAGCCTGTGGCTCAGCAGCTGCCTCAAACAAAAACTACAACTCCAATCATGTTGGACTATATAGTAGTATATAGTATAGGTCAGTGTTTCCCAACCAGGAGTGCCTCCAGCTGTTGCACAACTACAACTCCCAGCATTTTGGACTATATAGTAGTATATAGTATAGGTCAATGTTTCCCAACCAGGGGTGCCTCCAGCTGTGGCAAAACTACAACTCCCAGCATGTTGGACTATATAGTAGTATATAGTATAGGTCAGTGTTTCCCAACCAGGGGTGCCTCCAGCTGTTGCACAACTACAACTCCCAGCATTTTGAACTATATAGTAGTATATAGTATAGGTCAGTGTTTCCCAACCATGCGGTGCCTCCAGCTGTTGCAAAACTACAACTCCCAGCATGCCCTGACAGCTGTTTGCTGTCTGGGCATGCTGGGAGTTGTAGTTTTGCAACAGCTGGAGGAGCTCTGGTTGGGAAACACTGGTATAGTATATGGTGTAACATTCCGGGAGTATGAGGGTTGGTTGGATAAATACCGGCCATTGCTTTGCCGGTATTTTTAATATACAAGGCAGCCCTATCAACAACACTAAAATTCAAGACAAACACATGACTTTTAAAGGAGGGTTCCCAGGTACCTTGGTGCCTGCAACAAAGACAAAGTCAACTCTTTAGATGTACCTCATGGTAATACACAGGATGGTTAGGGATTCGTGAGAGTCTGTCTGGTCGCCAAATGGGTCATACTTGGCATTTATGGTGGCCTAGTGCAATGAAGTTGTTAAAGGGGTTGTCCAGACTGCATTGAACACACCTTCCCTCTACAAAACCTTTTGCCCTCCCCCCGCTCAGTAAATAACAACGGACACCGTGTTTCTCTTTTAGTGGGCTGAGGTGGTGGTCACAGCTCCAATTTATTAAGTAATAAACAGCACTATAGCGTGCAACTCTAAATCAACACTGCATAGCAGTAACCATATAACAAAAAACGTGATATTGACCTGTTCCACAGCCGTAGAGGAATGCCAACCGTCGGATCCCCGACGGGCATGACTGCCCACGGCATCTTCCATCTTCTAAGGTCATACCATTCCATGCCAGCTGTGACTAAAAGGAAGACAAACAGAACAAGAAAACACAATACAGAAATAAGTACAAGAAGCAGAAAAATCGTAAACACCACGGGAGTAGACAAGCCTTCATTACGGCCACTAAAACGTAAATCACTTTTTTTTTTTTTTTATTTGTATTAATATATATATATATATATATTTTTTTATATAAAAGGGGTGAACAAGCAAGCCCACGCGCCGAACAACCGGAGCGCGGGCCTAAATAGACATAAATACAAGAAAATATTACAAATCATAACAAACCAAAAGGGGAGGGAGGGCGGGACGTCTCTCGTTGCTGGTGAGGTAAGAGGAGGGGAGGAAGCAGGAGAGTCTCCTGGAAAATGTCCAGCCCAATATCATTGAGGTGGACCCCGTCTGCGATCATGAATCGTCTGTTGTCACCCTCCAGCTCGCGGTGACGGACCACCACCCCGCCCTTGGACCGAACAAAACGAGCCATCCTAGCATTGACCAGGCGGCGAGACCGCTCAATGGCCTCAGCATCCCTGGCCCCCTGCCACTTGACCCGAGGAACAATTTCCGACCATACCAAAACCAGCTCCGTAAAGAAGCCAGATAACCTCTCCACATCAACTTTCATGACGGTGATAAGCTCTGGAAAGCGGGTAAAACAAAGGTTGTTCCCACCGGCATGAACAACCAAAATCACCGGAGAGCGTACCATACCGGCAATAACCACTGCTTCCGAAAGAATTTGGTGCCACCGCATGCCCGGAATCCCACGCCAGTGGGCATCAATGTTCGGAACACCCAACGATCTTCCGCCAGGACGGCAACTCGCCCTTTGGGCTGCCCGGTGGATATATGAATGCCCCAAAAAGAACACGGAAGCCACTGGAGACTCTGAAACAGAAAAACAAGTTAAAGAAGCAGTTCCGGACGAACGTATCCCTCATGACATGCCGAGCGCCATCTCCCAATTCGCTGAATGTCCGCTACAACCAGCCCGGCACGCGACGCCTCCGTAGCCGCACCAATCCGAAAGGAATGTGTGCCAAATTCAGCCACCGGGGCACCAACAGCCCCAAGGCACCGCTTAAAAACCGCCTGGAACTGATAGCGCGTCAGAGGGGAGCCGTCAGCATGCGCGAAAAAATGCTCACCACCCGCGCGAACCGCCAAATAACCCAAAAAGGCCCGAACAGGACACACCTCCCCGTCCACAGACCGCAAACTAACCCACGCCCCTTGGCCCATCTGATCCGTCTTGGACCTGCGTATACGCAACTGCAATACGCCGTTCGAGCAAACTACATCCTCAAACAACAAACCACCCACGCCCGACTTAGACGCGGGAACCATCTCACCGACCCGAAAAGCGCCAAAAAACACGGCGCAAAAAGCAGCAGAAAAAAGCAACGACTCAAACTGAGAAGGACAACACTCCTCCGTAGCCGACAGCAGAGCCACCAACAAAGTATAGGAAACCGGGCGCCTGCGCTCGCGCCTGACGTGGGTCTTCTGCCAACCCTTCAGCGCCTGCTGAATCAAAAAACGCTTCGTCACATCTTCCCAACCCAAAAGTTTAAAGTAAAAACTCACACCCGCCAGCCTCCGGCGGGCCACCACAGCGGAAACAGCAGCTGCGCGCAAAGATAACAAATAGTCAATGGTTACCGATAAGCGGGACTCCCCACAGACTTCCACCGGGCGTCCAGCAACCATACCCCACCAAGCAGCCCACGCCTTACCATGTCCTGTCCAAGTAGCAGCCGCTACCGATGATTGGATAAGGGGCATCAATCGACCGTCACCAAGTCCCACACCAACCGGGGGCAAGGAGTGCCCTCCTGGGCCGCGTCCGGACACATCTTCCGAAAGGCCTGAAACTGAAAACGGGACAAAGCATCAGCAATCACATTGTCGATCCCAGGGACGTGGCGGGCCCGGAACCAAATATTCAGCTCCAGACAGCGAAGCACCAGATGACGAAGCAGAGACAACACAGGAAGCGAAGAGGACGTAAGACCGTTAACACAATGAACCACACTCACATTGTCAGACCAGAAAACAACCCGGCGGTTACTAAAAAGAGAGCCCCAAAGTTCCACCGCAACCACAATGGGAAAAAGTTCCAGCAACGTAAGGTTCCGGCATCGCCCGTCTTCACGCCACTCCCGAGGCCACTCCTCGGCACACCACGCACCATCAAAGAAAGCCCCGAAACCCAAAGACCCCGCAGCGTCCGTGAACAGTTGAAGGTCACCATTGGGCAATTCAGCCGCCTGCCAACAAGTGCGACCATTATAGCATCTCAAAAATTCCCTCCAAACCAAAACATCAGCTCGCAACTGCCGGGAAATGCGGATCCTGTGGTCCGGATACCGCGCCCCTCGCGTGGACAATGACAGCCTCCGAGAAAAAACCCGCCCCATGGGCATAACTCTGCACGCAAAGACAAGGTGACCCAACAACACCTGCATTTGCCGCAATGTGACCTTCTTAACCTCACAAAAAACTTACACTAAACCCAACAAAGATTCCAACTTCTCACTCGGCAGGCGAAAAACCATGGCAACCGAATCAATCTCAATGCCCAAGAACGACATCACAGTAGCAGGACCCTCCGTCTTATCCGCCGACAAAGGAACACCAAATTTTCGCATAAAGAAACAAAAAGAATCCAACAAAAAACGACATCTGGAGGACCCGGCTGGGGCAACAAACAAAAAATCATCCAAGTAATGAATAATAGAGGAACTGCCTGTTTCCACCCGAACCACCCATTCCAAAAATGAACTGAACAACTCAAAGTAGTGGCACGAGATGGAACAGCCCATAGGTAAACAGACATCAAAATAAAACAACCCGTCAACCCGACACCCCAGCAGGTGGTGACATTCCGGATGAACCGGCAACAACCTAAATGCCGATTCAATGTCGGATTTCGCCATCAAGGCCCCAGCTCCCGCACTCCTAACCAGGGCAACTGCCCTATCAAAAGAAACATAGGACACAGACGCATCCTCCTTGGGAATTCCGTCATTCACCGAGGAACCCTTCGGGTACGATAGGTGATGGATGAGCCGGAACTTCCCTGCCTCCTTCTTGGGCACCACACCCAAAGGGGACACCCGCAGGTTGTGAAAAGGCGGGACGGAAAAGGGGCCCATAAACCTACCCAACGCCACCTCCTTGCCAATCTTGTCCCGGAGCACTTCAGGACGCTCACGAGCCGATTTCAAATTATCCGGAAAAACACCACCAACCGTACTCAAAACAAACGGAATAAAGAAACCACATTCAAAACCATCTGTTACAACCAAAGCGGCTTCCCTAATGGGGTACTGCTCTAACCACGGGCGCATCGCGGCCACCCTCACCGGGGTCCTTCCCTCCGGCAGCAGACGCCGGGCGGGCGGGCGTTTTTGCAGCCCTAGGACATCGCACTGCGGCATGTCCCCCGCCTCAGGAGGAACACTCATGCTTGTACTTGCACAAGCTGAGAAATCGGCAGTGGCCCTCATTGAAGAGCCAACAAGCCCCGGGCCTTCGCACGGCCACTGACCCTGTAGCCCCGGGCTGACCAGCGGCCCCTGACTGAAAGGACGGCCCCTTTTGGGACATCATTAGGCGCAACCAGACATCAGTTGCCTTGACACCCCAACCAACCTCCGGCTGCAACGCCAGCCGCCGACGAAATTCTTCGTCATAACACCACCAGGCAGAACCCCCATGAGCCTTGTAGGCATTGTAAACAGAATCCATATAAATAAAAAGTTCCGAACAGCGTTCGGGATGCTTTTCACCCATAACACACCCCAAGACAGCAAAGGCCTGTAACCAGTTACCCATGGACTTGGCAACCTTAGGCCTGAAGGGGCCCACCTTCTCAGACTGAGGTCTCCGCTCCTTATCTATGGTGTGTTGGTCCACAGAAACCAGGGACCACAAATCCACATATGCATTTCCCCAAATCTTCTCCTTAACCGCTTCGTCCACATGCACCCCCAAAGGGCTAAGCCGACAAAAAATAGCCTCCTTGTGTACGCCCGCTCTAACCGGGGACACACGACGGGCTGGTGTAGCCAGTTTTTCACCTGGCGGCCCTTCCAACTTGGAAAGGACAGCCTTCAAAACAGACAAAACATCAGCAGACCCACCCCCAGTACCCCAAGCCCCCGCAAAGTCGAACTCACCAGTCCGCGCAGGAGCACCAGAAGAAGTCGATGGACCACTGGAGGAAACATCAGGCACTGGATCTGACACCGGAGCAGGAGGAGGAGCAGGATCCGGATTCGGAGCTGGACCCGCGCTGGGCCGCTCGCATCCACGCGAAGACCTCCTAGGGGACCTGGAACGTCGCCGACGACTGCCCCGCCGGCGAGCCCTCCTGTCCGGGCTCGCCGAGCTCCATGAGCTGTCTCTCGAAGAAGATGGCGATCGCCAGCGGGACGAGCGGGACGAGCGGGACCTTCCCGATCTCGCTCTGCATCTGTGGTCCCGGCGACAACTGCGGTGTGACCGAGCCCGAGACTCAGCAGCCCTGCACCGCCGAGAGCGGCCAGAACCCCGGGAGGATGACCTGGAAAAACGCCTGCGTACACTCCTCACAGACCCCCTTGAATCCCGGTCATGCGGGGGCTGGCTGACCCGCTGCTCAAACACCTGACCCCCAGCAAGAGACTGTGAAGGGCCGGTGATAGGGGGGGGAGGGGGAGGTGGGGCGCTACCTGAGGGACAGTCAGAGAAGAGGGGCCCGCAGCATCTTCCCCGGGGCCCATGCTATCTTGGGCATCCTCAAATAAAGGGTCCTCCTCCCCCAAATCTACAGGCAGGGGTTGGGACACAGCCAGCCCACCACCATGTGGCAGGCTGACCGCGGATACCCGCGCCGGCGGCGTGTCCGGAACCTCGTCAGCCGACAAGGAGGCACGAGATCCGGCCGAGGGGGCATGATGATTTCCCATTACCCCGGAACTCACACTGCACTGCCCGGGGAACGCCGCCACTACCGGAAGCGCGCGTGCAGGAAGGGGAGGAGCCATCCCCCGCAACCCGGCACCAGCAGCAGCAGGCCCAGGCCCCGATGCAGAGGCCAAAGCCTGCGCCACAGCACGTCCCCGCCGCCCGCCGGTATTAACCCGCAGCGGGCTGGGACTCAACCTAGAAGGGGGGCGGGATTGCCTACCCGTCCGGCGGCTCGCTGCAGGCACCGAAACCGCCGCCGATGACAAGGACCGGGCCGAGGAGGGAACCCCAGCGGAGGCCATATCGGGAAGGAGCCGTGAGAGAAGCCCAGGATCAGCCAGCAACCGCTCCCGTATCGCCAACCACACAGCCTCGTCAGCCATAGCGAGCACCTACGTCTCTCGTTGCTGGTGAGGTAAGAGGAGGGGAGGAAGCAGGAGAGTCTCCTATATCCCTTATGGGCGTAACTATACACCCAGTTCCCACCCCGACCTGTGGGAGGGCCCCCAACCTTGTTCGGCACATGTTACCCCCCAGTGTCCATACAGTCAGTGGGACCTATTCCTATTATCGGACAGGTCCCATACAGGAATAGAAAAACAGAGGTGTTTTCTCCCCAAAACAGCACCACATCTGTTTCCAGGTTGTGTGTGGTATTACAACTCTGCTCCATTCTCTGTTCCAATGGAACTGAGCTGTAATGTCACACACAATCATTGGACAGGTGTCATTTTTTAGAAATCCACTCTGTTCTTCCAATCTTGGATAACCCCTTTATGTTGATATCCATTGTGGCCAAGGGCAGTTTTGCGTTAGTAATATCTCTAAGTGTACGTTCCAACCTGGCGTATACGCAGCGTGAAATCTGCAGCAGCAACAGGAAATACGCTGCGTATCCCTCGCTCACCATACACACAAGGCTCTCCGGCGGCAGCCCTATGTGTGTAGTGAGTTTTGGAGGCGGGGCCGTGTGCCGGCGTGACTGCGACGTGTGGCTCCGCCTCCAAAACTCACTACACACATAGGGCTGCCGCCGGAAAGCCTTGTATGTATGGTGAGTGAGGGATACGCAGCATATTTCCCGCTGCTGCTGCAGATTTTGCGCAGCGTGAAATACGCTGCGTATACGCCAGGTGGGAACAAACCCTTACTATGGGATATGCAGAAGAGACGAGATCTCATGGCAAAGATTAAAACTTAACATTTATTTTAACCATAAAAAGGATCCAAGGATGGTCCTATTGCCATCAAAAACGCACACAGAGAAAAAAAGGTTTTCCATTGCTGCACAGAAATATTTATCAAGCATTGCAAAGAGAAGCAATGGTGCAGTTGCCCATAGCAACCAACCAGACTTCTTTCATATTTCAGAGGCCTTTGTGAAAATGAAAGCTGGAATCGGATTGGTTGCTATGGGCAACTGCACCACATTTCCTCTACATAAGCTTTAATAAATCTCCCCCCAGGGCTGGTTAGGTGGGCCTTGTCTCGGCCCTGCCCCTATAGCACTATAGAGGTAGCAGAGGTGTCAGTCATACCAGGGCCCTGGTATCTAAGGGGGCCCCAAAACACATCTGCCCCATAAGAGACCAGTATTACATTTGGCATATGGGGCCCTGTTGCAGATTTTGCATCGGGGCCCAGAAGCTATAAGCTACGCCTGGGGCGGACACAGACAACTGTGCAACTCACATTAATCTGCGGCATTAGGTAGGCAGCAGTTCCCCCACATTACCACATTAGGTAGCATAATTTTCCCACATTAGGTAGCATAGATTCTTCACATTAGGTAGCATAGTTTCCCCACATTAGGCAGCATGGTTTCCTACATTAGGTAGCATAGATTCCCCACATTAGGTAGCATAGTTTCCACCACATTAGGTAGCATAGTTTCCACCACATTAGGTAGCATAGTTTCCCCACATTAGGTAGCATAGTTTCCCCACATAAGGTAGCATAGATACCCCACATTAGGTAGCATAGATTCCCCACATTAGGTAGTATAGCTTCCCCACATTAGGTAGCATAGCTTCCCCACATTAGGTAGCATAGACTCCTTACATTAGGTAGCATAGATTCCCCAGATTAGGTAGCATAGCCCCCCCCCAACACTTACACACACACACTTACCTGGCCTGCGCAGCGCTTCTCCTCTCTGGTGGCAGACTGAGGAGTGACATCACTGACGTCCTCCTGCGTGGGTCTGCGGTGGTATGTCCCTCATCAGACCCAGGTCGGCCAGCTGCAGACTCACTGTCTAATGTGCCCGTTGCGCTACTATGCGCCGCAGCCACTTTAGAACATGATCAGCCGCGGTGCCCCCTCACACGCTGGGCCCCTGTGCAACTGAACCGGCTGCACAGGCGGTATTTCCCTGAGCTACGCATCTAAGCAGCACTGTGCACACAATGATAACTTTGTTCTTGACAAATCTGTCTTTTGAAGTGTAGCAACCTAACAACATTTTAGTATTTAGCGAGTTCCCTCTAGCGACAACAGAAAAGAATGTATAATATCTCTATAATGTATTATTTCTCTCTTTCTCTCTCTATTTAAATAGAACTCAATTGGTGATATTTATGAAAATGTATGTAGAGCAAGAGTGATGTAGTTGCCCTCTAAAAAGGCCTCCCAAAAATGAAAGAAGCAATCTGTGTTACGCCGAGCGCTCCGGGTCCCCGCTCCTCCCCGGAGCGCTCACGGCGTCTCTCTCCCTGCAGCGCCCCGGTCAGTCCCGCTGACCGGGAGCGCTGCACTGACATGGCCGTCGGGGATGCGATTCGCACAGCGGGACGCGCCCGCTCGCGAATCGCATCCCAAGTCACTTACCCGTCCCGGTCCTCTGCTGTCATGTGCTGGCGCGCGCGGCTCCGCTCTCTAGGGCGCGCGCGCGCCAGCTCTCTGAGACTTAAAGGGCCAGTGCACCAATGATTGGTGCCTGGCCCAATTAGCTTAATTGGCTTCCACCTGCTCCCTGGCTATATCACATCACTTCCCCTGCACTCCCTTGCCGGATCTTGTTGCCTTGTGCCAGTGAAAGTGTTTCCTTGTGTGTTCCTAGCCTGTGTTCCAGACCTCCAGCCAGCCGAATCGTGACAGTAGATCCGGCCACAGCCACAGTCCAGTCCTTCTTCGCTGAAGTCCGTAGTGTCTTCGAGGAACCAGCCCGAGCTTCTTCTGCCGAGACTGCCCTGCTGAACCTGGTCCAGGGTAATTCTTCAGTGGGCGAGTACGCCATCCAATTTCGTACTCTTGCTTCCGAATTATCATGGAATAACGAGGCTCTCTGCGCGACCTTTAAAAAAGGCCTATCCAGTAGCATCAAGGATGTGCTGGCCGCACGAGAGATTCCTGCCAACCTGCAAGAACTTATCCATTTGGCCACCCGCATTGACATGCGTTTTTCTGAGAGACATCAGGAGCTCCGCCAGGAAAAAGACTTAGATCTCTGGGCACCTCTCCCACAGTATCCTTTGCAATCTACGCCTGGGCCTCCCGCCGAGGAGGCCATGCAAGTGGATCGGTCTCGCCTGACCCAGGAAGAGAGGAATCGCCGTAGGGAAGAAAATCTTTGTCTGTACTGTGCCAGTACCGAGCATTTCTTGGTGGATTGCCCTATTCGTCCTCCACGTCTGGGAAACGCACGCACGCAGCTCACGTGGGTGTGGCGTCTCTTGGTTCAAAGTCTGCTTCTCCACGTCTCACGGTGCCCGTGCGGATTTCTCCTTCAGCCAACTCCTCCCTCTCAGCCGTGGCCTGCTTGGACTCTGGTGCCTCTGGGAATTTCATTTTGGATTCTTTGGTGAATAAATTCTGCATCCCGGTGACCCGTCTCGTCAAGCCGCTCTACATTTCCGCGGTCAACGGAGTTAGATTGGATTGCACCGTGCGTTACCGCACAAAACCCCTCTTAATGTGCATTGGACCCCACCACGAAAGGATTGAATTTTTCGTCCTTCCCAACTGCACCTCTGAGGTCCTCCTCGGTCTGCCATGGCTCCAGCTTCATTCTCCCACCCTTGATTGGACCACCGGGGAGATCAAGAACTGGGACTCTGCTTGCCACAAGAAATGCCTCTCCCCCCCTCCCAGTCCCGTCAGGCAAGCCTTAGTGCCTCCTCCTACACCTGGTTCCCCCAAGGCTTATCTGGACTGTGACTTGCCTCCTCATGGCCCCCGTCCTGGTGTCACCCTGCCCCGTGCCAAGCTTCACCCTCTGCCTCCCTCCCCATTCCCACTCCTGCTGTACGGCCTGCCTTTGAGGAAACCCTTCAATCACTCCCGGTGTCCTCATCCCATGGGAAGCAGTTACCGGACAAAGAAAGGGGGAGAGCTAAGGGGGGGGTACTGTTACGCCGAGCGCTCCGGGTCCCCGCTCCTCCCCGGAGCGCTCACGGCGTCTCTCTCCCTGCAGCGCCCCGGTCAGTCCCGCTGACCGGGAGCGCTGCACTGACATGGCCGTCGGGGATGCGATTCGCACAGCAGGTCGCGCCCGCTCGCGAATCGCATCCCAAGTCACTTACCCGTCCCGGTCCTCTGCTGTCATGTGCTGGCGCGCGCGGCTCCGCTCTCTAGGGCGCGCGCGCGCCAGCTCTCTGAGACTTAAAGGGCCAGTGCACCAATGATTGGTGCCTGGCCCAATTAGCTTAATTGGCTTCCACCTGCTCCCTGGCTATATCACATCACTTCCCCTGCACTCCCTTGCCGGATCTTGTTGCCTTGTGCCAGTGAAAGCGTTTCCTTGTGTGTTCCTAGCCTGTGTTCCAGACCTCCAGCCAGCCGAATCGTGACAATCTGATTGGTTGCTATGGGTAACTGGTCAATTTTTCCTCTGCATAGGTTTGAATAAATTTCCCCTATTTTGAGGAAACATGGTCACATGATACTTATGGCTACTAAAAATATAGGAAAGTTAAATTAAAGGGGTTATCCACCGTGATTTTAGTACGTACCTGGCAGGCAGTAATAGACATGCTTAGGAAGGATCTGCACTTGTCTTAGGGCTGAATGGCTATGTTGTGAGACCGTAATACTGTGAGAAGCTTTTTGTTAACTGGTATTTCCTGTTTGAGTTTTTCTTTTTTGACTACAAATCCCACAATTCCATTTTCCTCCCTCCCACACATCAGCCACCCCACCCATTGAAACATAAATGAGCTGCATCCATTCAAAAGACCTGTGGTTTTCAGTCAGGGTACCTACAACTGTTGCATTAGTTGCAGATTGATCTCTCTCCCACCAAGCCATCCCTCCACCCATTGAAGCAGACAGGCTCCTTGTCATCAGCTGACTAGTGATGTCAGGTCTCGGCCGCATTGCAACCTGGGAAAAATCTGAGACAACAGTCATTTTGTATGCTGTTAAAAATAAATATTAGGCTGAAAATCACAGAAGAATTGTGAGAAAACCGTCACACACAGGTACAGACACTATATTATGAACTACACTAACTTTACAGCCCCTGTAGCATAGTCAAAAAAAATTAATCCTGGAATGCCCCTTAAGTCGCATGCAAGTCTATGCCACTTCTGGTACCTTAGTCCCCTAGCTCCGCTCTGCATCTCCGGACGAGTGTGTCAGTCCAAGCCACACCCCTCCCGCAAGCCACTCCCCTTCTATATATGGCCCTTTATTGTGCATTGGTCTGGATTCTTATGTGTTTTCGACAGAGTGGGCGGAGCTTCACAATGGAGAGATGTTGCGACCCCAGGCCTCGGCTTATTGACACTTAAGGCCCCCATAAAAGTTTTGAGAATAAAGGTATGACATGTATCCTTTTACTTACAGCTATTTCCCTGTGTCAGCAGTTTCATACACTGAAACCATGTGACAGGCGCCATTTAAGCATATTTTCCAACAGACTCCATTTTCACTGGACTTTCCTACATACTGGGCTATGAGTAAATAGAGTTTTTGCCAAGTTACAATAAAAATAAGGTGTTTCTTTGCAATGGGGTTGCCACCTGGCTGGTATTTTATCGGCATAGCCGATAATTTAGTCACCCTGACGGTATTTTTATATTAAAAATACCCGCAATGCAATGGCCGATATTTATCCAACCAATCCTCCAACTCCCGGAATGTTGCACCATAACTTATACCAGTGTTTCCCAACCAGAGGGCCTCCAGCTGTTGCAAAACTGCAACTCCCAGCATGCCCGGTCAGCCAACGGCTGACCGGGCATGCTGGGAGTTGTAGTTTTGCAACAGCTGGGGGCACCTATAGTTGGGAAACACTGACCTATACTATATACTACTATATGGTCCAACATGCTGGGAGTTGTAGTTTTGCAACAGCTGGGGGCACCTATAGTTGGGAAACACTAACCTATACTATATACTACTATATGGTCCAACATGCTGGGAGTTGTAGTTTTGCAACAGCTGGAGGCACCTCTGGTTGGGAAACACTGACCTATACCATATGATACTATATAGTCTAACATGCTGGGAGTTGTAGTTTTGCAACAGCTGGGGGCACCTATAGTTGGGAAACACTGACCTATACTATATACTACTATATAGTCCAACATGTTGGGAGTTGTAATTTTGCAACAGCTGGAGGCACCCCTGGTTGGGAAACACTGACCTATACCATATGATACTATATAGTCTAACATGCTGGGAGTTGTAGTTTTGCAACAGCTGGAGGCACCCCTGGTTGGGAAACACTGACCTATCCCATATGCTACTCAATATTCCAACATGCTGGGAGTTGTCGTTTTTTTTAGGGGCAGCTCCCGAATTTAATTTAAAAAAAGTGATCAAAAAGTTGCATGAAAACAAAAATGGTCCTGTTAAAAACTACAGATTGGGCGCAAAAAATTACCCTCATACAGGCCCCGTATAAGGAGAAATACAAAAGTTATAGGGGTCAAAAGACGACAAAATTTCCCCTGCATATGTGTATCCTGTGATGTCACGCACAAATTATGCAAATTAGCCGGTATGTTTTTGAGGGGGTTACCTGGGCAGTACAGGGGTAAGACTTCAATGTGATGCACTTTTTGGTGCTCCCAAATAGCTGGTTTGGGCTGTGAAGAATAAACCATGCCATAAATGCTGATGTGGCTAGTGATGAGCGGCATTGGCCACATTATAGACGAGTATTTGTCCTATATTCGCGAATTTCGCATATTGGTTATATTCGCATATTGGAGGAAGAAAACAGTAAGGGAATGGGCAACTTTACTATTGGTTGCTAGGGATGTTGTTGATAACCTCTGACAAGTGTATTTGAATCATTCTAATTGGCCCACAAGTGAAAAGAAGGAATATGCGCATATACAGAAAAAAGCAAATATTCATAATTTTTTATATATAGCGAATATATTTCCAATAAAAATTCGAAATGCGAATATTCGCACCCAACACTAGATGTGGCTTTATCGCTTTTAGTGAGTCCTCCTGCCGGTGAGCACCATAGAAGGGACTCTCAAAACATTTCCTCACTCAAGGAACCAATATGCAAAGTATCTCTTCTTCAGAAAAGAAAGAACTTGTTTTTTCCTTCTAGAGAACTACATTGCATCCTTTTTTCCCCAGTAAGGATTATATGGCCTATAAGACTTCCTACCCCAGGTCATCAGTTTCCCAAGGAAACACATTACTCTTCCAGACCCAAAGAAGAAGCAAATGGCTAATACAGTGTTTCCCAACCAGGGTGCCTCCGGCTGTTGCAAAACTACAACTCCGAGCATGCCCGGCTAATACATTGTTTCCCAACCAGGGTGCCTCCAGCTGTTGCAAAACTCCCAGCATGCCCGGCTTATACAGTGTTTCCCAACCAGGGTGCCTCCGGCTGTTGCAAAACTAAAACTCCCAGCATGCCCGGCTAATACAGTGTTTCCCAACCAGGGTGCCTCCGGCTGTTGCAAAACTACAACTCCCAGCATGCCCCGCTAATACAGTGTTTCCCAACTAGGGTGCCTCCGGCTGTTGCAAAACTACAACTCCCAGCATGCCCGGCTTATACAGAGTTTCCCAACCAGGGTGCCTCCGGCTGTTGCAAACCCACAACTCCCAGCATGCCCGGCTAATACAATGTTTCCCAACCAGGGTGCCTCCAGCTTTTGCAAAACTACAACTCCCATAGCCCAGCTAATACAGTGTTTCCCAATCAGGGTGCCTCTAGTTGTTGCAAAACTCCCAGCATGCCCGGCTTATACAGTGTTTCCCAACCAGGGTGCCTCCGGCTGTTGCAAACCTACAACTCCCAGCATGCCCCGCTAATACAGTGTTTCCCAACCAGGGTGCCTCCAGCTGTTGCAAAACTCCCAGCATGCCCGGCTTATACAGTGTTTCCCAATCAGGGTGCCTCCAGCTGTTGCAAAACTACAACTCCCAGCATGCCCGGCTAATACAGTGTTTCCAAACCAGGATGCCTCCGGCTGTTGCAAACCTACAACTCCCAGCATGCCCGGCTTATACAGTGTTTCCCAACCAGAGTGCCTCCAGCTGTTCCGAACTACAGCTCCCAGCATGCCCGGCTAATACAGTGTTTCCCAACCAGGATGCCTCCGGCTGTTGCGAAGCTACAACTCCCAGCATGCCCGGACAGCCGTTGGCTGTCCGGGCATGCTGGGAGTTGTAGTTTCGCAACAGCTGGGGGCACCCTGGTTGGAAAACACTGGGCTAATATATCTTGCAGCGTCACATATGAAGAGTTGCAGATTTAGTTGTAGTCCGGCCATCGGTCACATAGATCTCATTACGATGCAATTTATAACCTACGGCTACAGGGACTACATTATTTTGGGCTGAGTGTATTCTAAGGAACAACCTCATGAAGTGGAAGCTGTATAAATCCATAGGCAGTGACTTCCTCCAGTTCCTTGTTTTCTGTCAACAAGATGGTAGGGGGGATGGACTATGGGGCCTTATGAATTTTAGATTCTAGATTTGGGAAGGAGCAATATAAAACATTCTTTTTATAATTCTAAAACAAAAAATTGAGAAATAGAAACACAGCCGCACATCCACCATTTTGTATTTTGATCTACTTGCTTCTCAGCATAAATTCAAACACTAACAGGTTGTTATTATACATTTTGATCAAAAAGTACAAGTCCACTCGCCACGTCAAGGCCATCTAGTCAGAGGGGGTCCCTAACCTAACACCGGCGCAGTGCCGAGCCCACAGGGGGAATGACCCAGTGACCAGGCAGCCCCATTGCTGTTCTTCCATGGCCTGCACTCCACTCCACCCATTAGGCCCAGGCATTTTTAATCAGCAGGAGACTGCATATGGGTTTCCTCCTAACATTCTCCCAGCCCTTTGGCAGGGAACACATGTTAGGTATTCACACTGGTGTGGTGCTCTGTGGCGGCCATTGTTGCTGTGATGCTTTGTCTGTGGGGTAGTACGGCCCAGAGCCAGGGGCTTGGTCGGGCAGCAGCGGGGCTGCATGGCCACTGGGTCATTTCCCACTGTGGGCATGGTGTCTCGGAGGCAGTGGTCGCCACCCAGCGCTATGTCATTGTTAGGTTAAGGACCCACTCTGACTAGGTGGCCTTGACGTGGCGAGTGGGCTTGTACTTTTTGATCAAAATGTATACTAACAACCTGTTAGTTTTTTAACCGGTTGCCAACGAAGGATGAGCCGGCTCGTCCTGAGACAGCAAACGGTGTATGACGCGGGCTCCCGACTCGAGCCCGTGTCATACTGCGCGGCCCCCAATTGATTTCTGTAACTGTGGGCCCGTGTTAATAGCCAACATGTGGCGATCGCCTCTGTCAAAGTTGACAGCGGCGTCTAAAGGGACATTTAAACACTCCCTGGTGGTCCAGTGGTGATCGACTGCTGAGGTAGCCGGAGGGCTTACCTCTCCTTCACTGCTGGCTCCTGCGCTCTGAATGATAAAGCCTGGCAGGACCAGGCTTTATCAATCGAACGCAGAGCACACAGATCAGTGTGGTTTTATGAAACCCCATTGATCTGTATGAGGAATCTAATGATTTCTCCTAAAAGTCCCCTAAGGGGACTAAAAGTGTAAAAATAAAAAGTAAAAAAAAAAGTTAAAAAACACACACATTAACCCCTAACTATAATAAAAATAAACATATGTGGCATCGCCGGGTGCATAAATGTCCGAACTATAAAAATATATTGTTAATTATATTGTTAAAAAAATTCAAAATTCCAAAATAGCGTATTTTGGTCACTTTTTAATTAATAAAAAGCGATCAAAAAGTCTGATCAATACAAAAATGTTACCGCTAAAAACTTCAGATCACAGCACAAAAATTGAGCCCTAATACCTCCCTGTACACTTAAAATTAAAAAAGTTATAGGGGTCAGAATATGACAATTTTAAACATATAAATTTTCCTGCATGTAGTTATGATTTTTTCCTGAAGTCCGACAAAATCCAACCTATATAAGTAGGGGATCATTTTAACCGTATGGACCTACAGAATAAAGAGAAAGTGCGTAGAAACAGAAGCCCCCCAAACGTATAAAATGGTGTTTTTTCTTCAATTTTGTTGCACAATGATTTTTTTTGGGGGGGGGGGGTTTGCCGTAGATTTTTGGGTAAAATGACTGATGTCATTACAAAGTAGAATTGGTGGCACAAAGAATAACCCATCATATAGATTTTTAGGTGCAGAATTGAAGGGGTAATGCTTTTTAAAAGTAAGGAGAAAAAAACGAAAGTGCAAAAATGGAAAAAACCTGGGTCCTTAAGGGGTTAAACTATGCTGAGAAGCAAGTAGATCAAAATACAAATGGTGGATGTGCGGCTATGTTTCTCTATTTTTGTTGTACTTTTTATAATTATATTGACTTTTATAGATCTTCAAGATAAGAATTCACGACCTAGTTTTGAAATGTAGCTGGCATCTGTGCCAATAACACACTGTGCGGAATCAGCCTTAGGTCTATTGTTCTCTCTATCAGGGCTGGTCTTGTGCAGAATAGTGCCACGTATTTACACCCTTCACATACAATGTACAGTCATACAGTGTACAAATAACCATAACATCACTGATTTTATACACTGCAGAATGATGCCCAAATAACTGTGCCATGTGTTGGTGAAATAATAATGCAATACAGTGCTAACACATCTATACACAATTATACCGAACAGTGTAGTAAAAGTGCCATACAGTGCATGTAATGACCAAACACACACCGACTGCCCACTTTATTAGAGGCCCCCATGTAGTATTGCTTTCGACCTCCTTTGACACTTGGTGTAGAATATGTTCTATAGGAACATTGTCTGCCGCACAGTATTTGGAGGTCCTGACGTGCTCCATCTACCAGAGATCTTCTATAGGATAAGATCAGGGGGACTGTGAAGTCTGGGGAAACAAGGAGAAATTGAGGTCATGTTTTGGGAACCAATATGTGGTGGGCTAAAGTGGGGTGTTGTAGTTTTAGTGTTGGGGTGCAGCGACAGACAGACAATCACTAGCGATGCCAGAGTAGCGTAGCTCACCAGGCTCCAAGATGAAGCAGTTCACCTGGGCCAGGCGCTGGGCAATAAAGACACCAGATGCAAGGTTACGAAAAATCACTGAGGAGTTCACTGGAGAAAGTTGCAAGCAGCAATACAATCCTTCAGCAGCAGGGTAAAACAGAGATTTGCAGAGATAGTCAGCAGTGAAATGGCTGGGCAAGCTGGGACTTGTAGTATACTTCACTGTTATGTAACTGGACTTATTTACTAGAGACTTTAGATGTTAGACTTTAGACTTGAGACAAAGGACACTGACTTGAGACTCACTACAGTGCCTCCATGGAATTAGCTTACTGCCAGACTTGGACTTTAGACTTTTCAGACCAGAGCTGCCTGAGGCTTTCTACTCTGATTCCTGACTTGTACTATGGGGCCCTTGTCAGCACATTTCCTTCTTCTCCCCGCAACTTAGGACTTGGACTTTTCCTGGTCAGCGGGACACCTGTAGGTAGTGTTGTTGCTCACTTGCAGACTCCACGACTCCACGACTCAGACTCCACGACTCTTCTCCTCACTCTGTTCAGCACTCCACTAACTGACTTCTCTCCACAATACTTTCCTCACACATTAAACTTCTTCTTCCAAGTGAAATCCTCTCAACACTGATCTCCTTCTGCCTAGGCAGGTCTATAAACCCAGGGGCAGGAGATCGCAATTGGTCACAGCTGATCACATGACTCCTCTGCAGGTCTCTCTTAAAGGTTCAGAGGTCCTAATAATGACATATTATTGGTGTATAGGCTTAATGAACATAAATTAATGATACAAAGGCATAAATAACATAAATCAAACTAGAATCAATACAATTTTACAAAGCCGTTGGCTGTCCGGGCATGCTGGGAATTGTAGTTTTGCAACAACTGGAGGCACCCTGGTTGGGAAGCACTGGACTAGTCAGTCAGTCTGAGTCTAGTCCTGACCAGAGTCTGGAAAGCACACATTGCTCCGTAGCTCCTGTCAGGACACCAAAGGAGACTGCAATAGTGTAGATTAAAGGGGTACTCCAGTGAAAAACAATTTTATTTTAAATCAACTGGTGCCAGAACGTTCAACAGATTTGTAAATTACGTCTATTTAAAAATCTTAATCCTTCCAGTACAAATCTTAACGTTCTGGCACCAGTTGATTTAAAAAAATAAAAATTTCACTGGAGTACCCCTTTAAGTCAGGTGCACTTCAAACAAGTAGGCCACAATTCATTAGTCCTGTCTACAAAATCTAAAAACTACTTACCTAGCATGTCCAGCTGCCAGGATTGAAAAAACAAGGGTAGCATCAAAGAGAAGAGAGATTCATGTGGCCTCAGGTCCTGGTCCTGTCTCTCACCGTTAGGTCGGGGAATTTCTACTAGATGCGCCCTTCTAAGTGACGTGTCTCTGCATTGTCCATAAGAATTAAGTGGAGAGAAGTTTAACGTTATTACTAAGGTCCACCCCCCCCCCCCCCCCTATAAAGATCCTTGACCAGTTAACTTGGGAGATTAGGACACCAGCGAGTGATTCACAAAGACTTATACAAATCTACAATAGACATTTACAAAAACTAGTGCAAAAGCACGAGTGGATCCGCCACTGAAGGACCGCTGTATGCTGCCTTTACAGGTGCCTGCTCGGAACGGCAATACACCACTACGAGCAGACAAACTGGGATGTGCACCACTACGAGCAGACACACTGGGATGTGCGATATACTCGCACATCGCGGCAGCTCTCAGCCTAGCTCATGGAGCAAGGGGAGTGGTTGTGATGTGTGCGAGTACACCGCGCATGCGCAGCGACTCGCACATCGCTTCAGTGTGTCTGCTTGTAGTGGCGTATTGCTGCTCCGAGCAGGCACCTGTAAAGGCAGCATACAGCGGTCGTTCAGCGGCGGATACGCGATGGGGAACCGCTCGTGTGAACGTACCCTAAGAATGTATCTGCAGTTTCCAAACATTGTGCTGAGATACATCAAGGAAGCTTTACATCACTACAATTTTCAGCTATTAGAAGAGTAAATCCATCCAAGAGAGGAGGAGACCACAAACAAAAGCTCTAAAATAGGGATGTTTTTTGGATTTGAAAACTCTCTACTCGGGGGCCACTGGGCATGAACAAATGCCAGGATGTCGTTTTACATTACTAAATCAGTAGGTATTTATTATTTGCTTGACTCCTGCGTTTGTCGTCCTTAGGATCACCCTTGTACAATATTAATGTCCGGGCCTTTTTATGTCCGTAATATGTTGCATTATGTCATGGTTAATTTTCCCTACACGGACTGTATCCTACTCAGGACATTATCCCCCTGTTCTACTATTACTCCTTCTCCACATTTAACTACTTTACTTGCCTATATACATATCTGTGCCCTCTAACATCTCTTTATCCATTGTATCCCAATGCTGTTTTAACCCCTTAAGGACGCAGCTCATTTTCTTCTTAAGGATACAGCCCTTTTTTGCACTTCTGACCACTGTCCCTTTAAGCATTCATAACTCTAAGATGCTTTTACTGATTGTTCTAATTTTTTCATGACATATTGTAATTTATTTTAGCTGTAAATTTTCGTCGTTAATTGCATCCTTTCTTGGTGAAAAATCCCAAAATTTCATGAAAATTTTGACAATTTTGCATTTTTCTAACTTTGAAACTCTCTGCTTGTAAGGAAAATGGATATTCCAAGTAAATGTTATATTGATTCACCAATACAATATGTCTACTTTATGTTGGCATCATAAAATTTACCTGTTTTTACTTTTTGAAGACATTAGAGGGCTTCAAAGTATAGCAGCAATTTTCTAAATTTTCATGAAAATTGCTAAATATGAAGGGACAGATGTTACAGAACTACAACTCCCAGCATGCCAGGGCAGTCCAGGCATGCTGAGAGTTGTAGTTTTGCAACATCTGGAGGGCTAACGTTTGGGCACCACTGTAATAGTGGTCTCCAAACTGTGACCCTCCAGATGTTGCAAAACTACAACTCCCAGCATGCCCAGACAGCCTTTGGCTGTCTGGGCATGCTGGGAGTTGCAGTTTGGCAACCACTAGGAATGCAGCAGTAAAGATCGTTTTACTGCCACCTTCCTTGATGCTCCACGCTATCGCCTCCCTACCTGTGCCGCTGATCTCCGCTGATGTCACCGACGATCGGCGGTCCCCACGGCATCTTCTTTACCGGTATCAGCCACCACCATCTCCCCCCGTTCTGCCCGACATCCAGGTGTGGGCAGAGCAGGGGGTTTCCATGGCATCCCCCCGTCTTCAACTGCCATTGGTCAGCGCTCATTGCTGACTAATGGCAGGGGATAAGAGGAGACTGCAGCACTGCAACCTCACTCCTATCCCTAATGATGATCGGGGCTGTCACTGACAGCTCCGATCATCCCTATTTTCCGGGCGATCGGGTCACCAGAGACCCGACCAGCCCGGAATAGCAGAAAATTGACATGCGATTTCCTGTGATCGCCGACATGGGGGGATCTCAGGACCCCCTCGGCAATGCGCTGGGATGCCTGCTGAATGATTTCCCATCCTACGTCCTTAAGGACTTGGGATGCAGGGCGTATGCATACGCCCTGCGTCCTGAACAGGTTATGGGTTTTGTTGTTGTTTTTTTATACATCTTTTATTCTGATGGTAAAAAATAAACATGATTGCTTTTATTATATGTGTATCCCATGAGGGTCAACCATGAAGTTTGAAAGGGGTTAATATCACTGGACCACATGACCTGTGACCCGGTGGGATTGCTCCACACACACACATATATATATATATATATATATATATATATATATATATATCCATGTTTTTCCTTCCTCATCATAAACCCACTCACTTTGAGTTCTTTAGACCACCACATATACAGGTTCTTCTCAAAAAATGTAATAATGTTAAAAATTAAACTTTCATATATGTTAGATTCATTGCACACCAACTGAAATATTTCAGGTCTTTTATTGTTTTAAAACTGATGATTTTGGCATACAGCTCATGAAAACCCAAAATTCCTATCTCAAAAAATTAGCATATCATGAAAAGGTTCTCTAAACGAGCTATTAACCTAATCATCAGAATCAACTAATTAACTCTAAACACCTGCAAAAGATTTCTGAGGCTTTTAAAAACTCCCAGCCTGGTTCATTACTCAAAACCGCAATCACGGGTAAAACTGCCGACCTGACAGCTGTCCAGAAGGCCATCATTGACCCCTCAAGCAAGAGGGTAAGACACAGAAAGAAATGCCTGAACAAATAGGCTGTTCCCAGAGTGCTGTATCAAGGCACCTCAATGGGAAGTCTGTGGGAAGGAAAAAATGTGGCAGAAAACGCTCCACAACGAGAAGAGGTGACCGGACCCTGAGGAAGATTGTGGAGAAGGACCGATTACAGACCTTGGGGGACCTGCGGAAGCAGTGGACTGAGTCTGGAGTAGAAACACCGAGAGCCACCGTGCACAGGCGTGTGCAGGAAATGGGCTACAGGTGCCGCATTCCCCAGGTCAAGCCACTTTTGAACCAGAAACAGCGGCAGAAGCGCCTGACCTGGGCTACAGAGAAGCAGCACTGGACTGTTGCTCAGTGGTCCAAAGTACTTTTTTCGGTTGAAAGCAAATTTTGGACGAAGACTGGGTAGAAGGAAATGCCAAAATGCCTGAAGTCCAGTGTCAAGTACCCACAGTCAGTGATGGTCTGGGGTGCCATGTCAGCTGCTGGTGTTGGTCCACTGTGTTTTATCAAGGGCAGGGTCAATGCAGCTGCTATCAGGAGATTATGGAGCACTTCATGCTTCCATCTGCTGAAAAGCTTTATGGAGTGCCAAAACCACTGGTAAATGGTTTACTGACCATGGTATTACTGTGCTCAATTTTATTTTATTTATTTATTTATATAGCGCCTAAAGATTCCGCAGCGCTTTATAATTGCATCTATGTATAAACTAAGACCTGGGGCGTGAGGGGTCATTCAGACGGTGTATCCTTTGTTTTTGTGTATTGCAGTCAAAAAGGAGATAGATATATTTAAAACAATGCTAGACTCAGGGAGTTCAATGCTGTGGAACAAGCTGACAAGACCATTCTAAGAACAGCTGGAACCTCACTCTCTCTCATGGACTGCTAATATCATTGTGCTGTAAGAACTTCATTTTTGCTTCCTGAACTTGTCTTGCTAAACTCTTATATATCTTCTTGTAACTGTATGTCATTTGTTTATTTTTATGCATAGCACTGTGATAGCCTTTATCAGATTAAATGTTTAATTAATCAGCTCTGGTCTTTGATCTCTAAATATAGGAGCTTACCTTTCTGAAGGCAGCTCGGGTGAAACACGTTTATCTAAGGGTTAATTTGGTGACTTGCTGGGATTAGTAGTGGATACCCAGAGGTCTGGTGGCCTTAACCCTTGCACCATCACACTCTCTCTAGCGTCTTGGCTGAACCGATAGGGTGTAATCGTGACAACTGGCCTGCCAACTCTCCTGACCTGAACCCCATAGAGAATCTGTGGGATATTGTGAAGAGAAAGTTGAGAGACGCAAGACCCAACACTCTGGATAAGCTTAAGGCCGCTATCGAAGCATCCGTGGCCTCCATAACACCTCAGCAGTGCCACAGGCTGATGCCTCCATGCCACGCCGCATAGAAGCAGTCATTTCTGCAAAAGGATTCCCGACCAAGTATTGAGTGCATAACTGAACATAATTATTTGAAGGTTGACTTTTTTTTTGTATTAAAAAGACTTTTCTTTTATTGTTCGGATGAAATATGCAAATTTTTTGAGATAGGAATTTGGGGTTTTCATGAGCTGTATGCCAAAATCATCAGTATTAAAACAATAAAAGACCTGAAATATTTCAGTTGGTGTGCAATGAATATAAAATATATGAAAGTTACATTTTTATCATTACATTATGGAAAATACTGAACTTTAGCACAATATGCTAATTTTTTGAGAAGAACCTGTAGTCCTGTAAATTTATATAATTTTGCATAGTCGGGTCGGACATTCTTGAACGTGAGATACAAACAGTACAGGTTGAACTGGTTACACGGGGAAACCCTTATTGTCCTGTCTCCTCTCTCATAACATGAAACATTATTTTTAGTAACATTCAGGGTTAGGTATGTGTCAAGTAGTATATTATAGTATGTCTAGTATAGCTAAAAAAAATGTGCGGAAAGACGAGCTAAAGAATGTGAAGAAAGGACACTTAAAATCTAAAAAATGAGAAAACACAATGCCCTGAAAACATCTTGTGAGAGCCGCCATGAAAGAAAGAAATGCTTAAAGGAAAACGGTCATGTGTTCACCCAGACAGTACACTGGGTTATAGTGTGGGTGAACAGGAGACAGATGAGGGGTTAATGGGTTAAATACACACCTGCACTCCAGAGATCTGTCCCTCCGAAGATCTTCTTCCATCTAGTGAATTGCGTGGTGGATGTGGGCCTGCCGACTCAATGTGAATATTCATTGTCGCAGGTAACGTGAGCGCTCAGTCGGCGCAGCACTCACATGACCCGCGGCAATGGATATTCACATTGAGATGAATTGGTCAACGTCTACGGCAATAACTGAGCTCCTCACTTCATACATTATGGTGTGAATGGTGTGAGATCTACTGTTCACCCAACTACTAGTATATATTTACCTCATCCTGGCCAGTGAATATTCAGCTAAACTTCCTCATACATCTGTAACTAAATTAACTGTATGCTGTGTAACAGCTGTATACTGCAGTCTATGTGGCTGTATATTCACTGTGAGAGAACTGAGCAACTGAGCATGCCTGCACATGAGGGGGAAGACTGCCTACAAGACGGATCCCATGGCAATAAGCAAAACACAAGAGAGCATCCGGCCTATATTACTAGGGCTGCCTTTATAAAAACAATTGATTTGTTATAATTATTTGTATTTGCAAATATGTTTAATTTCACACAATGCATCCGTTTAGGCCTATTTTTTCTTCATGGTAAAACCCCTTTAATGAAAAGTTACTCCCTCCCACAGTGTGGGGTCCCATAGCAATGGTAGAATCTTCCCCTATTAAGAGCATATGTACGCTAATTAATAGTGTGGGGTATTGATCAATGTGTCATGACAAGAAAAGAGTAATAAGTACCAGACCCTTTCGTCCTGGGGGGAAACATAAGAGGCCATAATTGGAGGCCTGTATTATCATTTGCTATGGGGTCCCATATTCTGTTCCATATTCATCCTTACATTAACTGTATCTGCGAACTGGGAATCTGTTCTCTGCATATGGTGCTAGATAGACAGTGGTGTGGCTACAGAATAGAAGGTGCAAAGGTTTAGTAATAATACCAAAGGACTCTCTATCGCATAAGAAGACCCTAGTATTTGAAATGGCCAATGGTAGTTAGGAGCAGGGCCGGATCATCATTGGCGCTCATGGAGCGCCTGCTCCAGGCCCCGTGCCCACAGGGGGCCCCCGTCACAGTCGGGACATCCCTGTGTCCCGAAAAATCTTTTCAGGACACAAGGATGCCCGGTTACCTCTCTGCGGCCCTGCGTTAACTTTAAAAATGCAGGGGCCGCCGGGAGGTAGCGCACGCAGGGACGTCATTGATGAGAAGAGCGGAGTGGAGCAGTGAGGAGGACGCATGCGCATGGTAAGTCACCAGCGGCACGTCATCTTCAGTGTTCCGACCACCGAAGAGGCCACAGCAGCAGATCGTGACCCCGGAGCGGAGCTCGGAACACTGAAGTGTGGCAGTAAACAGGCACACAGCCTCCAGACATACACTGTATATGGCTGAAGGCTGTATGTCTGTGGGGGAACTGGACTGCACCTAATATGGGGAACTATACCTCACCTAATGTGGGAAACTATGCTGCACCTAATGTGGGGGACTATACTGCACCTAATGTGGGGGACTATACTGCACCTAATGTGGGGGAACTATACTGCACCTAATGTGGGGAACTATACTGCACCTAATGTGGGGAACTGTACTGCACCTAATGTGGGGGAACTGTACTGCACCTAATGTGGGGGAACTGTACTGCACCTAATGTGGGGGAACTGTACTGCACCTAATGTGGGGGAACTGCACTGCACCTAATGTGGGGAACTATACTGCACCTAATGTGGAGAACCATACTGCACCTAATGTAAGGGAACTATACTGCACCTAATGTGGGGGAACTATACTGCACCTAATGTGGGGGACTATGCTGCACCTAACGTGGGGGACTATACTGCACCTATTGTGGGGGACTATGCTGCACCTAATGTGGGGAACTATACGGCACCTAATGTGGGGAACTATACTGCACCTAATGTGGAGAACTATACTGCACCTAACGTGGGGGAACTGTACTGCACCTAATGTGGAGAACTATACTGCACGTAATGTGGGGAACTATACCGCACCTAATGTGGGGAACTATACTGCACCTAATGTGGGGAACTATACTGCACCTAATGTCAGGGACCATACTGCACCTAATGTGGGGGAACTATACTGCACCTAATGTGGGGGGCTATACTGCACCTAATGTCGGGGACTATACTGCACCTAATGTGGAGAACTATACTGCCCACCTAATGTGGGGAACTGTACTGCACCTAATGTGGAGAACTATACTGCACGTAATGTGGGGAACTATACCGCACCTAATGTGGGGAACTATACTGCACCTAATGTGGGGAACTATACTGCACCTAATGTCAGGGACCATACTGCACCTAATGTGGGGGAACTATACTGCACCTAATGTGGGGACTATACTGCACCTAATGTGGGGGAACTGTACTGCACCTAATGTGGGGAACTATACTGCACCTAATGTGGGGGAACTGTACTGCACACCTAATGTGGGGGAACTGTACTGCACACCTAATGTGGGGGAACTGTACTGCACACCTAAGGTGCGGGGACTTGTACTGCACCTAATCTGGGGGAACTACAACCTAATGTGGGGGAACTATACTGCACCTAATGTGGGGGAACTGTCGGGGGGGGGGGCATCATAATGAAGTGCTCTGCCTTCCAGGCAGCCCTAATGTGGCCCTGGGTGGGGGCCCTGTTACAGATTTTAAATAAGGGTCCAGGACTATGCTTGGCTACGAGTAAGGGCATTATGACCCCAGAAATGCGTTGGATGTATTAACTGGGAATATGTGATTTACCAAATGGTTTTGACACATTTCTAATAAAGGATTATGCGGTTCTACCCCGCACACTTGATCTCAATAAAGGGTTTAACAAGAATTAAAACTTGCGTAAATTATAATCTTTTACCTTAAAGGAACACTTCAGTTTTTCTTTAATCATCTTGTTTTATTATATGATACGCTATACATAGGTAAGAACAATAAATGAGTAGGTTACATTATTAGACGCCTTTATGATTAAATTCATAATAGTTAATAATAGAGCAGTCGCCTACGCTCAGCCTAGGAATCAATAATTTATTAGATCTTTATATCATATACTGTATATTATTATAAGTGACTTTGGTTAGTGATTAACATAATTATTAGGAAACAAAATTGTACCATAGTCACAGTGTGTGCGTGTACTGCCCCCATGTGGAAGATTTGTAAAAACTCATGTACACATTACTGTGGAGAGATCGTAAAATCTGCCAGTAGATGAGATTCCCTGATGAGGAAGTATGTTTGCTTTTGTTGTATTTCTTTGTACATTTTTAGTTTACAGTGGTCCCTCAAGTTACAGGATGACCATTGTAAACTGGAGATCAAAATAGATTTTTTCAGAAATAATGTACCATATTTATCGTGGTATACCACGCACCGGCCTATAACACGCACCCTCATTTTACCAAGGATATTTGGTTAAAAAAAAGTTTTTTACCCAAATATCCATGGTAAAATGAGGGTGCGTGTGTGCGCGTGTATACCCCGATACACCCCCAGGAAAGGCAGGGGGAGAGAGGCCATCGCTGCCCGCTTCTCTCCCCCTGCCTTTCCCTGCTGCCGCCGCTTCTCTCCCGCTGGCTATCTGCGCCGCTGCCCGTTCTCTCCCCCTGACTATCGGTGCCGGCGCCGATAGCCAGGGGGAGAGAAGCGGCGCCGACAGCCTGGGGGAGAGAAGGGGCAGCGGCACCCATTGCCGGCGCCGCTGCCCCGTTGCCTCCCCCCATCTCCGGTTGCATAATTACCTGTTGCCGGGGTCGGGTCCGCGCTGCTTCAGGCCTCCGGTGTGCGTCCCCTGCGTCGTTGCTATGCACTGCACGGCGCGGCGCACTGACATCATGCGCCGCGCCGTGCAGCGCATAGCAACGACGCAGGGGACGCACACCGGAGCGCCGGCACCGATAGTCAGGGGGAGAGAAGGGCCGGCAGCAGGGCTCTAGACCCCAGGGCAGGCAGGGGCAGAGAAGCCGGCAGTGCTGGCTGTCTCTGCACCTGCAAAGCCGCTGCAGTTCATTGATTTAAAGCGCCCGCTTTAAATCATTGAACTGCAGCGGCTTATCGGCGTAAAACACGCACATAGACTTTAGGCTAAAAATTTTAGCCTAAAAAGTGCTTGTTATACGCCGATAAATACGGTAATCTACATTGATCATCATTTGAAGGATTTTTTGCATTTAGAACAGTTTTTTTTTTTTTTTTGCAAAATAACCAAACTACATCAACATAAAACTACAAATAGTACTAGAGGCTCACTTAGTAAAATCCTGATGGGGAGTGTACTCAGAATCTCTGCCCAGAGGGAAGTTCTTACCTCCACTTAAAAATCCCGCAAAGCTGTAAGTCCGCGTCCTTGATAGTATGGAGCTTGTCCTGTTGTACTTGCTTTTTGTGCTTGGAGTAGCTTTCAGAAGTCCGTGGTTCCAGTCAGCCTATTAGCCGGGAGATCTGCCCCGGCCGGTGGCATCTCACCGGCTTGCTGTACTGTTGGTAGATTACGGAGTTCGGTGACCAAGCGCCGCGAGTGACGTCACTACTACAGGGAGAGCGCGAGGCCTCGCGCTCTCCCTGTAGTAGTGACGTCACTCGCAGCGCTAGGTCACAGCACTCCGTAATCTACCAACAGTAACACGATGATCATAAATAGAGAACAGCAATGACTGTAGCACAGACAAAGATTGTAAGTACATTTTCTGAAGGTTCCACCAGTCAGTAGGAAGTGTACAGGCCTTTGCTTTGAATGACTTCAGCACATGTGCGCCCCCCACAGGACATCACTAGTTTCTCACAATGCTCTGGTGGGATTTTGCTCCACTCTTCTTCCAGTCTCTTCCACAGTTCTGCGACTGTTGTGGTTTTCTTGGCCATAAAACTTTGTCACCAAGGATTTTCCAGAGGTTTTCTATTGGGTTTAGATCAGGACTCTGGGCGTCCATTTCATTGTTTCAGTGTTTTCAGTTTCAAGGAACTGCTTTACCCGTTTTGCTGTGTCACAGGGGACATTGTCCTTCATGAAAAATTGCTGCTGATTGAGTGATGAACGCAAGGAAGGAACCATGTATTGTTGAAGACGGTTCTTCCTCCTCCACAAGTCACGGACTTCTTTACACACTTTGGGTTCAGTCTTTCCCAAATTTGTCAACAAACATGTTTCCCATCAGACCCAAATAAATTAAACTTGTTTTCATCACTAAAATGAACTCTGGACCACTACTCCTCTGTCCACACAACATGCTCCTCAGGTGAGTCTAGCCTTTTGATTATTTCCGCTAATGAGAGGTTTGGTCACTGCAGAGTGGACTTTCAGTCCAAATGCTCTTAAACATCGAGACATTGTATGATGAGACAGATCTTTATCCAGTTCAGTGCTGAACTGGCGAGCAATTCCAGCTTCAGTGTTGAAACGATTAACCATGGAGATCCTACGCATTCTGTCCTCTCTTGCATTTGTCTTTCGAGCGCGTCCAGCCTTCTTGGGGGACTTGAATGAGTTTGTGATGTTGTAGAGAAGCAATATTCTAGAAAATTACAGACTTGGAACGACCAACTTCTCTTGCTATGGCTGATAGGGTCACACCTTTGGCCTTCATCTGGACAAACTGCTGCCGGAGGGTTTCCATCACTTTGAAACGGGCTATCCGATTCCCTATGTTGTGTGCCTTTTTATATACGACTGAGGGGATACGAGGAATGCAATCTCCTATCAGTTTATTGTCATATAGAAGATCCCAATGGCGTTTTACGATTCTTTGAAATAAAAAGTTTGCTATATTGAGTAATAATGGGAATTTTTATCTCCAAATTTTGCTTCCTCTCCTTATTGTTAGTCACCGTGTTAGAATTCTCTATTTTGGATATTAACTGGTCCCTAGTGATTTCCTCCTGTGTCACTATTCTCAATGGTGCCTCCTCATAACCTTTGTTAATAAAACGTATTATTTAGTGTGCTGGCTTCCTGATCATATTTTTCTACTTGTGAGCAATCTCTGCAAAGTCTCAGAAACTGGCTTTGTGGTATGTTTCTAAGCCAGGTTGGTAAGTGACAGCTGTCCATACAAATGAAGCTGTTGCTGTCAGTTGGTTTGCTGTAGGTATGTGTTTGGATCTGGTTATTTGTAATGTTAATAGTTAAGTCAAAAAAATTGACTAAAAGAAGTGGTAATCATTTTTATTGATGCTGGTTAAAAAGGTGGTCAGACTATCGGCCCCTCCCTCACAAATAAAAAGCACATCATCGATGAACCTGCACCACAGGACGAGGCCCGCGCCAAGGTGGCCCACCGGGTATATGGTTGATTCTTCCAAGAGGGCTACATATAAGTTGGAATAACTGGGCACAAACCTCGTCCCCATAGCGGTGGGCTGGAAAAGGTGGATACAGTATGCACCTTTTCCAGCCCACCGGAGCACCTGAAAGGTGAACTAATTTATGCAGGCTAAAGTCAGCAACCGCCGAGCTGCAAAGTTCGTGACGAATCCAAACACTGTAACTTCGCTCATCTCTACTTTGGATAGGGGATAAGATGTATTAGGGCCGGAGTACCCCTTTAAAAAAAAATAGATAATAGCTAATATAGGTAAAGAAAGTCCTTCCATGAAAGTAAGAAAGATCTGCTGGGAGCTGTAATCACTGTCTATGTAGAGGACAGGAGCTTCTTCAGGGTCCAGTACAGTACACAGTGTCCTAAAAAAAGTAACATGGAGCCGCCCTCACCTGGTGTCCAAAGGAGCAGCTAACCCTGGCCCAGGTAAAGAGTACAGAACATGTAATACCTCCCTGTACTGTAAGGGGCGCTACCGGATACCAGTCAGTACATGCACTTCACTAATACAGGGGTTTTACCAGTGAAATGCCCATTCTGATTGGTCAGTTCTTCCGGCCTTTGACACGTCTCACAGATCTGGACTGTCCGTAGCTTTGTATGGTGAGTCTGGTTTCAAGTTACAATGGTCCAGAACAGAACATTGTATGTGGGGAATATTATTTAAGGGCCCTCAACTGTCTGTAGCCTTTGTAGACCCTAACCCTGTGGATAAAGTTTTTATATTTAAACAGGTACTCACGTGGAAAAAAATGTTTTTATAAACCTCCTGGTTCCAGAAAGTTAAACAGATTTGTAAATCACTTCTATTAAAAAAATCTTAATCCTTCCAGTACTTTTTAGATTTCTCTGATGTCATGACCACAGTGCTCTCTGCTGATCTCTGCTGTCCATTTTAGGAACTGTACAGAACAGCATATGTTTGCTAAGCAGATTTTCTCCTGCTCTGGACAGTTCCTAAAATGGACAGCAGAGGTCAGCAGAGAGCACTGTGGTCATGACATCAGAGGAATCTAAAAAGTAAAGCATTTCCTCTGTAGTATATAGGCCCTAAAAAGTACAGGAAGGATTAAGATTTTTCAATAGAAGTAATTTACAAATCTGTTTAACTTTCTGGCACCAGTTGATTTAAAAAACTGTACCCCTTTCAGTAAAGTTACCTGTTGGGAAGCTACTCCTCCAAGGGTCTTGGTTTCCAACTGCATTTGTACCCTCAATTGCACCCCAATTGCTATCGACCAGAACATCATAAACCAAGTGTGTGAAGGGTGTGCCCCAGGAGAATGAATTCTTGGAGTTGTGATGACCCCCAGAGAGGTACCTGGGGCCCAGTATCCACTCTAACCACTGTGAACAGGGTTCCCGACCAATGGTTGGACAAGAACCCGCTGGCCATTGCAGCAGCACCTGTTCCACTCCACCAGGTCACCACACAAGCAGCCATGACAAGGGTACGCTACCATCCTTCCAGCATCCTTTTATGGTGTATAGACATTCATGGTCTAAAAATCAACAGAAGCGAATGTGGTGTCTGGGGTGTTGCAATGGTGAAGCAGGGTCTGGTGTTATTAACCCTGTGGGGTAAGGTGTTATTAACCCCTGATTAGTCGTAACGCCAGGATGTGGTTGTTTTCTTTATAAAGGCCCTGCCGATAACCAACCCAGAAACGTCAGGCAATAAAGGAATGTCCACAGCAAGAATTGTGAGATAACTGGAACTTTTACTTAAACTTCTTATGGAACAGTCTTCACAGTTATACAGTTTCTCTATAGGCAACCGGGATGCAGGATACCTCGCAGGCTTTCTGGGACTTGTAATATTGAGATTCATGCAGGCCACTGTGCTACTAATTGTATACTTGAGTTGAGTAGTAGTCACTAGAATTGTAGATAAAGCTTGATAACTCACGTTTTGAAGTGGCTGCAGGTTCCTTAGGCTTTGGCCTAGATGAGATGAATTTAGGAGATGCAGAGATTGTGCTTGCTTTGTAGTCAGGAACTAAGAGAGCAAGAGAGTGCAGGAACCAAGAGAGAGAATTTAGAGACTGCAGCCCCTTATATACTAGGGGGGCTGGACTAAAGCCCATTGGTTGCAAAATACATTTGTACAACTTTATATACAAAGAACAATATGTACAATATATTTACAGTGCATTTATATAAGGTGAGCAAGGGGTGAGCCCTGCAGGAGAGCCCTATGGACCGCAGGGACTTTTCCTGAGGGGACTTAGGAAGGGTACAGGACCATGTCCTGTACCGGGACACCACCCAAACAAATCACAGCATCCACTGAGTAGCTTAAGAGGTCATTGTGGATGCTGTCATGGATGTCATGTGATGTGGTATTTTACCGGCACAGCCAGTATTTTGGCCACCCTGCCGGTATTTTTATAATAAAAATACCGGCAATGCAATCCTCCAACTCCCTGAACATTACTATACCAGTGTTTCCCAACCAGAGTGCCTCCAGCGGTTGCAAAACTACAACTCCCATCATGCCCGGACAGCCAATGGCTGTCCGGGCATGCTGGGAGTTGTAGGTTTGCAACAGCTGGAGGCACCCCAGGTTGGGAAACACTGACCTATACTATATAGTCCAACATGCTGGGAGTTGTAGTTTTCATTTGGGGCAGCTGCTGAGCCACAGGCTGTATCAGGGCATGCTGGGAGTTGTAGTTAGTAACAAACTGCAACTCCCGAATTTAATTAAAAAAGCGATCAAAAAGACACATCAAAACAAAAATTGTACCGTTAAAAACTGAAGATTGGGGCGCAAAAAATTAGCCTCATACAGGCCCGTATAAGGAGAAATAAAAAAGTTATAGGGGTCAGAATAGGACAAAATTTCCCCTGCATATGTGTATCCTGTGATGTTATGCATATATAATTATGCAAATCAGCATGGCCGGTATGTTTTCTTCAAGAAACGTGGCAACACAATTTGTGGACATTGTGGAGATTGTATTCAGTTAGTTCGAAGGTGCATCTAGTGAATGAGTCCTATCACACAAGCTACCATCCTTCTTCTTTACCTCGATAGTTTGGGATACCAGAGGGTTTTACCAGTGCTCTCTGCTGACATCTCTGCCCTTAGGAACTGTCCAGAGTAGGAAAAAATCCCCATAGCAAACATATGCTGCTCTGGACAGTTCCTAAAATGGACAGAGATGTCAGCAGAGAGCACTGTGCTCGTGATGTCAGCAGAGAGCACTGTGTTCCAAAAATAAAAGAATTTCCTCTGTAGTATTCAGCAGCTAATAAGTACTGGAAGGATTAAGATTTTTTAATAGAAGTAATTTGCAAATCTGTTTAACTTTCTGGCACCAGTTGATAAAAAAAAAAAAAAAAAGTTTTCCATCGGAGTGCTTCTTCTTGAGCAATTATTTTGTGTCCGTGGCCTTGTTTTGGGTCATTGTCACGTAGGAATACCCATCCACTCCCCCTCCCATAGATTTGCATTGAGGGGCCGTGGTGTGACGTCACGACCCCTGCCACCGACAACCATCATTCTTAAGGAACGCTGGGTGCTGCAGAGATTGCGGGGGTCCCAGCTGCGGGACCCCATGATCAGACATCTAGGGGATAAGATGTCTAGGGGCGGAGTACCCCTTTTAATGGGAATTGCACACACAGTCATGTACTCCAGTAGACCAGGAGACAGGTTACAATTCATGTCCTCCTCCTTTTTGGGCCATTCATTCCTTGGCTATGCCACTACAAAATGTTGACTGTTGGCAAGTATGGGGGGGGGGTTGGTTACATTGAGGGCTAGTCAACCATAAAAGCTGCCACTTTATGCAACTCTATTGGATATAAAGAAACACCTACCTACCCTTACCAGAACTTGGAGGGAATACCAGAGGTGAGGCCCCTAGTGGTCCAACACTTATCACCCATCTATTGGAATTGTAAATAAATATAGTAGTAATTTAAAGACTGTGAAATATTTGTCAAAAGACCAGAAACCTATGTAAGAAAATGGGAGATCTGGAAGGAGAGGGGTATGAATACTTTTTCACAGCACCGTATGTGAAATATTATACTGACAACATACAACAGCCTGTGTAGATCATGTTCTCTGTCTACATTTCCCAGAGTGAGACTTGACCTCTCTGCACGCACCGGGACTGTGAACAAACTGTGAGAATGGGAAGCGGCAACGTCCACCATTCTAGCCGGAGCGGCTGCCGCGGCCCGATCCCCTCTCTACAAACACCGCACTCTACACGTCTCCTCTCTCCTGATGTTAATTACATTCAACAGTCCATAGACAGATGACACCTAGGTCAGAAAACGGGATGAAAATGGACTCGCACCAGAGTGAGGGACGAGAGGTATTCAAAGACGTCTGGAGCTGGGAAACATATCAAATCTAATACAAAAAAGAGATTATGGGGGGTATTTAGCAATCAAAGGATTTATGTGTTTGTTTTTTTTCACTTAACTTTGGCGCAATACTTTAAGCGCCAAAGTTTGGCCCATCTTCTCCACTGTCATTTTTACAACTTTCTCAAAATCACATGGTCCTGTGTGTGATTTTAACTTTAGTCAGTAAATTCATCAGTTGCGCCAATTGATCTTTGGTGCAAATCACTCCCAAAAAACACACTTAGCAATGTCAGAAAATGTAAAGGCATCAAAATACATAAAAAAAAATTTTTGGGTGAAAGCAGCGACGCCTCCGGGGCTGCGCAATACTATCCTGCGACATAGTTGTCTCTGAGGGACCTTCACCCTGCGTTGAGTCAGCATTGGACATGGCCGCACAGGTTCAGGAAAGGTAAACACTAAAGCAGTGGTCTCCAACCTGCGGACCTCCAGATGTTGCAAAACTACAACTCCCAGCATGCCCGGACAGCCAACGGCTGTCCGGGCATGCTGGGAATTGTAGTTTTGCAAAATCTGGAGGTCCGCAGGTTGAAGACCACTGCACTAAAGTAACCCAAAAAAAAAAAAACTACTCAAGTTGAAAATAAAATCCATTTCCCATGGTGACTATAAACCCCACAAAAGAAAATAACTCACGTCGCTTGCTGATATACTGCAGGAGGGACTCCGAAATGGCCGCTCTACAGGGTAAAATACGCGTCCTCTGTGGGGGTAAGTTCTGTGTAAAAGGCGCTGTGAACGGCTGATTTCAACATTTGAGCCGAAATTACTAACAACTTGCACCAAATGACAAATTTGGTGCATGTTCACGAAAACCAAAGTGAAAAAAAAAGGGGTAAAAAGAAACGGTCAACAGGCAAAATTGATAAATACCCCCCCCCCCCCCCCCCCCTATATCTCCATGTTCTGAGATGTCACAGAACAACACGAGACTCATAAGAGATTTGTATCAATAAAAATACAGCAGAGCAGAAGGCAGTATTATATCTATGCAAAATAGTATGCGCTGCTCTGGGGTGGAATGAGGGGGTTAATAAGTACTCAAAAAACAGACAATGGCCCTCATTTACTATTCTAAACCCGACTTGTTTTGTCTGTTTTTTTGGCGCATCTTTGTCTGCGACATGTCACAGACATCGTGCGCCAGTCTGCGACATTTTTTCCCGACGGACCCGACGTGAATTCTCCCAAACCCGAAAAAGGGGCGTAACCCGACATTTCTGAGCTTTCCCACGTATTTATAAAGGTTTCCAACCCGAATTTGTTAAATTGTTGTGGATTTTTTCCCGACAACTCAGAGGAGTTGGAAACCAAAACCTACAAACCCACGTGCGACAAACAGGATGCGACATAATAATAATAAATACCAGGGAAAAAAGCAGTCGGGTAAGAAAGCAACATAGACTTACAACCAGATTTTCTAAGTAAATGAGGGCCAATGTACTTGACAGCACGATGGCCGACATTTATCATTGCAGTGCAAGTGAAGCATTTTTGTACACCTTTTTTTTGTGTGCTGATAATGTGTAGGACCAAATTTCTGTCTACACATACAACAAAAAGCTACAACATGGGGAAGATTTATCAAAACCTGTGCAAAGGAAAAGTTACCCAGTTGCCCATAGCAACCAATCAGATCACTTCTTTCATTTTGCAGAGGCCTTGTTAATAATGAAAGAAGCGATCTGATTGGTTGCTATGGGCAACTGGGCAACTTTTCTTCTGGACAGGTTTTGATAAATCTCCCCCATGTCTGGGCTGGGGTAGTTTTAGAGACTTTTCAGTGGCTTTGCGCCTTTTTTTGCTCCTTTTTACAAAAAGGCGCAATGATAAATCCCTTCCATATCATGTCTATTGCCAAAATCAGTGGATTGCAACTCAAAATCAGCAGAAATGTGTAAACAAAAAGGGGCAAAAAAAGGCGCAAAAAAACCCTGCTTGCGCCTTTTTTGCCCCTTTTTTTAGACGCAAAAAACAGTCTAAAGACAATGATAAATGTGGGCCGATGTGCGTACCCGGAATAGACTGAGACCTCTGATTACGGCTGATGTTCAATGTGAAAAGATGTTATGGGTGATTAATGAACCTCATCATGCTGCAGGCTAAAAAAAAAAAAGGAAGAAAGGAATATTATTAAAAATGGGGTGAGCCACGGCGTGTGAGGTGAGGTGTAAGGGGCAGATGGTATTAACCTCTTCGTGTTCGTGACACCAGGGCATGATTTAACCTTAATCACCCGAAGGTAGTACCGCTAGTCCTTGTTAGGCAGGGGCAAATAATAGTCCAAGGCCAGGTTAAAGGGGTTCTCCGGCGCTTAGACATCTTAAGATGCCTGATCGCGGGGGTCCCGCCACTGGGGACCTCCGTGATCTTGCACGCGTGTTCGCTCCGGTTCTGATTACCGGCGACCACGGGGCAGGCGGTGTGTGATGTCACGTTCCCCCCCTCAATGCAAGCCTATGGAGGGGGCATGACAGCTGGGAGGGGATAACATGTCTAAGCGCTGGAGTACCCCTTTAAGGGTAACGGTAGCTTTTACTGAGGTTAGACAGGTGTTACAGTCTATACAGTTCGGCCAGGATTCCAGAGAGGTGACTAGTAACAAGGGAGACCTCGCAGCTTGCTGGGACTTGTAGTGACTTTGACAGATTATAGGTGCAGGCCACGCTGACTATAACTGACTTGACTGAAGATGATGACAGATGATAAAGACGACTTGACTTACTGACTTGTGGCTGCAATTTAGGTTGAGGCCTCCAGATGTGCTGGACACTGACCCTGAGACGTCTGGACTGGACTGAACCTCAGCAGGAAAGTATCACAAGAGCCAAGAGAAAGATTGCAGCTCCTCCCTATCTTATAAAGGGGGCTGTGCAAGGAGCCCATAGGCTACCTGCGGGTCATCTGGTCATCTGGTGCTCTCTGGGAAACAAACATATCACTTAAAACATGTGACAAACATTATCATGTGACTAACAATCATGTGACCAACATCAAAGTTCCTTTACACTTAAAGGAGTACTCTGGTGCAGAGTATTCCTGCTCCGTCCTGCCCGGGCTGCAAAAAAATGAAAGTAAACCATCTCTCACCTTCCTGGGTTCCCGCGGAGCGCCTCTATAGCTGATCGGTCCTCCGGTCCATCTTCTTCATACTTCCGTGTGAACGAAGCGTCACATGGCGCTCAGCCTATCGCCGGCCGCCGAGATGTTCAGCCTCGGCCCATAATAGGCTGAGCGCCATGTGACGCTTCGTTCACACGGAAGTATGAAGAAGATGGACCGGAGGACCGATCAGCTGTAGCGGCGCTCCGCGGGAACCCAGGAAGGTGAGGGATGGTTTACTTTCATTTTTTTTTTTGAAGCCCGGGCCGGACGGAGCAGGAATACTCTGCACCAGAGTACTCCTTTAATATACAACCTATTCACATTATGGGGGAACACTGCAGGAGAGCCCTGAGGATGTACAGGGACTCAACCTGACAGGACTGTAGGAGCATATCCTGTACTGGGACACCACAAAAAGCTATTTGGGTAGCTTATACTGAAATTACAGCAAATACCATACAATTTAGTTTTACTCTCCTAGATAAACTCCATGTACCAGGTATAGGGTTTTGCAATAGCAAGATCCTTTAATGGTGAAGATCTAGGAGCGAGATTGCCGTTCTAAAGCAGAGAAGAACTGTTGTATACGGTGTTTAGATTCCTGTGGTCAATAAAAAGGGACCTCCAGCTGTTGCCAGCTGTTGCCGTTGCGTTCTGATTGTGATCCTGTTGCGGTACCTGGTGCGGTCCTATGTGTGCTGATCTTTGGTTAATGCTGCTGGGTCTCAAGTAGAAATTCAGTGGGAGAACGTCCCGGCCGGCAGCGTCTCAACCAAACTGCGTCCAATGTCCGTGTTGCCTGATCTTTATGGCAAGGGGTAGGGACGTCACTACGGTGGCTCTCAATCTCCACAATACTTTTGATGCATTTCAGAAACTACACATTGGTTTCCTTCATCTGTAAGTTATATTCTTGTACATAGGGGGCAGTATTATAGTAGTTATATTCTTGTACATAGGAGCAGTATTATAGTAGTTATATTCTTGTATATAGGGAGCAGTATTATAGTAGTTATATTCTTGTATATAGGAGTAGTATTATAGTAGTTATATTCTTGTATATATGAGCAGTATTATAGTAGTTATATTCTTGTATATAGGAGCAGTATTATAGTAGTTATATTCTTGTATATAGGAGGCAGTATTATAGTAGTTATATTCTTGTACATAGGAGCAGTATTATAGTAGTTATATTCTTGTATATAGGAGCAGTATTATAGTAGTTATATTCTTGTATATAGGAGCAGTATTATAGTAGTTATATTCTTGTATATAGTGTTGAGCGGCATAGGCCATATTCGAATTTGCGAATATTCGCGAATATATGGACAAATATTCGTCATATATTCGCGGATATTCGCATATTCGTTATATTATCGTTTTATTTTCGCATATGCGAATATTCGCGTATGCGAAAATTACCATGTGTGAAAATTAACATATACAAAATTAGTATGCACGTAAATTCGCATATGCGAAAATTAGCATATGCTAATTTTCGCATATGCGAAGTTTTGCACGCCAGTCTCACACAGTAGTATTACAGCCTTCTTCACACCATACAAGCTGGAAGCAGAGAGGGGTGATCACTGTTATGTGTACTGTGAAGAAAAAAAAAAAAAAAAAACGAATATTCGTAATTACGAATATATAGCGCTATATTCGCGAAATTCGCGAATTCGCGAATATGCGATATTCGCGAATAATATTCGAATTGCGAATATTCGCGAGCAACACTACTTGTATATAGGAGCAGTATTATAGTAGTTATATTCTTGTATATAGGGGGCAGTATTATAGTAGTTATGTGGAGGAGAGATAGAGAGTTAGGACCGCACCGCGGTCACCCACAATATCCGGGAGTGTGTACACTGTGACAGGGGATGTCGGAGGTATGGAGCGGGGTGGTGCAAAAAAGCAGGAGAGAACAATGTCCAAAATAGCAAATTGAGAAAAAGATTGCTTCTGCACTCACCCTTCTAGCGCTGTGTCACTGAGTTAGTCCATGTACGGCCGGCCGCTGTACGGGAGATGATACGGAGAGATCGCTACAGCCGGAGCTGAGCGGTGACAGCTACGAGCTCGTTTCACGGTTAAAACCGCTTCTTCGGGCCTCACCTCGTGTCTGTCTGAGCGCATCCTTTATCTGGGCGCTCCTATGACGTCATCCTCGGTAGGAGGAGACTAGTGTTACCTGTTCAGGTACGTGATTGACATTCACAAAAAATGTTATCAAAGTGAATAAAAACAAAGAAGTTGCAATAAGAATATAAAAATGTGTAAGGGGGGAGTGAGATAAATTCAAACAAAAGGGGAAATTTAATGTACACGTGGATTGCAGAATTGGTTTGTGTCAGTGTACGGGGCGTAATACACTGGAGCTCACAGAAATACTGTAAGCTCGTTGCGATCATTAAGCCCCAAAATGCCCATGGCATCGGTCTTAATGATCCAATGTGCCTCTCGCTGTCGGAGGACTTTCTCTCTGGCTGTGCCCCCGGTGGCTATTTTTTCTAAGCCGCAGAAAATCAGTGTTTTTTCATCACTGTTGTGGTGAGCCTTCATATGCTCGATTAGTCTGGCCGAGCCGATCCCATGTTTTAAGGGACCGTTTGTGCTCCCTGAATCTAGAAAAAAGGCAGCGTTTGGTGGACCCTATGTAATACCTTTTACAGGGACATAGGATCGCATATATGACCCATTCTGATCTGCAGAAAATAAAGTCATGTATAGAAATGTCACAGTTTCCCAATTTTATGTAGGCGCCTCTGTACATCTGGGGGCAGTGAATACATGTCCCACATTTGTAGTTTCCTTTTAATTCATTTTTCGCCATCCAGTTCTCGCCAAGTTTTTTGCTGGAGAAAGAGGAGGAGACTAATTGGTTTTTCAGACTTTCACTCCTGCGGAAAGTGACCAGCGGTTTTTTCATTGCGGCTTTTTGCTTTTCTTTCGAGAATGTGCCAATTATTTAGGAGAGCTTTTCTGATGACAGTGGCAAGAGGGTTATATTGAAAAGAAAAAACTAATCTCTGCTCTTCAATGTCTTTTTCCGTTTTTGCAGACGTGGCATGTTTTTTATTTTTCTTATATTTTTTGTTGATCAAGTCACTGCGGGGGATCTTTTTCACTCTCTCCAGAGCTTCTTTTAGTAACCTGGGAGGATAACCTCTTTCTTGGAATCTGCTGGTGAGTTCGTCAGCTTGTTTTATGAAACCTTCTTCTGTACTATTAATCTTTTTTATCCGGAGGTATTGGCTGTATGGTAGAGCATTTTTTGTGTGCTGAGGATGATAGCTTTGGTAGTGGAGATACGAGTTGGTGGCTGTCTCCTTTCTGTATCCTGTAGTTGTTATGTTGCCATCTCTAATGTGGATCTCTACGTCCAGAAATTCAATTTTTTCGGCTGAAAATTTTCTGGTGAAGAACATGTTCATCCTGTTATGATTGTTTAGGTACTGCACAAACTCGTTGAATTCGTATTCTTCGCCTTCCCATGCAATAAACACATCGTCCACAAAGCGGCTGTACAATTTAATATGCCCGATATAAGGATTTTGTGAACTGTAGATGATCTTCTGCTCAAGTGCTGCCAAAAAAAGGTTTGCGAAGGTACATGTGACCGGAGTCCCCATCGCCGTACCTGTACGCTGGGAGTACCAATCCCCATCAAATGTGAAGCAATTGTTGGTGAGAATTAACTCCAAGCCCTCTTTCACAAAGTTAGTGTAAGCTTCACTTTTACCGGCGGTGATCAGGAAATCACCTATTACCCGGATCCCCAATTCTTGTGGGATCCGGGTATAGAGGCTCTCTACATCAATGGTAGCCAGTCTGTAGGAGTCAGACCATTGGGTGCTGTCTAGAGTTTTTAGGAAGCTGTCTGTGTCCTTCAGGTAGGAAGGTACACTTTCCAGTAAAGGTCTCAATAGCCAGTAGTTATATATAGTAGTTATATTCTTGTATATAGAAGCAGTATTATAGTAGTTATATTCTTGTATATAGGGGCAGTATTATAGTAGTTATATGCACAGAAGACAAAGAGGGACGTCACTCACCAGGATACGGTGCAATTTTCTTTATTTCAACGTTGCAGAGACATGGAGCACGGACGCTAGAAGGTAGGACTAGCTCATCAGTGGGAAGCTGGGTGACAGCTGTTGCGCGTGCGTATCACGCTTCTTCAGACCCTGAAGAGGGTCTGAAGAAGCGTGATACGCACGCGCAACAGCTGTCACCCAGCTTCCCACTGATGAGCTAGTCCTACCTTCTAGCGTCCGTGCTCCATGTCTCTGCACCGTTGAGATAAAGAAAATTGCACCGTATCCTGGTGAGTGACGTCCCTATTTGTTTTCTGTGCATATAATTGTGAATGCTGTATTTCTAAGGGACTTGGAACCACACAGAGTACAGTGCTTGCCAGCACTTTACGGAACTGTTTCAGACATATCTAGGAACCAGGTTGCATACATCTTGCTGCTAAAGTACTAAGGGAGGAGCTCCATTTGGGGTAGAGGTGCCGACTATCCACTCTTGCTGAATTATAGTAGTTATATTCTTGTATATAGGGGCAGTATTATAGTAGTTATATTCTTGTATATAGGAGCAGTATTATAGTAGTTATATTCTTGTACATAGGGGGCAGTATTATAGTAGTTATATTCTTGTACATAAGAGCAGTATTATAGTAGTTATATTCTTGAATATAGGGGACAGTATTATAGTAGTTATATTCTTGTTTATAGGGGGCAGTATTATAGTAGTTATATTCTTGTATATAGGAGCAGTATTATAGTAGTTATATTCTTGTACATAGGGGGCAGTATTATAGTAGTTATATTCTTGTACATAGGAGCAGTATTATAGTAGTTATATTCTTGTATATAGGAGCAGTATTATAGTAGTTATATTCTTGTATATAGGGGCAGTATTATGGTAGTTATATTCTTGTATATAGGGGCAGTATTATAGTAGTTATATTCTTGTACATAGGAGCAGTATTATAGTAGTTATATTCTTGTACATAGGAGCAGTATTATAGTAGTTATATTCTTGTATATAGGGGGCAGTATTATAGTAGTTATATTCTTGTATATAGGAGCAGTATTATAGTAGTTACATTCTTGTATATAGGGGACAGTATTATAGTAGTTATATTCTTGTATATAGGGGGCAGTATTATAGTAGTTATATTCTTGTATATGGGAGCAGTATTATAGTAGTTATATTCTTGTACATAGGGGGCAGTATTATAGTAGTTATATTCTTGTACATAGGAGCAGTATTATAGTAGTTATATTCTTGTATATAGGAGCAGTATTATAGTAGTTATATTCTTGTACATAGGGGGCAGTATTATAGTAGTTATATTCTTGTATATAGGAGCAGTATTATAGTAGTTATATTCTTGTATATAGGAGCAGTATTATAGTAGTTATATTCTTGTACATAGGGGGCAGTATTATAGTAGTTATATTATTGTATATAGGAGCAGTATTATAGTAGTTATATTCTTGTACATAGGGGGCAGTATTATAGTAGTTATATTCTTGTACATAGGAGCAGTATTATAGTAGTTATATTCTTGTATATAGGAGCAGTATTATAGTAGTTATATTCTTAGGTCGACCCACTGGCAGAGCGGCCCCAATGCCACTCAAACCAGTCTATGGGTCGCACCTCCCCACAGACACGGCGCCACTGCAGCAACGGACGCCACACAGCACCAAAACCAGTGTGAACAGGGTGCAAAAGCTCACTTACCATGGGAGGCTGCTAAGAAAGAAATGACCCTTGTGTAGCTAATTACTACTTATATAGGGTTGGGCTGAGGGGGTGGGGCAGAGTGCAGACACATGTTAAAACAAAAAAAGGAGGGGATAGAAAACACAATGTGAATTCAGGTAGAAGAAACAGACATGGTCGCACATTTGCATATTGTATATTGATCTAATTGCTTCTCAGCATAAATTCAAAAAACTAACAGGTTGTTAGTATATACGTTTTGATCAAAAGGTACAAGCCCACTCGCCACATCAAGGTCACCTAATTAGAGTGGGTCCCTAACGTCCCTAGCATAAAATGGCGTAGCACTGGGCGGCGACCACCACCGCCACGACACCAGTGCCCACAAGGCGAACGACCCACTGGCAGAGCGGCCCCAATGCCACTCAAACCAGTCCAGTGCTGTGCGGCGTCCGTTGCTGCCGCGGCGCCATGTCTGTGGGGGGTGCGGCCCGGAGACTGGTTTGGGTGGCACTGGGGCCGCTCTGCCAGTGGGTCGGTCCCCCTGTGGGCAATGGTGTCGCGGCGCCCAGTGCAACGCCATTTTATGCTAGCGACGTTAGGGACCGACTCTTAATAGGTGGCCTTGACGTGGCGAGTGGGCTTGTACCTTTTGATCAAAAATGTATACTAACAACCTGTCAGTTTTTGAAATTATGCTGAGAAGCAATAAGATCATAATAAAAAATTGTGGATGTGCGGCCATGTCTGTTTTTTCTACCAGAATTCATTATAGTAGTTATATTCTTGTATATAGGGGACAGTATTATAGTAGTTATATTCTTGTATATATGAGCAGTATTATAGTAGTTATATTCTTGTATATAGGAGCAGTATTATAGTAGTTATATTCTTGTATATAGGAGTAGTATTATAGTAGTTATATTCTTGTATATAGGGGACAGTATTATAGTAGTTATATTCTTGTATATATGAGCAGTATTATAGTAGTTATATTCTTGTATATAGGAGCAGTATTATAGTAGTTATATTCTTGTATATAGGAGTAGTATTATAGTAGTTATATTCTTGTATATAGGGGACAGTATTATAGTAGTTATATTCTTGTATATATAGGGGACAGTATTATAGTAGTTATATTCTTGTATATAGGAGCAGTATTATAGTAGTTATATTCTTGTATATAGGAGCAGTATTATAGTAGTTATATTCTTGTATATAGGAGCAGTATTATAGTAGTTATATTCTTGTATATAGGAGGCAGTATTATAGTAGTTATATTCTTGCATATAGGAGCAGTATTATAGTAGTTATATTCTTGTACATAGGGGCAGTATTATAGTAGTTATATTCTTGTATATAGGAGGCAGTATTATAGTAGCTATATTCTTGTATATAGGAGCAGTATTATAATAGTTATATTCTTGTATATAGGGGACAGTATTATAGTAGTTATATTCTTGTATATATAGGGGACAGTATTATAGTAGTTATATTCTTGTATATAGGAGGCAGTATTATAGTAGTTATATTCTTGTATATAGGGGACAGTATTATAGTAGTTATATTCTTGTATATAGGAGGCAGTATTATAGTAGCTATATTCTTGTATATAGGAGCAGTATTATAGTAGTTATATTCTTGTATATAGGGGACAGTATTATAGTAGTTATATTCTTGTATATATAGGGGACAGTATTATAGTAGTTATATTCTTGTATATAGGAGGCAGTATTATAGTAGTTATATTCTTGTATATAGGGGACAGTATTATAGTAGTTATATTCTTGTATATAGGGGACAGTATTATAGTAGTTATATTCTTATATATAGGATCAGTATTATAGTATATTCTTGTATATAGGAGCAGTATTATAGTAGTTATATTCTTGTATATAGGAGCAGTATTATAGTAGTTATATTCTTGTATATAGGAGCAGTATTACAGTAGTTATATTCTTGTATATATAGGGGACAGTATCATAGTAGTTATATTCTTGCATATAGGAGCAGTATTATAGTGGTTATATTCTTGTATATAGGAGGCGGTATTATAGTAGTTATAGTTCATACCATTACTGGCAACATGAGGTTCTAGATTTTATTCTTCCTAGCACTATTTTTTAATATATATTTTACCACTTTTGCTTGTTTTTTGTGCGATAAGTCATATTTTTAATACAACCATTATGGGGTGCATTTACTTACTTGACAAAGAAAATAATGCACCCAGATAAAAATTTCAGATTTTTGCCTGTAGTAATATCACAGACAGAAAAGTCAATTATTACAGATGTGGTCTGATTAGACACTGGGCCTTGCCACAAGAGGGCGTAAAGGTGCCATTACTCATTCCATTTAAAATGTCTCTCAGAGGCTACTTTTAAGTAATGTACCAATTGGTGACAGATCAGTGACGTGCCTTTTTGATGCACTTGAAGACATTTTGCCCAATTGACAGACTTTGAGAGGGGCCACGATCTTGGAAGATCTGACTGAATCCTATCTATATTATACTTTTTGCATAAACACTCCCTGCTAATCAGATAACCTCAGTTTTGCAACAGCTGGAGGCCCCCGGTTGCGAAACACTGAGTTAAAGGGGAACTCTGGTGGAAACAAGTAGAAAACAATTGTTTCCAAATCAACTGGTGCCTGAAAGTTAAACAGATTTGTAATTTACTTCTATTAAAAAAATCTTAATCCTTCCAGTACTTATTAGCTGCTGTATAAAACAGAGAAATTTGTGAATTTATTTTCTGTCTGACATCAGTGCTCTCTGCTGACACCCCTGTTCGTGTCAGGACCTGTCCAGATTAGAATCATGTTCCCATAGAAAACCTCTCCTGCTCTAAACAGTTCCTGACACGGACAGAGGTGTCAGCAGAGAGCACTGTTGTCAGACAGAAAAGAACTTCACAAATTTCTCTGTAGTATACAGCAGCTGATAAGTACTAGAAGGGTTAAGATTTTTAAATAGAAGTGATATACAAATCTGTTTAACTTTCTTGCACCAGTTGATTTGAAAAAAAAAATTCCACCAGAGTTCCCCTTTAAGCGCTCCTGTTTCTTCTAATACAAATTTAAAGGGGTACTCCAGTGTAAAAAAAAAAAAAAAATATTTTTATCAACTGGTGCCAGAAAGTTAAACAGATTTGTAAATCAACTCTATTGAAAAATCTTAATCCTTCCAGTACTTTTTAGGGGCTTTATACTAAAGAGAAATCCAAAAAAGAAATGCATTTCCTCTGATGTCATGACCACAGTGCTCTCTGCTGACCTCTGCTGTCCATTTTAGGAACTGTCCAGAGTAGGAGAAAATCCCCATAGCAAACATATGCTGCTCTAGACAGTTCCTAAAATGAACAGCAGAGGTCAGCAGAGAGCACTGTGCTCATGACATCAGAGGAAATGCATTTCTTTTTAGGATTTCTCTTTAGTATAAAGCCCCTAAAAAGTACTGGAAGGATTAAGATTTTTTAATAGAAGTGATTTACAAACTGTTTAACTTTCTGGCACCAGTTGACTTAAAAAAAAATTCCACAGGCGTACCCCTTTAATACAATATCATGACAGGAAAACCCTCAAGCTGCAATTCACATAACAACCACTGGTTGGCCACACATAGAGTATGTACATCTTCTTATCTCCGCTAGTCATTTCATAACACCTATTGAGTAAAGTTATGGAAGGACACACCTGTAAATGGAGTGCTGGAATAGAGGTCAAGCATAACCAAAAGTGGGACAGACGTGACAGTAGCCAGATATGAAAAGGGTCAGTGAATGGAGGGCGGAATATATCAGAATGGTGCAGCAGAGTACTCAGGAAAGTCAGATCACAACAACTCAAGTTCAATGTCAAGTGGCAAAGTACAACCAAAACAGGGTACAAATACCTAAATGTATTCCAGCACCCCTGCCAGTCCCAATGTGGGACTCATTCAGCCAGCAGAGGGACACAAGCTCTCCTCAGTTGGATATTATGTTAATTTTATAGGGGATAACAAGTCACTAGTTCTTTGGGTGTGCCGGTATTTTCGGAGCTGTGACTCAGGAGCCATTGGGCATTTTTGAATGATTCCATTTTACGTAGATCGCCTTCAATGTGAGTTTTCTGGAACTGTTGCTAATATCAAGTAAACAGACACAAGAACAGCAAACACGCTGGGCCTTATTTACTAAGCTGAAACCGACCAGTTTTTGTCAAGGTATTTTGGCTCAGAGTGTCTGCGACATGTCTGCGCCAGTGTGCGACAGTGTGCACCTGGAAAATCCGACAAACCTGACATTGCACTAGGAAAAGCCAAAAAGGGGGTGTGGTCTGTCACAAAGAGGCGTGGTCGGTCTTAAGGGGGTGTGGTTTCACAACCCGACCGATTTACTATTGAATTCACAGAAAATCCTGTGGATAAATGGTGGAAATTTCCACCTAGAAAAAGCTGGTCAGGAAATTTTCCTGACTTTTCTCAATAGTAAATAGAGAGGATTCCTGCATTTCCCACTAGTAAAAACCCCAAACTCTTAGTAAATGAGGCCCAGGAACTCAATAGAGAAAACATCAGAAAACCTAAATTCTTATTCAGGTGTTTTCAGAAGGAATTTAAAGAACTTTTAAAATAATATTGTGTATTATCACCAAGTGGCATTATGAAGTCTGGGGATCAGAGGCACATGCTCCATCCCCACCCCCTTCAATGTTCCCCAATTTTTTATCCTAATATTAGGAATGCCCCATTTCCTTACCTGGATAAATCTACTGTTTGGAGAAGGAGAACTCTGTTCACACTTTTACTTTGTTACTATGTTGGTCATCATGCCCATGTTTATGATACTGTATGGAGGTAGAATATGAAACTCCGGTGTGTTTTGAACTGTTAACATTGATTCTTCATCAGGGTGAGGTGCATTTATGATTAAGATAGTTTTCAAAAGTTTAAAAAAATTTTTTTTTTAAAGTTCCCTAGGATTAAGAATTGATGTTGATAGTTTGAAAAGTGTTGGCGTTTCATAAAGTTTTTTTTATCCAATTATGATGGCTTGATTTTAAAGGATTTCAATAAAGCTTTGAGATTTGATTCCATATACCCTTTCTGACAATGGAGGACATAACAGTTAAAGGGGTATTCCAGGAAAAAACTTTTATATTTATATATATATATATATATATATATATATATATATATATATATATCAACTGGCTCCAGAAAGTTAAACAGATTTGTAAATTACTTCTATTAAAAAATCTTAATCCTTTCAGTACTTATGAGCTTCTGAACTCTGAAGTTAAGGTTGTTCTTTTCTGTCTAAGTGCTCTCTGATGACACGTGTCTCGGGAAACGCCCAGTTTAGAAGCAAATCCCCATAGCAAAGCTCTTCTAAACTGGACGTTTCCCGAGACACGTGTCATCAGAGAGCACTTAGACAGAAAGGAACAACCTTAACTTCAGAAGCTCATAAGTACTGAAAGGATTAAGATTTTTTAATAGAAGTAATTTACAAATCTGTTTAACTTTCTGGAGCCAGTTGATATATAAAAAAAATGTTTTTTCCTGGAATACCCCTTTAACTATTGCACATGAAGGAATTTGGCCCTACCTGCCTTCCAAGCATCTGACTCAAGTTGATCTCTGTATTGAAGCAAAGAGGTGTAGCAATTACCTAATTTTGTCCAATGACAGATAATGAGCTAACCTAATAGTCTGGGGTGGTCCAGCAGATAGGCTTAGGGGTGGGAATGTGTGGCCCTATTCTGTAATGTAACATAGCAGCCCATGTCAGCTACTACAGGCTTCCGATAGAATGCAGGAACTGCTGTGCCAGTGCCTTGTCTGGTGTACAGTGCCATGTCTGGTGTACAGTGCCATGTCTGATGGCCACCAGAAGATGATTACAGAGTGTTCCTCTGCTGAGACCCCCAGAAATGATCTGTTATCTGTTTGGATCTGGCAGTAAGTAGACAATCTCCCTGCTGCGCCACCCACCACAGGGAAAAGGGGCAGGGCAGGTCAGCTCCTCTAGAGACTTGATTTGTAATCGCTCTCCAATCTGGCCAAGAGATGAGGATCCTAAACAAAACATCCCCCCTCCCCATTAAGGGGTTATCTCTACCACACCCGTGCCTCTCCAGGGATCTAGAAGTTCTGTTTGCTCCTGTGTGCACAGCAGTTGTTGTTGGTTACTGTGATAACGCCCTTACAGCTTTGATGCTCCCAAACTTGCCAGATGTGTGGACCCTGGTCCAATAGTGTTCAGTCCTGGTGTTCACACCTTTCTAGGCTGGCTATTTATTTTCCATTCATTCCACTGTTCCCTTCTTGGAATATTGGATCCTTCCTTGTAACCTTTGTGATTATTATTGGCTTTATTTATTCTTGACTACTCTTTTTGCTTAATGTTTCTGTACTGTGCTGCTATCTCTGTTACCAATACAGCTAGTTGACATTGCTAAAGTTTAGTTGGTGCTTTTGGTATTTGTCCACTTTGCTGTTTAGTTTGTTGTTAACCCATTGTGCCCTGTCCCGACCTGATCCCTGACTTTTGTACTGTGTTTATATTTTATTGTTTTGACATCACTATGCCTGGAATTCACAGGGACCATCATCCAGTTGGAGGTCTGTCACTTAGGGCAGATTGTCAAGAAGGCAGGGATAGAGGCTGTGTGTGAGCTCAAGGCTGCATGTATCCCTGCCCAACTAACAGAATGGTGCAAGAACTGGAAAAGGTAGTATAGGATAAACAGGAAGAGGTGACAAAAAGGAAGAGATGAGATGAGAGGCATCACAACAGGTTAAGGCCAACCAGAAGAAGAGATTGGCCTAGCAGAAGAAGGCAGTAGGCAGTTTACCTATCCCCAGCATAGGAATGCAAGTTGAAACATTGGGAACAACAACTAAACAAGGAAAGATGTGGTGGTGGACCACTCTATGGACTCTCAACTTCCAGTAAACTCAGAAGAAATATCCCAAGACTATAAGTGGTCCCCAACCCAGTTCTCAAGGCCCACCATCATTCCAGTTTTTTCAGTTACTCCAGGGGAAAAAAAACATCCTGGACTGTTGAATAACCTTGAGGACTGGGTTGGGGACCTCTTCTATAACTCACCACAGCATATGTGATAACTACCTCATAGTCTGGGCCTGACTGCTGGGAGCCCAATGGTTAACGGAGCAGCAACACACGTGCTTGGCCTCCACTCCATTCTTTCTCCATTTATGGTGATTTTTGGGAAAACCCCTTTAACCCAAGATTTCCTAATAGGGTACATAAAATGGATTTTCTAAACTGGACAAACCCTTTTTAATGTAGGCCTATCGAATATTATTAACAATAACATCCAGCAAGAGGAGCTGAATAAATACAGAATAAACCCCCTACAAAATGTGCGGTTCTTTAGACTACATTCTTTTTACAAAGTTGTTTCCTTCCTCGTCTCGGTATGAAGCTACAGTGCATCTGAATAAGGCTGTGTGTATGATTGCGAAGTCTGGCGGAACGCAGGTAACAGTGGGGGGTGGGGGGTCTTGTAATGGCTGAATACATGTTCTATTCCTACAGGAATTCCTGTAATGTTAGGAAATAGACCGGATCAACCCGTATTTAGCACGTGGGTCAATCGAGGGTCCCTGCACCTGGAAATAAGGAAAGAAAATATTTGCTGAGACCTGGCGTGTTAGGCTTGATTCATAAATGGAAGATCAGCTGCAGGTTCATGGTCCACGTGCAATGTTCTGTACAGAGCTAAAAGAGTCCTGCACAACCTTGTGCTTTTCTAGGCCGGCTGTGGCTTTGGCCCAGGCATGTGTCCCCGAGACCAGGAATCCTTTTATAGGATGGTTAATATGTTCAGACGCGGTGGTCAAAAGTAGCTATGACTAAACATTGCAGACAGTGCTTCCTGTCTTGGGTCTAAAAGTCAAAACCTGAAGCGGGGCCAGGATTAACTACAAGAGAGCAAGGAATTCTGTACAGGGGGAAAGTAAACACTGTGGAAACAGCGCTGAGTAATACACTCCGGGTACTTGTCAGCTTCATATCTACTGGGACAGTCAAGTATTTTCCAACCAGGGTGCCTCCAGCTGTTGCAAAACTACAACTCCCAGCCCGAAGGCTGTCCGGGCATGCTGGGAATTGTAGTTTTGCAACAGCTGAGGCACCCTGGTTGAAAAACACTTGACTGTCCCAGTAGATATGAAGCTAATAAGAATCACAACATGCTGGGAGTTGTAGTTTAGCAACAGCTGGAGGTGTGGTGTCCCAGCACCATAGGCTGTCCTGTGGCTTCAGATTTCCTCGGGCAGACCTGTGCCACAGGTGTTGGGCCCACTAAAGGACTGAATGCTGTTATTATCATGTTTAAGCACTTTATTAGAAGTTTGATATATTTTCATAAGTAATATGTTATTTCTATATATGTTTTGTACCTTTAACCCCTTAAGGACACAGCTCATTTTCACCTTAAGGACGCAGGCCTTTTTTGCACATCTGACCACTGTCACTTTAAACATTAATAACTCTGGAATGCTTTTACTTATCATTCTGATTCCAAGACTGTTTTTTCATGACATATTCTACTTTAACATAGTGGTAAAATGTTGTGGTAACTTGCATCCTTTCTTGGTGAAAAATCCAAAATTTGATGAAAAAAATGAAAATTTAGCATTTTTCTAACTTTTCAAGCTCTCTGCTTGTAAGGAAAATGGATATTCCAAATAATTTATTTTTTTTGGTTCACATATACAATATGTCTACTTTATGTTTGCATCATAAAATTGACGAGTTTTTACTTTTGGAAGACACCAGAGGGCTTCAAAGTTCAGCAGCAATTTTCCAATTTTTCACAAAATTTTCAAACTCGATATTTTTCAGGGACCAGTTCAGGTTTGAAGTGGATTTGAAGGGACTTCATTAGAAATACCCCATAAATGACCCCATTATAAAAACTACACCCCCCTCCCCCCCCCCCCCCCCCCCAAAGTATTCAAAATGACATTCAGTAAGTGTTTTAACCCTTTAGGTGTTTCACAGGAATAGCAGCAAAGTGAAGGAGAAAATTCAAAATCTTAATTTTTTACACTCGCATGTTCTTGCAGACCCAGTTTTTGAATTTTTGCAAGTGGTAAAAGGAGAACATTTTTACTTGTATTTGTATCCCAATTTCTCTCGAGTAAGCACATGCCTCATATATCTATGTAAAGTGTTCGGCGGGCGCAGTAGAGGGCTCAGAAGGGAAGGAGCGACAAGGGGTTTTTGGAGAGAACATTTTTCTGAAATGGTTTTTGGGGGGCATATCACCTTTAGAAAGCCCGTAGGGTATCAAAACAGCAAAAAAAAAAACACGTGGCATACCATTTTGGAAACTAGACCCCTTGGGGACCGTAACAAGGGGTAAAGTGAACCTTAATACCCCACAGGGGTTTCACGACTTTTGCAGATGTAAAAAAAATTTTTTTTTACCTAAAATGCTTGGTTTCCCAAAAATGTTACATTTTTACAAAGGGTTAAAGCAGAAAACACCCCCTAAAATTTGAAGCCCAATTTCTACCGATTCAGAAAACACCCCATATGGGGATGAAAAGTACTCTGCTGGTGCACTACAGGTCTCAGAAGAGAAGGAGTCACATTTGGCTTTTTGGAAGCAAATTTTGCTCTGGGAGCATGCCACATTTAGGAAGCCCGTAGGGTATCAAAACAGCAAAAAAAAAAAAACACTTGGCATACCATTTTGGAAACTAGACCCCTTAGGGAACGTAACAAGGGGTAAAGTGAACCTTAATACCCCACAGGGGTTTCACGACTTTTGCATATGTAAAAAAAAAAATGTTACATTTTTACAAAGGGTTAAAGCAGAAAACACCCCCTAAAATTTGAAGCCCAATTTCTACCGATTCAGAAAACACCCCATAGGTGGATGTTAAGTGCTCTGCTGGTGCACTACAGGTCTCAGAAGAGAAGGAGCAAAATTTGTCTTTTTGAAATTGTTTTGGGGGGCATGTTGCATTTAGCATGTCCCCAGGGTGCCAGAACAGCAAAAAAAAACACATGGCATAATATTTTGGAAACCAGACCCATCAAGGAACGTAACAAGGGGTATAGTTAGCGAGACTTAACTACTCACAGGTGTTTGACGACTTTGTGTTGAAGTTGGAAATGAAAATGGAAAATTTGATTTTTAACACTAAAATGATGGTTACCCCCAATTTTACTTTTATACAAGAGGTAATGGGTGGAAATGGACCCCAAAATTTGAAGCCCAATTTCTCCTGATTAAGAAAACACCCCATAGGTGGACATTTAGTTCTCTGCTGGCGCACTTCAGGTTTCTGAACAGAAGGATATATAGAAAATAATTTGTGGCACACTATCAAATATATGGTTTTGCGGTACAATGAAAATAATTTGCGGCACACTGTACCACATATTTTGCTGGAATGGTTTTGGGGTAAAAAGAAAAATAATAGGTGGCACACTAGGCCACAGATTCTAATAAAATGGGGGGGGGGTAAAATTAACTAAGAAAAAACAGTGGCATGTGATGTGATACACGGGGGCTAAGATGGATCAAATTAAAATTGCAGGGATGTGTGATAAATTTTAAAACATGGGATGCACAGTCCCGGCTGAGTGGGGCAGGTCTCACACTGGTATGTAGTGTCCCGGCGGATCCCTCTTTTATAGCAGACCCTGCACTTCTTTTGGGTCCTCCTCTTCTTCCCAGTGTGGGGGATTTCACTGGGGAAATGCTGCCCTGGCACAATCCGTGAGGACTCGGAAGTGCTGGGGCCTGCACCTTCCTGGTCCCCAAATATCAGGTTCCTTATGACCACCTCCTGACACTCCAAGAACGTTCCCCTCTGGCCGGCATGTCGGTACAGGACAAAGGCGTTATATAAGGCCATCTGTACCATATGCATAGCCAGTTTCTTGTACCACGCCCTTGTCTTTCTCATGGCGCTGTATGGCTTTAGCACCTGGTCAGACAAGTCCACCCCTCCCATGAACTTATTGTAAGCCAGGATGCAGTCTGGCTTATGGATTTCTGTAGGGGCCCCACGTACAGAAACCGGGGTGGTGGCGTGGCCATGTATTGTGGTGAGTACAAGGACCTCTCTCTTGTCCTTGTATCTGACACACAATATGCCATCGCTGCACAGTGCCCTGCTCTAATGCTTCCGCATGGGGTGTGCCAGCAGAGGTTTGGGGAGGCCTCTCTGGTTTTTACGGACAGTGCCACATGCTACTGTCCCACGTGCAGTGAGGCACTTGAATAGGGGGACGCTGGTGTAGAAATTGTCCAGGTAGAGTTGGTATCCCTGGTCTAGTATGGGGTGCACTAAATCCCATACTATCTTGCCTGTAATTCCCAGGACAGGGGGGCACTCTGGGGGTTCAATTGACGAGTCTTTCCCCTCATATACACAAAACCGGTACGTGTATCCTGATGCACTTTCACAGAGCTTGTACATCTTTACCCCATACCGTGCCCTTTTGCTGGGCAGGTACTGGCGGAATTGTAGCCTGCCCTTGAAGTGTACCAGGGTCTCGTCAATTGATATTTCCCTTTCTGGGACATATGCTGCCTGGAACACGGCATTTAGGTGGTCTATAAGCGGCCGAATTTTATATAGCCAGTCATAGCTAGGGTGGTCTCTAGGTGGACAAGTGGCATTATCATTATAATGCAGAAACCTCATTATCTGCTCAAAACGTGTCCTGCTCATTGCCTTGCGGTACATGGGGGTGTTATACAGCAGGTCGTGGGTCCAGTATGAGCGGATACTGGTTTTCTTCAGAAGCCCCATGCTGAGCATTATACCCCAAAATGTTGCCATCTCTGATGGGGTCACAGGGGTCCACCTATTCGAATGAGCGTAACTAGAGGTGGGGTGTGCAGTAATATATTGGTTGGCGTAGATGTTTGTTTGCGCAACCAAATGCTCTAGCAGCTCATCGGTGAAAAAGAACTTAAAAAAGTATTTTTCTGCCAACCCAGCAAATGGGAATTGAATCCTTGCATTCCCTGTAAACCCAGGAATTTGGGGTGTATAATGGTCTGGGTCTACCCATGTGAAGTCAGAGGGCTCCGAGGGCTCAGAAAGCCTAGATGGGCCTGGTTATGCAGCGGCCGCTTTAGTGGCCCGCCTGCGTCACCTCCTTGGGGGGTGGCACATCCGAGTCGGATGAAGATGAGGATGAGATTAGGAATGTAGGGTCCCCATCATCGCTCACAGACTCTGTCTCTGAGGTCAAAAATTCATAGGCCTCCTCCAGGGAATACATCCACTGTGATGTGCCTGACATGTTGTGCACTTATGTGTACACAACACAAAAAACAGGGGGTGACTACAAAGGAGTGAAAGGAAAGGGTTTACTTTTTTTTTTTTTTATAACTTTTTAAAACTGCATTTTAGTGAATGAAAAAATTTCATTTACACATCCGACTTTAACGAAAAGTCGTCAAACACCTGTGAGGTGTTAAGGCTCACTGTACCCCTTGTTACGTGCCTTGAGGGGTGCAGTTTCCAAAATTGTATGCCATGTGGGGTTTTTATTTGCACCATAGGGGCTTCTTAAATGCGGCATGCCCCCAAAACCATTTCAGCAAAATGTGGCTTCTTCTCTTCTGAGCATTGTAGTGCGCCAGCAGAGCACTTGACGTCCACACATGGGGTATTTCCATACTCAGAAGAGATGGGGTTACAAATATTGGGGGACATTTTCTCCTGTTACCCCTTATAAAAAATGTAAAATTTGGGGAAAAAACTGCATTTTAACGACATTTTACACTTCCAAATTTAAGTCGTCAAACACCTGTAGGGTGTTAAGGCTCACTGTACCCCTTGTTACGTGCCTTGAGGGGTGTAGTTTCCAAAATACTATGCCATGTGTTTTTTTTTATTGCTGTTCTGGCACCATAGGGGCTTCCTAAATGAGACATGCCCCCCAAAAACCATTTCAGAAAAATTCACTCTCCAAAATCCCATTGTCGCTCCTTCCATTCTGAGCCCTCTAGTGCACCCACAAAGCACTTGACATATGAGGTATTTCCTTACTCGAGAGAAATTGGGTTACAAATTTTAGGGTGATTTCTCTCCTTATACCCCTTGCAAAAATTCAAAAACTGGGTCTACAAGAACATGCCAGTGTAAAAAATGAAGATTTAGAATTTTCTGCTTCACTTTGCTGCTATTCCCATAATCACATAAAAAACATAAAAAGGTTGAGAATTTTAACAGAAAGTAAACAGCAATTGACGTAAGGACCAATATTAAAAGTTTAGTTTGGTGACAGGTACTCTTTAAGTTTTTCCAATCACCTGGGTGTAGGTCTTGTCTTTTTGCAGAAAAACTTTTTTTTTTTCTTTTTATTGCACCCTTTAATGTACCAAATAATGTATTAAAAAATGTGAAAACTTTTTATCCTGGGGTGAAATAGAAAAAAATAAAATTTCACAATTTTTTTTTCTTGGTGGTGGGGTGGGCCATTTTTACGGCATTCACTGGACAGTAATTAATTAGTACAATTATTACCGCAAAACTAAATTTAGGTAGTGTTTGTTATGTTTTACTTTATATAGAAAATAAAAAAATTATGTATATATATATATATATATATATATATATATATATATGCACAAATATACCGTAAATATTTTTCAGTGCCTGGATCCGTGAGAACATGCTTTTTTTTGCAAGGAATTATTTATTTATTTATTCATTCATTCATTTATTTGTGATTGTATCTCCTGGTTTACTTGCATTCATTATTGTCTTGTTCTTTAACTATTCTTTTTGCTTTCTGTATCTGCACTGCGTTGCAATCTCTGTTACCGATTTGGCTAGTTGAAATTGCTTATACTTTTAGTTTGTGCTTTTTGTGTATCTCCTGTTTGTTGTTCACTTTGTCATTAAGTCATTGGGGCCTGACCTGATCCCTAACTTTTGCTATGTGTTTGTATTTTATTGTTTTGACATCGCTACACGAAGGGGTCAATTCCTGGGGAAAAAAGTGCAGGAACTCACCCAAGATTTCCACTCAAGGATTAGTCCTGCAGGACTCCTGCTAATGGGAACAGTGTCCTTGCTGTTGAAAAGGTGCAGGAACTCAGTTCCCATGCATTCCTGCAGGACTTGAGGCCTGGCTACACCTTGCAGTCATTAAGAATAGGGACTGTTGTCCAGTTGAGGGTTTCTCGCTAAGCGGGAAAAGAAGCTGTGGGTGAGGACAACCCTAAGACTATAACTCAGTGGTCTCCAACAAAGTTCTCAAGGACCACCAACATTCCAGGCTTTTTTAGTTACTCCATGGGAAAAAAATTAAAATCCTGGACTGCTGCTGGGCCTGAAGGACTTGGGGTTTGATATCTCTGCTATAATGCACCACAGCATACGTTATAACTAGCTTATTATCGGGGCCTGACTGCTGGACTTGGACTTGAACAGATTCAACAATACCAAGTATGTTAATATTTTTTAATGCTTATAATTTTTAGCTTTGTCCTCTTTCCGTCACAGAAAATATAGGGTTTTTTTTTGTTTGTTTTTTTCTTAAAGGGTACCTCTCATCAAAAAATCTTTTGATATATTATAGATTAATGTATGCAGAATAACTTTACAATTGCATGTTATTAAAAAATATGTTTCTTTCTATTTAATTTTCCACTTTGAAGAAATTACCACTAGGGGTCTCCCTACCAGTCCTGGCAGCAAGCATTTCAGACTCATGCTGGAGTCCTAAACACTAAGAGCTGCCAGTCTGCTTTGTTCACAAAGGAGAACACTCAGAGCTGCCAGCCTGCTTTGTTCACAGCCTGTTTGGCTGTGAACAAAGCATGCTGGCAGCTCTGAGGGTTTAGGACTCCATCATGAGTCAGAAATGAAATAATAGAAAGAAGCATATGAAATAATAGAAAATGAAGTAATGAAAATTCAGAAATGAAATAATAGAAAGAAGCATATTTTTCATTAACATGCTTTTGGAAAGTTATTCAACATTCATTAATCTAAAATATATCAAAAGTTTATTTGATGAGAGGTACCCTTTAATTATTTTTTTTCTCCTCACTTTCTATGAGACATACCATTTCTATTTTTCCATGGGACAGGCTCAGCTCCCCAGACTTACCTATACATCAAATTTGTTTTTATTAATATTTTTCTATATATTTATATATTTTTAACTTTTTAAAATTTTTAAAATCAGAAAGTCATCATGTCACCATGTCATCATTTGTACAATACAATGGACTATATATTCCTGATCATGATCCTATTAAACCCTGTTAGTAACAACACTAATTCAAAAATTGTTGCTACAGGCAAGGCCGTATTTGTCATTACCTGTCAGGTACCTGTGGGCCTGTGCCTAGGGTGGCAATGATGAGAGGGCAGCACTTAAGTGAGTAAAATAAAAAATCATAAATACTTTTTATGTAGCTGCTGCCGCCACGGTGTTGTCTGAAAAAAAAATTCCCCTCTTTGGGTAAATCCACATGGGGGAAAACTGCTGCAAAGATTACCTGTAGTTTTGCAGCCACAGCCGCTCATTGTCATAGGGGGCCAGCAGTCAGATCCCCCATCAGACACTTATGCCTTATACTGTGGATATGGGATAAGTTTTATTCCCATGGAGCACCCCTGTAAACCTTTAAAGGGGTATTCAAGGATTTTTTATTTGACTACAGGGGCTATAAAGTTAGTGTAGTTCATCATATAGTGTCTGTACCTGTGTGTGATGGTGGTTTTGCAATTATTTTTGCTCCAGTGTTTTCCCAGGTCTCAGATTTTCCAAGGTTGCAGTGCAGCCAAGTCATGACATCACTAGTAAGTTATGCAAAGCGAGTCTGTCCTGCTTCAATGGGTGGAGCGTCCGCTGGCTGGGAGGGAGATCATTCGGAAGTCCGCTGGCTGGGAGGGAGATCATTCGGAAGCTAATTGTATTTTTGCAACCGCTGGAGGCACCCTGGTCAAAAAACAATGGTATTTTGAATGGAATGCAGCTGATTTGTCTTTCAATGGGTGTGGTGGCTGATGTGTGGGAGGGAAGAAGGTGACCTCACACTTACAAACAAGGAACTATGGGATATGTAGTTTGAGAGAACGAACCCCAACAGGAAATACCCAATTCACAAAAAGCCACAGAGATAGTTCCGGCTGTTCACACGCCGGAATGTCCGCACAGAGAATCTCCGTGCGGACATTCCGGACACTGTGGACACTCTGGACACTGCTAGGACTGCATTGTTTCATAGACCGTTATGCATTCCGTGCAGACTCAGAACGTGTTCATTCTTTGTGTCGACACGGAATATGGAATTTCCATGCCGGAAACATCTGGCACGGAAATTCCACAGTGTGCACAGTGCAGCAGAATCCAATGGGGAATCCAACACAGAGACTCCTATGTGTGAACATGTCCTCATGGTAATCTCACAACATAGCCATTTAGCCCCAAGATAAGTTTGGATCCTTCCTAAGCATGTCCATTACTGTCTACCAGGTACCTACTAAAATCGCCTTATGGTGGAGAACCCCTTTAAGCACTAGGAGATATATTTGGCCTAAGAGTCCAAAATAATTATTTTGTTTTTGCCTCATCGCATTTAGCCATGATATTTTAGGCATAATTTTCAGGTACTTTATATAGTAGCATTTGCTGTGTATGGATAATAATAATAATACATTTATTTAATTATATAGCTCCAACACATTCCTCAGTACTTAATAATTTTGGAGGTATAAATGTGGTGGCCCAGCATTGCTATACCAGCTGCTAATCTGAACTAGTCTTGGGTGGCTGTAATGATATAAGACTTGCTGGACAGTCTAATATGTGTCTGAAGTGCTGATGGCCTATATAACTGCGATTCTTACATTGCATATGCATATGCAATGTAAATCTACAGAAGGAAGTATCTACAGAAAGAAGTAAAGAAACAGGGGTAGCATTGGAAAGAACACATTTAAAAGGCTTATTTGCAAAAGAACACAGGGTATCGCTTGTCTCCAGTCCTGGTCCACAGAGGCGTAGCTTGTAGATTCTGGGCCCCAATGCAAAATCTGTAACAGGGCCAGAGCCGGATTAAGAGCACCATGGGCCTCGTGCTGAAGAGTTGGACGGGCCTGAAAGTGTCCACGACCCATCAGCTGGGTTGCGGCCATTTGTGGGTCGCAGTGTAACTCTATTTACTTACATTATGTGGAACACAGCACGATGCACACAATGCGATGTAGGTAGGTAGCTAGGTAGGTTGTTAACTAGGTAGGTAGCCAGGTAGCTAGCTATAAAATTACACCAACCAAAATGTCCCCATAGCCATTATTTTAAAGCATTAAGTGGACTAGTCGGGGCCCCGCACAGGAGATCGCTGGGGGGTCCTTAGGGTAGGAGACAAGTTTTTCACCGTGATACTTTAATCTCTAAAGGACGCAGGGTGTACCTGTACGTCCTGCGCCCGTTCCCACAATATAACCACGGGGTCACACGGTGACTCTGCATAATATTGGGTCGGTCCGGGCGGCTAACAATAGCAAGGACCCATGGCTAATATTGGACATCATCGATAGCGGTGATGCCCGGTATTAACCTTTTAAAGTTAAAAAAAAGCATTCCCGGCAGCTCAGTTGGGCTGATTGGGACACAAGGAGGATCTCTACCTGCAGTGGCGTTGCGACCCGGGTGCGGGGGGTGCGGCCTGCACCGGGTGACACCAACCTAATGGGGTGACACCAAGACGCTCCGCAGCACCCACACCCCCTCCCCAGCTACACTGACACCCCCCTATGTGCCCGACCAGCCTCCCATCCGTCAGCACACACCCCCTGTGCTGTGTGTGCGGTGCGCCCGTCCGTTAGCAACCCCCCCCCCTTTCAGTGCGCCCGTCCGTCCGTCATCACGCCCCCCCCTCACCTTCACCAGTAATGTGCCCGGCCTCCGCTCCCACGTCTACGCCGGCCTGACGTCACACCGCATGGCCGCGCAGGGGGACGTCAGTTACGTCACTCGCATTGCGCCCGGTGAGAAGGATCGCTGCGCTGGATGGGTGAGTGTGTGTGTCTGTCTCTATCTATGTTTGTGTGTGTGACTCTGTGTGTGTGTGTGTGTGTGTGTGTGTGTGACTGTGTGTGTTTGTGTGACTCTCTGAGTGTGTGTGTGACTCTGTATTTGTGTGACTCTGTGTGTGACTGTGTTTGTGTGACTGTGTGTGTGTGACTCTGCGTGTGACTCTGTGTGTGTGTGACTCTGTGTGTCTGTCTGTGAGTGTGTGTCTCTCTGACTGTGTGTGTTTGTGTGTGTGTGTGTCTCTCTGTGTTGTATGTGTTTTTTTTTTTTGTGTGTGTGCATGTGTGTGTGTGTGGGGAGACTTTGACGCATTGTGGGGAACCTGCAAGGGAACCTGCGGCCTAATGTGGGGAGTCTATGCTACCTAATGTGGGGAGTCTATGCTACCTAATGTGGGGAGTCTATGCTACCTAATGTGCGGAGTCTATGCTACCTAATGTGCGGAGTATATGCTACCTAATGTGCGGAGTCTATGATACCTAATGTGTGGAGTCTATGCTACCTAATGTGGGGAGTCTATGCTACCTAATGTGGGGAATCTGTGCTACCGAATGTGGGGAATCTGTGCTACCTAATATGGGGAAATTGCTACCTAATGTGGGGTAACTGGTACCTACCTAATGTGGGGAAACTGGTACCAAATGTGGGGAATCTATGCTGCCTAATGTGGGGAAAAGATGCTACCTAATGTGGGGAAACTGCTACCTACCTAATGTGGGGGAACTGCTGCCTACCTAATGCTCCCCCCCCTGGCAGTAGCACCCTCATCATCCGCCAGAAACTACCCCCCCCCCCCCCAAGCAGCACCTCCATCAGCAGATCCTGATGCTCCTGCCAGGAGGATGATCCTGCCGATGGATGATGGGGGTGATACTGCCAGGGGGGATGGCCAGTAGCACCCTCATCATCCTTCAGCAACACCCCCTCCCCCAGTAGTATCACCCCGATCATCCACTAGCAACACCACCAATACCCCCCTCCCGTGGTAATAGCATCAGCTAACGGATGTTGAGGGGTGTTACTGCAGTTGTGGTATTATATTCAGAGGGTGCACTGTATGGCAATGTTATATTCAGAGGGCGCAGTTTGTGGTAGTATTATATTCAGAGGGCACAGTGGGTGGTAGTATTATATTCAGAGAGCGCAGTTTGTGGTAGTATTATTAGAGATGAACGAACTTACAGTAAATTTGATTCGTCACAAACTTGTCAGCTCAGCAGTTGATGACTTATCCTGCGTAAATTAGTTCAGCCTTCAGGTGCTCCGGTGGTCTGGAAAAGGTGGATACATTCATAGGAAAGATTCTCCTAGGACAATATCCACCTTTTCCAGCCCACGGGAGTACCGGAAAGCTGAACTAATTTATGCAGGAAAACCCATCAACTGCCGAGCCGTGAAGTTTGTGACGAGTTGAATTTACTGTAGTAAGTATTATATTCAGAGGGCGCAGTGGGTGGTAGTAATATATTCAGAGTGTACAGTATGTGTTGGTATTATATTCAGAGGGTACAGTATGTGATAGTATTATATTCAGGGGTACAGTATGTGATAGTATTATATTCAGGGGTACAGTATGTGGCAGATTTATATTCAGAGGGTACAGTATATGGTAGTATTATATTCAGAGGGTACAGTATGTGATAGTATTATATTCAGGGGTACAGTATGTGGCAGATTTATATTCAGAGGGTACAGTATGTGATGGTATTATATTCAGAATGTACAGTGTGTGGTAGTATTATATTCAGTGGGTATGGTGTATGGAAGGTTTATAATCAAAGAGTATAGTGTATAGTAGTATTATATTTAGAGGATACAGTGTGTGATGGTATTATATTCAGAATGTACAGTGTGTGGTATTATTATATTCAGTGGGTATGGTGTATGGAAGGTTTATAATCAAAGAGTATAGTGTATAGTAGTATTATATTTAGAGGATACAGTGTCTGGCAGGTTTATAATAATAATTGTTTTCATATAGAGGATGAGAATGCGCTGACATAGTGAGGAGACGTCTGGGCGTCACATTCTACAGACAGAAGTTTTAGCTGGACCAGGCGGTATGTACCATCTGAATTAGATAAGGAAAGACTATAGAGAAGACGTCACCTGTAGTCACTGATATCATTGTACATTCTCCTCTCTGTGTCCTATCAGAGCTGTAGTCGCTTGTCAGTTCTACAGTTATGGTCAGTGAAACTACAACTCCCAGCATAGCCTCACCACTGCATAAAGGGGTACTCTACTGGAAAACATTTTTTTTAATCAACTGGTGCTACAAAGTTAAACAGATTTGTAAATTACTTCTATTTAAAAATCTTAATCCTTCCAGTACTTATTAGCTGCTGTATAAGCGATTCACGGGAAGTTATTTTCTTTTTTAATTTCTTTTCCTTCTGACCACAGTGCTCTGTGCTGACACCTCTGTCCATGTCAAGAACTGTCCATAGTAGGAGCAAATCCCCATAGCAAACCTATCCTGCTCTGGACAGTTCCTGACATGGACAGAGGTGTCAGCAAATAGCACTGTGGTCAGATTGGAAAGAACTACGCAACTTCCTGTGGAGCATACACCAGCTTATAAGTACTGTAAGTATTAAGATTTTAAATAGAAGTAATTTAAAAATCTGTTTAACTTTCTGGCACCAGTTGATATAAAAGTAAATGTTTTCCAGTGGAGTACCCCTTTAAGTAATTCTGGGAGCTGTATATTTAAATGGTGAAAACTTCTTTAACACTTTCCCATTCTGTGGCAACTGGTATATCTGATTATTATACTGGAATTTCTCACAATGCGCTACAACAGTGGTGTCTGTCACAACAGGCTAAAAACTTACTGGGGGGAGGGGGGAGGTATGGGGGTGACACCATTTTCTACCGCACCGGGTGACACCAACCCTAGCAACGCCACTGCCTACCTGCCTCCTCGTTGTCCGATTGCCGATTCACTGCTCCGTGCCTGAGTTCCAGGCAGGAGCAGTGGAGCGCCGATAACACTGTTCAATGCTGTGCTATGGCATAGCATTGATCAGTGTCTGCAATCAATGTACTGCATGTTATAGTCCCCTATGGGGGCTATAATATTGCAAGAAAAAGTGTGAAAAGATAGTTAATAAATGTGATTTAACCCCTTCCCTAATAAAAGTTTGAATTACCCCCCCCCCCTTTATCCCATTTAAAAAAACAAAATGTAAATAAAAATAATATAAACATATGTGATATCGCCGCCTGCATAAATGTCCGAACTATAAAAATATATATTTAATTAAATCGCACGGTCAATGGCGTACACGTAAAACATTTCCAAAGTCAAAAACAGCGTATTTTTGGTCCCTTTTTATACCATAAAAAAAATGTATAAAAAGCTATCAAAAAGTCAGATCAAAACAAAAAGAGTACTGATAAAAACTTCCGATCATGGCACAAAAAATGAGCCCCATATATCCCTGTGTGCTGAAAAATTAAAAAGTTATAGGGGTCAGAAAAGGACATTTTTTAATGTATTGATTTTTCATGCATTTAGTTATGATTTTTTCCAGAAGTAAAACAAAATCAATAATAGGGTATAGTTTTAATTGTATGGACCTACAGAATAAATATAAGGTGTCATTTTAACCCGAAAATTTACTGCATAGAAACGGAAGCCCCCAATTTGTCCCACAAAATTTTTTTTGGGGGGTTTTGCCCTAGATTTTTGGGTAAAATGACTGATGTCATTACAAAGTAGAATTGATGGCACAAAAAACAAGCCATCATATGGGTCTGTAGGTGCAACATTGAAAGGGTTATGATTTTTAAAAGATAAGGAGGAAAAAACAAAAGTGCAAAAACGGAAAAACACTGAGTCCTTAAGGGGTTAAGATCATTTTCCATGACCAATTATATCAGTATACATATACCATATTTTGCAGTATACAAGAAGGAATATTATCACCATACATATTACCATCGTACAGTTAATGATCAAATCCAGAGTACCAGGACCAATATTACCAATAACAGTATACATGGAACAAATTATACCGCCACACAAAGACTGGATAATAACACCATACTGAGTAAAAACCACTATACACAGACAAACTGTAACATCTGTGCTCCGGCCAGACATGCTGGTCGTGAGCGCTCTCTTGTCATGTCCCCGCTGCTGGCGGGGCTGGGATTTGCATTGCTGGACGCGCTTGTATGCAAATCCAAGCGCATCACTCACCTCCCTGGTCTTCCTGTCCTCACAGCCCTGGCGCGCATGCCCCCGCCTCCTAGGGCATGTGCGTGCTGGAGCGCTTATATTTAAAGGGCCAGTACTCATTTAATTAAATGTCTATACCTGCACTCTGTCTTTAAGTACTTTCTCCTCCCTTGTATCCCTGCCGGATCTTTGGTGCCCTAGTGCCTGAATGAAAGCTACTGTGTTTCTGTGTTCCTGATATCTGTGTACTTGATCCTTGTTCTGTTACCTGACCCTGCACCTGTGCCGCCTGTCCTGACCTACTGCTACCTTGACCTCGTCTTGTCTTATCCTTCTGTACCACGCTTCATCCCGGCTACCCGTGTGGATAAGTTGTGCCAGGGGTATCGACCTGGGTGCCGCCTGCCACAGCAAGACCATCCCACTTTGCGGCAGGCTCTGGTTAAAACCAGCGGCAGCTTAGACTCCGCTCCGTGGCACGACTCATGTCGTCATCCATACAGGCCAAGAGGATCCACCACCTGCCGTGGCCCTTACACTAACAATACTAATAATACCAGTATAAAAATAATACAAGGGTCAAATACTACTGAAGCATTTGGAATACAATATTGTTACGCCGAGCGCTCCGGGTCCCCGCTCCTCCCCGGAGCGCTCGTTTCTCTCTCGCTACCGCAGCGCTCCGGGCAGCTCCACTGACCCGGTGCGCTGCGATACCGTCTCCAGCCGGGATGCGATTCGCGATGCGGGTAGCGCCCGCTCGCGATGCGCATCCCGGCTCCCGTACCTGACTCGCTCTCCGTCTGTCCTGTCCCGGCGCGCGCGGCCCCGCTCCCTAGGGCGCGCGCGCGCCGGGTCTCTGCGATTTAAAGGGCCACTGCGCCGCTGATTGGCGCAGTGGTTCCAATTAGTGTGTTCACCTGTGCACTCCCTATTTATACCTCACTTCCCCTTCACTCCCTCGCCGGATCTTGTTGCCATTGTGCCAGTGAAAGCGTTTCCTTGTGTGTTCCTAGCCTGTGTTCCAGACCTCCTGCCGTTGCCCCCGACTACGATCCTTGCTGCCTGCCCCGACCTTCTGCTACGTCCGACCTTGCTTCTGTCTACTCCCTTGTACCGCGCCTATCTTCAGCAGTCAGAGAGGTTGAGCCGTTGCTAGTGGATACGACCTGGTCACTACCGCCGCAGCAAGACCATCCCGCTTTGCGGCGGGCTCTGGTGAAAACCAGTAGTGACTTAGAACCGATCCACTAGCACGGTCCACGCCAATCCCTCTCTGGCACAGAGGATCCACTACCTGCCAGCCGGCATCGTGACAACTATACATAACACAGTGACTATACTGATACTGAATAAAACCACTGTACACAGACTACTATTCCTTCATACAGTGACTATATAGAGGTAGATACCACGATCTATATGCCATATAAGTGATTATATACGTCATTGTATACAGGACCATATTGAGGTATATACTGGCTGTACACAGGTTCTGTATACCATAAAAGTGATTATATTCAGGACCATATAGTGGTAATTGCCAGCTGTATACAGGATATGTTTTCCCTTATAAGGATATGGTCACACATGCCATATTTTGCAGATTTCAATGTTAACTAAATGACTGAATACAGCATCTAATCTGCATCTTTAAATCCTGCGCATCAAATATTCGCAGGATACTGTATGTGTGAATACACCCTAAGGGTAAGTTCACACCTGCGCATATTTGATGTGCAGGATTTGATGGGGTACCAACAATAGTGAACTGCTGCCAAGCCAGTGGGTTGCAGGAACCGACCCAGGTCGTCCTGTGTAGGTAACGAGGAGGAGTAGAAAAAGAACCCTTGGAAAACCGGCGCTGCAGTCCTTGGAGATGAAGACAACGAAGTCCAGGTATAGTAAAGATCCTAGGCAGGACCGTTTATTAAAGTATAATAAAACAATGGATGACGCGTTTCGGGAGGAACCCTCCCTTCCTCAGATCAGGGTACCCACACACTGCCATGTGGGGTTTATATAGGGCTACAAAATGGTTGCCAAGGTCAGGGGGAGTGGTTACCAGGACACACCTCCTAAATGACTGTATACATAAAATTAGTATTAATAACCTAAGCTGTATAAGTATAGGGAGTACAGTTGCTGATGTACAATGACAAACAGATAAAACATAAATACAAAAGAATCATGTGAATTAATAGGTGATAGTGACGCTTACAAACAACCACTGTAGTCGTGGAAGTGGACCACAGCAGTTTTTGTAAACATAGGCACATGTGGCACAGTGTGGGGAGACTGGAAAAAGTGCGATCGCGTCTGTCAGAAGCAGAGCGCGATCGCGAACAGCAGTGGAGCTGACAGACGCGAGCATCATGGCTATGTAACTAGGGACGCGTCGCTATGCACGTGAGTCACGTGTGCCGAGAGAAGAGAGAGCGGGTCACGGCAGTGACTGGTTTGTAAAGGTGTTGTCAGGATCCGGACTGGTATGCAGCGAGGACACTGGTGGTGGATCCTCTGTGTCAGTGGGGTGATGACGTGGGCCGTACCAGAGGAACGGAGTCTAAGGGGTTACTGGTTTTCACCAGAGCCCGCCGCAAAGCGGAATGGACTTGCAGCGGCAGGTAACCCCCAGGTCGTTCCACCCGATAGCGACTCAACCCCAGCTGACAACTGAGGCAGGCGTGGTACACAGGGACAAGGCAAGAGCAAGGTCGGATGTAGCAGAAGGTCAGGGCAGTCAGCAAGAGTCGTAGTCAGGGGCAACAGCAGAAGGTCTGGGTACACAGGCTTAGGAACACACTAAACGCTTTCACAGGGCACAAGGCAACAAGATCCGGCAAGGACAGGAAGGGGAAGTGGGTTTTTATATACAAGGCACAGGTGCAGGTACTGATTGGGCCAGGCACCAATTAATGGTGCACTGGCCCTTTAAATCTCAGAGAGCCGACGCGCGCGCACCCTAGAGAGCCGGGCCGCGCGCGCTGGGACTGAACAGCCAGAGGACGGGGCAGGTGAGGAGATTGGGATGCGACCCGCGGGGTCTGATTGTGCTGATTGATATGAAGGCAGCACAGAAAGAAAAGGATGTATGTAGTATGTCATATACTCCAAAGTTGTTATAATGCATATATGGGGATAACTGGGCATATACCCAAAGGGGGAAATTTATCAAAACTTGGGCAAAGGAAAAGTTGCCCAGTTGCCCATAGCAAGCAATCAGATTGCTTCTTTCATTTTGCAGAGGCCTTGTTAAAAATTAAAGAAGTGATCTGATTGGTTGCTATGGGCAACTGGGCAACTTTTCCTCTGGACAGGTTTTGATAAATCTCCCCCAAGGTGTACCCTATAGGACGCACCGGCATATAAGACGCACCCAATTTATAGCTGCCAAATCTAAAAAAATAAAGATTCTGAACCCAACAGCGGTCTTCAACCTGGAGACCTCCAGATGTTGCAAAACTACAACTCCCAGCATGCCCGGACAGCCGTTTGCTATCAGGGCATGCTGGGAGTTGTAGTTTTGCAACATCTGGAGGTCCGTAGGTTGAAGACCACTGGTATAGAAGGTAGTACTCACGTGTCCCCGCCACTCCGGACCCGTCACCGGTGCCCTGGACGTCGCTCCATCGCTGTTGCCGCGTCCCCGTGGTGTTCCCGACGCTCCGGACTTCTTCTTCCCCGGGATCCACGCTCTCCGTCGTGTGCGACGACGTGATGAAGTCAAAGGAGGGCGCAGGGGATCCCGGCACGGAGAAGACACCGAGAAGGCAGGTAATGTCCTGTAAGCTGTTCGGGACGCCGCGATTTCACCGCGGCGGTCCCGAACAGCCCGACTGAGCAGCCGGGTTAGTGTAATTTTCACTTCAGACGCGGCGGTCAGCTTTGATCGCCGTGTCTGAAGGGTTAATACAGGGCATCACCGCGATCGGTGATGTCCTGTATTAGCGGCGGGTCCCGGCCATTGATGGCCGCAGGTTTTCGTCGTATAAGACGCACCAACTTTTCCCCCCTAGTTTTGGGGAAGAAAAAGTGCGTCTTATACGGCGAAAAATACGGTATATAGGGTGCGTTGCTATAGTGCATTAAAAGGGATATATGGCATATACCCACGATATAATAACTACCTGGATGTATGTACTGTATCACTTAATATAGTAAATAGCAGAGTGTGCATAATATATATATATATATATATATATATATATATATATATATATATACGAAATAACAGTAATCAAAATATGCATATATTGAATAAGAATGTGAGAGGTAAAAAAAAATAGAATATACAAAAATATATATAAAAACATAAAATTCATATAAAATTCATTACAATCTCATAAAACATAATAGTAGTAATAAATATAATACTAATGATAGGGTAATGAATCATAAAATCTATTGTCCGTGTATGACATATACTAAAATCTACAGGGAGCTCTTGATAATTTCATTCAAACCCGAGGGAATAAGTGTATGAAGCTTATAGATCCAATAGTTTTCACGTCTCCGCAGGGTACTAAATCTATGTGGATTATCTCTGGGTATGCTTTCAATAGGGGTTACTGAGATACATCCAAAATCATTGTTATGGCACTGAGTGATGTGGCGGGACACACTATGCAATAAAAAACCATTAGTGGAATTATTCCTGTGTTTGGTGATCCTTTCACGGAGACATCTGATAGTTCCACCCACATATTGGGCCCCACATTGGCAGTCGAGTAAGTACACCACATATTGGGTAGAGCAATTAAACAGAGTTTTAATTGGAAAAGTGTCTCCCGAGGCTTTAGAGGTAAATGTTTTGGCACAGTGATTCATGTTGGTACAGCATTTGCATCTGGGAAGTCCGCATTTATAGGATCCAGTGACAGAAAGGAAGTTATCAAGGTTTGAGGTTTTAGTTAGTTTTAGACGACTAGGGACTGCTATATTCCGAAGGGTTTTGCCTCTTCTAAACGTAACTCCAGGTCTCTTGGGAAGAATATCACATAAAAAAGGATCATTCATGAGAATGGGCCAAGGCTTGTATAGGATATTCTTTATGTATCTATGCTCTCTAGTAAAAGTAGTAATAAAATTGGTAGACCAGTCATTCTTACTATCACTTTTGTCAATACATTTGGTAAGGCATTCAGCTTTAGATAGAATACTCGCCCTCTTGAAAGATGATTCAACAATGACCTTAGGGTTTTTCTTTGCTATAAAACGTTTTTTAAATAGAACTTTGTACTTTAAAATAATTAAAAGTAGAACAGTTACGTCTTATCTGTTTAAATTGGCCGTAGGGCACATTAATAAGCCATTTCTTATAGTAGGAACTCGTAAAATCAAGGTAGCTGTTACTGTCTAGTTTCTTAAAAAAGTCTTGGTCTTGAGTATATCTTGGCCATTGTGAAAAACTATTACATCTAGAAACTCAGCTTCATCCTTAAAAAATGTTGTGTAAAATTTAACCTCCAGTTATTGTTGTTAAGATGAGATAAAAATTCCTCCAATAAAACAGGTGTCCCTTTCCAAATAAAAAATGTTTCATCAATAAAACGCTTATAAAAGACACAATTCTTAAAAAGATGGTGAGGATAAATGACAGTCTCTTCAAATAAACCTACAAACAGGTTGACAAAACTTGGTGCCATTCGAGACCCCATGGCGGTGCCTGTATGTTGGGCATAAATACGGTCTAAAAATTTTAAATAGTTATGTGTTAAGACAAATCTAAGACCTTTTTCAACAAAATCACACTGTATCGGAGGGATGTCAGGATCCTTATTGAGAAAGTGAGATACAGCGCTGATCCCAAGGTCATGGTCTATGACCGTATATAATGATGTGATATCCATGGTGACCAGTAGGTATTCTTGTTTCCACTCTGCTTTTAAAATTGAAGAGATAAAATCAGTCGTGTCTTTAAGATAAGATGTTAAATTAAAAACATATTTATGTAGCAGCAAGTCTAGATAGTGGGAAAGGTTGGAGGTAACAGAGCTTATTCCCGACACTATCGGGCGGTCTGGTGGATTTGTGGTATTCTTATGAACCTTAGGTAAGTAATAGAATATAGGTGTAGCAGGTTCATTTATCAAAAGAAAATTTTTTTCCCGTAAGTTAAGAACACCTGATGAAAAACCCTTGTTTACCAGTTATTTTAATTCATCCGAGTATTTCTTGGTAGGGTCCGTAGACAAAATGGAGTAGTGTTTAGAATCAAATAGTAGTCGATTGGCCTCCTTAATGTAATCAACAGTGTCTAAGACTACTATGCCGCCCCCTTATCCGCTGAGCGGATGACAATATTCTTATTGTTAGCCAACTCTTTTAGTGATCGATGCTCTGCGGAGGACATGTTATTGGTAAATTTGGCGTTGTTCTTAGTTAGGTTCTCCAGGTCTTTGGACACCATACACTGAAAGGCATCTAAAAAATTACCTCTAGACTGTAAGGGATAGAAGGTGGATATCAGTTTTAGATCAGTGTGTATAGGTGGTGGTATACTGGGCTTGGGGGGCAGAGATATATTAGTCACTTTTAAATCCTGCACCCCTTTTATATTAAAAAACCTTTTGACAGTCAGTTTTCTGATAAAATTGTTATGATCTAAAAAAAAGTTTAAAACTATCAGAGCTGCCTGTAGGGCAAAAAGATAGGCCTCTTTTCAGTATGCTTATTTCAATGTCGTTCAGGGCATGATTAGAGAGATTAAAAATGTTGACAGACTCTATCTCTGTATTTCTTTGTTGGTCTTGTACTTCTTTTTTCGATTGTCTTCTCTCTTTTCTCTTCCGACCTCCCCTGCATCCACCATTGTCTTGCTCTTTTCTTTTTAATCCTAGTGGAGGTGCAATATCCACTGTTTCTAGAGTGGTATGAGGTATCAGAGGGGGTGGTGTTTTGTGGACCTTCTGGGGTAGGTCTAAAAAAACCTGTGGAGTTATGGTTCTTGTGGGAGACAGACTGATCTAGTGAAGGAACAGAGGGAATAGAAATTTATGTGGGGTTGGGAAGAGGGTTTTCTAAAGGAGTATAAAACTGATATCTCAAGATAGAGTTGTAGTCCGACGGTGGTGTATTAATATGAATGGTCAGAAGAGAGTCATCCAGTATAGAATAATCTTCTGATTCAGAGAAACAACCTGAGGGTAGAGGATGATTGGCTGTGTGAGAAGAGGGTGGGTAAGGAGGGCGTAAGCTGGTTTGAACAAAGTCAATGAGTTCTTGGGGTGGTCGTGTAGATGGAGGCAAAGTGGGATAGGAGATGGATATTACAGGCCGTGTAATATTCGCAGTGGGTGAAGTAGTGACATCCGTACATGAGATGACTGATGGCTATTAAGAGGTCAGTGTACCTCTAACTGGGCCCTAACAGGCCGGAATTTACAATTGACTGTCTGGGACCATGGAGTAATATGACCAGATGTTGTATTAGTTAAGTTGCGGTGATTCATATTGTAGTTGGGTTTGAAGGACTGTCTGTAGATTTTGGTGTGAGCGGGTTTGAATGGTTTATTGGTGGTTCAGTTGGGAGCCTGACCATTGCTCGGGGATTTCTCAGGTTTGAGCCAGTATTTAATATTATTAAGGCGGTAGTCTTCCCTATCTGTCTTTAATTTATTAATCGCTTTCTGTAGGATTTCTTTTTCTGCTTTTTGTGTTTTTTCAATGTGGGATGTTTGCCACCTTGCGTATTCAGGTAAATGCTGGAACTTAGACAATGTGAAAATACAGGCATCAATCTTATCAGATACACATTCAACCATAGAGTCTCTTATTTCTGACAAAAGCTGCAGTAGTGTGACTGAACATGTATTCAGAGCAAATTCCCATTTATTGAAAAATACCAAATCTTCTTTAAACGATGTAATGGGTCTTAACTTAATCCTCTCGGGACCAGATGTTCTGTTAGATACATTTTAAGTTGATGATGGGTCTCTTCTATTGACAGCTTTTCCAAATAAAAAAAAGGCATTTCATTTGGTCTGATTCTTTTAAGGGCACAGTACCTGTATTAGTGGGGATGGAGTTCTCTGTTCCAATGTGCGAGGATTGATGAACCATACTGTCAAATAGCATAGATCTTCTGTTGAGTCTGATATTTTTAAGATCCATGGTAGCAAGTGTTAGGGAGGTAGTCACGGTCGCCTCAGCCATAGATGACTCTTCTGGTCCGTTACTGCGAACGACCTGTATTGAAGAACCTGTATAGAGATAAAAAGGAGAAAGGACCGACAAACGGCACCTCGTGTATTACCCCAGGATATACGTAGGAAGTGAAGGAAGTGGGGGATGACCCCACAGGGCTTATAGATGGCCGCTCACCTCAAGGTGGATAAAACAGACGTAACCCCAACTTTCTCTTGATAGATGAACCTGCTACACCTATATTCTATTACTTACCTAAGGTTCATAAGAATACCACAAATCCACCTGGCCGCCCGATAGTGTTAGGAATAGGCTCTGTTACCTCCAACCTTTCCCACTATCTAGACTTGCTTCTGCATAAATATGTTTTTAATTTAACATCTTATCTTAAAGACACGACTGATTTTATCTCTTCAATTTTAAAAGCAGAGTGGAAACAAGAATACCTACTGGTCACCATGGATATCACATCATTACATACGGTCATAGACCATGACCTTGGGATCAGCGCTGTATCTCACTTTCTCAATAAGGATCCTGACATCCCCCCGATACAGTGTGATTTTATTGAAAAAGGTCTTAGATTTGTCTTAACACATATCTATTTAAAATTTTTAGACCGTATTTATGCCCAACATGCAGGCACCGCCAAGGGGTCTCGAGTGGCACCAAGTTTTGCCAACCTGTTTGTAGGTTTATTCGAAGAGACTGTCATTTATCCTCACCATCTTTTTAAGAATTGTGTCTTTTATAAGCGTTTTATTGATGACATATTTTTTATTTGGAAAGGGACACCTGTTTTATTGGAGGAATTTTTATCTCATCTTAACAACAATAACAGGGGGTTGAATTTTACACAAAATGTTTTTAAGATGTAATAGTTTTTCACAATGGCCAAGATATAATCAAGACTAAGATGTTTTTTAAGAAAGTAGACAGTAACAGCTACCTTGATTTTACAAGTTCCCACTATAAGAAATGGCTTATTAATGTGCCCTAAGGCCAATTTAAACGGATAAGACCTAACTGTTCTACTTTTAATGATTTTAAAGTACAAAGTTTTATTTAAAAAAAAAAGTTTTAAAGTGAAGAAGTACCCTAAGGCCATTGTTGAATCATCTTTCAAGAGGGCGAGTATTCTATCTCAAGCTGAATGCCTTACCAAATGTATGGACAAAAGTGATAGTAAGAATGACTGGTCTACCAATTTTATTACTACTTTTACTAGAGAGCATAGATACATAAAGAATATCCTATGCAAGCATTGACCCATTCTCATGAATGATCCTTTTTTATGTGATATTCTTCCCAAGAGACCTGGAGTTACACTTAGAAGAGGTAAAACCCTTCGGAATATAGCAGTCCCTAGTCAACTAAAACTAACTAAAACCTCAAACCCTGTTAACTTCCTTTCTGTCACCGGATTCTATAAATGCGGACTTCCCAGATGCAAATGCTGTACCAACATGAATCACCGTGCCAAAACATTTACCTCTAAAGCCTCGGGAGACACTTTTCCAATTAAAACTCTGTGAAATTGCTCTACCCAATATGTGGTGTACCTACTCGACTCCCAATGTGGGGCCCAATATGTGGGTGAAACTATCAGATATCTCCGTGAAAGGATCACCAAACACAGGAATAATTCCCCTAATGGTTTTTATTGCATAGTGTGTCCCGCCACATCACTCAGTGCCATAACAATGATTTTGGATGTATCTCAGTAACCCCTATTGAAAGCATACCCAGGGATAATCCACATAGATTTAGTACCCTGCGGAGACGTGAAAACTATTGGATCTATAAGCTTCATACACTTATTCCCTCGGGTTTGAATGAAATTATCGAGAGCTCCCTGTAGATTTTAGTATATGTCATACACGGACAACAATAGATTTTATGATTCATTACCCTATCATTATTATTATATTTACTACTACTATTATGTTTTATATGTTTTATGAGATTGTAATGAATTTTATATGAATTTTATGTTTTTTATATATATTTTTGTATATTCAAATTTTTTACGTCTTACATTTGTCAGGCGCAATTGCACTATTTCCAGTCTCCCCACACTGTGCCACATGTGCCTATGTTTACAAACACTGCTGTGGTCCACTTCCGGGACTACAGCGGTTGTTTGTAAGTGTCACCATCACCTATTAATTCACATGATTCTTTCGTGTTTATGTTTTATCTGTTTGTCATTGTACATCAGCAACTGTACTACCTATACTTATACAGCTTAGGTTATTAATACTAATTTTATGTATACAGTCATTTAGGAGGTGTGTCCTGGTTACCACTCTCCCTTACCTTGGCAACCATTTTGTAGCCCTATATAAACCCCACATGGCAGTGTGTGGGTACCCTGATCTGAGAAAGGGAGGGTTCCTCCCGAAACGCGTCATCCATTGTTTTATTGTTTTATTATAATTTAATAAACGGTCCTGCCCAGGATCTTTACTATACCTGGACTTCGTTGTCTTCATCTCCAAGGAATGCAGCGCCGGTTTTCCAAGGGTTCTTTTTCTACTCCTCCTCCTATACATAAGGAAGTTGGACTACCTCCGAGAGGGTGAAGCACCGCTAGAGCGCCGATGCGCCACTGTGCTGAAGTTTGATAAGACCAAAGGTTTTGGTACCCTCCTGGATTGCAAGCATGGAGGAACCATCCTAGTGAACAGGAGGGCTGTGCAAAGGGACTATCTACCCAAGAGATATCACTCCCTGGAGCAAGGGGAGATTGTCGAATATACCCCTGTTCAGAGTCTGCGGGGTGAGTGGGCTGCAGCAGTCACGAGGCCCAGAAACCCTACCCAACTTCCTTTCACCTATTTTCCGGCGGACGACGGGGAGGCAGATCCACATGGTATGCGGCCAATGAGGCTGCCTAGCAACGCCGAGGAAGAAGAGGGATTCAAAACCCCCGTCATGCATCCCAAGTATCTGCAATCCTACTCTGATGTCTCAGCGTCTGAAGATGTGCCCAGGTCTACTCCCCCTGAGGAGGTTTGGCCTAATCAGCGGGCACCAACCTCAAAAGTGCCCAGGCCTACTCCCCCTGAAAAGGTTTGGCCTAACCAACGGGCACCAACTTCAGCAGTGCCTAGGCCTACCCCATGCCCGGATGTTTGGCCTGATCACCAGGCACCAACAAAAGTGCCGCGGCCTACTCCGCTTAAGGAGGTGAGGTCGGATCAACCGGCACCAACAAGAGTTCCAGTGGCCTCAGCAGCGGCCATTAAATTTGTTGTGAGTGTGAATCCCTTCGTGTCCCAATCTACGCTTACAAATGTTTCGTGGGACACTGTGATTCATCCTCTAAGAGAGTCCCCACCTCGCTCTTCTCGTTATATGTCTGAGAGGAGAAAGAATCCTGATAGGTGAGGGTGGGGGTACAGAAGAAATACTTTGTAAAGTTTTTTTTGAGCTGTTGTTTTGTTGGTCATTAACTCTCTGGTACCCAGTACCCCTGTTTTTCCAACAGACTATGCTGTTTGTAACCTGTTCAAGAAAAGTGCCTGGCAGGACTGTGCCATGAAAGTTCCTGGTTCAGCAACGCAACCACTAAGCTTTTGCCCGGCCCCTTGGCCGAGAGACTCCTGGTTCAGGGAGATTCGTGTGTGCCCGGCGTTGGTACAGCCGTGTTAAATTGTGGACTCCTAACACAGGTGGACTGTTGATCCTTGTGTGCCTGTTTAATGTACATATTCCTATAGTATTATATTTTGTGTGCAAAAGTGTACACCTTATTGTCCGGTGAAAAAGTGCCTGAAACATCTTTATGTTGTGCTGTTATGATGTATAAAATAAAATGTCTGTTGACATCAAATGTCAACACTGTGTACAGTGTTATTGTACAAAAGTATCAACTCCTGTACACCAAATGCATATTTTCTTCAGGTGTTATAGTGATTACTTGAAGGTACCCTCCCAGCTCCTCTGGGAGTAGCATTACTACTACCTCTCACTAACGCCTACAGGGAAACATTCCTCTCAGATACCAAGACTGACTTAATCCAATATATTGTACACATAGTACATCTCATAACTCTCATTAGTGTACCTTCCAATAAAGTTCAGAACACATAAGTCTCAAATTTGTCTCACAAAAACAACAAAAATATTTCTTAGGGACTGTAACACGCTATATTCCAGTTCCATACCACTGTTTATGCACTAACATGTGTTTTCTTTTGTCCTTTACGTGTTCAGGATGCTCTTCCTGGCCAGAAGATGCTCCTGTAGCTCACTAAAATGCACGTATTCAGAAAGGTAACAGTATGTAAGTGATATCTAGATAGAGTGGAGGGGGATTCTACCCAGGTTTCCACAGTACCCCCCGCCCCTTCCCATGAGGATCCTTGTCAGTTTGCTCAGTAAAATAGGACACAACTAAAGTTACATACATCTGTAAAAGTACCAGAATAGCACAAATGGAACATTTTCTAGCATTTCTGCTAGTGGCTGTCCCGTGGTTGAGGACTGATTCGGGCTGCAGAGTGTGTTGGGCCCAATGGTGTTCCTTTGTGTATAGCATAATATAAAATAATATTTTTTTCTTAAATTCATTTGGTTATAATTCCATGTCTGTAAGTTTATTGTATTACTGTGCCTTTAACCCCTTGGGGACGGAGCCCATTATGACCCTAAGGACGGGAGCATTTTTTGCAAATCTGACCACTGTCACTTTAAGCATTAAACAATTTTCGTCGATACTTGCATAATTTCTTGGTGAAAAATTCAAAAATTTTATGAAAAATTTAACTTTGAAGCTCTCTGCTTGTAAGGAAAATAGACATTACAAATAAATTATATTTTGATTCACATATACAATATGTCTAGTTTATGTTTCCATCATAAAGTTGACAAGTTTTTACTTTTGGAAAACATCAGAAGGCTTCAAAGTTCAGCAACAATTTTCCAATTTTTCGCAAAATTTTCAAAATCGCAATTTTTTAGGGACCAGTTCAGGTTTGAAGTGGATTTGAAGGGTCTTCTGGTTAGAAATACCCCATAAATTACCCCATTATATAAACTGCACCCCTCAAAGTATTCAAAATGACATTCGTTAAGTGTGTTAACCCTTTAGGTGTTTCACAGGAACAGCAGCAAAGTGAAGGAGAAAATTCAAAATCTTCATTTTTTACACTCGCATGTTCTTGTAGGGGTAAAAGGAAAAAAATCCTCTCAAAATTTGTAACCCAATCTCTCTCGAGTAAGAAAATACCTCATATGTGGATGTCAAGTGTTTGGCGGGTGCATTAGAGGGCTCAGAAGGGAAGGAGCAACAATGGGATTTAGGAGAGTGAGTTTTTCTGAAATGGTTTTGGGTGGCATGTCCCATTTAGGAAGCCCCTATGGTGCAAGGACAGCAAATCCCCCCCCCACACATCGCACACTATTATGGAAACTACACCCCTCAAGGAACGTAACAAGGGGTACGGTGAGCCTTAACACCCCACAGGTGTTTGACAAACTTTTTGTTAAAGTCGGATGTGTAAACAAAAAAAAATTTCACTAAAATGCTGGTTTTTCCCCAAATTTTACTTTTTTACAAGGGGTTATAGGAGAAAATGCCCCCCAAAATTTGTAACCCCATTTCTTCTGAGTATGGAGGTACCCCATGTGTGGACATCAAGTGCACTGCGAGCGAACTACAATGCTCAGAAGAGAAGGAGCACCATTGAGCTTTTAGAGAGATAATTTGTTTGGAATGGAAGTCGGGGGCCATGTGCATTTACAAAGCCCCCCCGTGCTGCCAGAACAGTGGAACCCCCTCACATGTCACCCCATTTTGGAAACTACACCCCTCACGGAATGTAATAAGGGGTGCAGTAAGTATTTACACCCCACTGGCGTTTGACAGATCTTTGGAACAGTGGGCTGTGCAAACAAAAAAAATACATTTTTCATTTTCCCGGACCACTGTTCCAAAAATCTGTCAGACACCTGTGGGGTGTTCAGGCTCACTATACCCCTTATTACATTATGTGAGGGGTATAGTTTCCAAAATGGTCTCACATGTGGGTATTTATTTTTTTGGGTTTATGTCAGAACCGCTGTAAAATCGGCCCCCCTTGTGCAAATCACCAATGAAGGCCTCAAATGTACATGGTGCGCTCTCACTCCTGAGCCTTGTTGTGCGTCCGCAGAGCATTTTACGCCCACATATGGGGTATTTCCGTACTCAGGAGAAATTGCGTTACAAATTTTGGGGGTCTTTTTTTCCTTTTACCTCTTGTGGAAAAAAAAAAAGTAAAGGGCAACACCAGCATGTTAGTGTAGAATTTTTTTTTTATACTAACAGGCTGGTGTAGACGCCAACTTTTCCTTTTCATAAGGGGTAAAAGGAGAAAAAGCCCCCCAAAATTTGTAACGCAATTTCTCCTGAGTACGGAAATACCCCATATGTGACCCTAAACTGTTTCCTTGAAATACGACAGGGCTCCGAAGTGAGAGAGCGCCATGCGCATTTGAGGACTAAATTATGGATTGCATAGGGGTGGATATAGGGGTATTCTACACCAGTGATTCCCAAACAGGGTGCCTCCAGCTGTTGCTAAATTCACAGCATGCCTGGACAGTCAGTGGCTGTCCAGAAATGCGTGGAGTTGTTGTTTTGCAACAGCTGGAGGCTCCGTTTTGGAAACACTGCCGTACATTACGTTTTTCATTTTTATTAAGGGGGACAGTGTAAGGGGGTGTATATGTAGTGTTTTACTCTTTATTATGTGTTAATGTAGTGTAGTGTTTTACTCTTTATTATGTGTAAGTGTAGTGTTTTTAGGGTACATTCGCACTGGCGGGTTACGGTGAGTTTCCCGCTAGGAATTTGCACTGCGGCGAAAAATTTGCCACAGCTCATACTTGAAGCAGGAAACTTACTGTAAACCCGCCTATGTGAATGTACCCTGTACGTTCACATGGGGGGCAAACCTCCAGCTGTTTCAAAACTACAACTCCCAGCATGTACTGACAGACCGTGCATGCTGGGAGTTGTAGTTTTGCAACAGCTGGAGGCACACTGGTTGGAAAACCTTCAGTTAGGTTCTGTTACCTAACTCAGTATTTTCCAACCAGTGTGCCTCCAGCTGTTGCAAAACTACAACTCCCAGCATGCACGGTCTGTCAGTACATGCTGGGAGTTGTAGTTTTGCAACAGCTGGAGGCACACTGGTTGGAAAACCTTCAGTTGGGTTCTGTTACCTAACTCAGTATTTTCCAACCAGTTTGCCTCCAGCTGTTGCAAAACTACAATTCCCAGCATGTACTGATCACAGAAGGACATGCTGGGAGATGTAGTTATGCAACAGCTGGAGGTACGCAACTACAACTCCCAGCATGCCGAGACAGCTGTTTGCTGTTTGGGCATGCTGCGATTTGCAGTTTTGCAACATCTGGAGTGCTACAATTTAGAGACCACTGAACAGTGATCTCCAAACTGTGGACCTCCAGATGTTGCAAAACTACAACTCCCAGCATGCCCAGACAGCAAACAGCTGTGTGGGCATGCTAGGAGTTGTAGTTTTGCAAGATCTAGAGGGCAGTATAGAGATCACTGTGCAGTGGTCTCTAAACTGTAGACCTCCAGCTGTTGCAAAACTACAAATGCCAGCATGCCCACACAGCAAACAGCTGTCTGGGCATGCTGGGAGTTGTAGTTTTGCAACATCTGGAGGGCTACAGTCTAGAGTAGCCGACTCCCGCGAAATAACGGTGACCCAGGGCTAATAGAGCTAATAGGGCTAATAGAGCACAGCAGAGATTGTGGTGCCGTGTGCTATTAACCCTTTAGACACGGCATTCAAACTTGAACGCCGCCTCTAAAACAAAAGTAAAATCTTCCCGGCTGCTCAGTGGGGCTGATTGGGACCACCGCATTGAAAATGCGGTGTCCCGATCAGCTAGGACGTGAGCGGAGGTCCTCTTACCTTCCTCTGGTGCATCCGATCGGCGATTGATTGCTCCAGGCCTGAGATGCAGGTTTGAGCAATCGACTGCGGATAACATTGATCAATGCAAAGCTATGGCTTTCAGGGATCAGTGTAAAAGATCAGTGTGTGCAGTGTTATAGCCCCCTATATGAGCTATAACACTGCAAAAAAAAGTGTTAAAAAAGTTAATAAATGTCATTTAACCCTTTCCCTAATAAAAGTCCAATTCGCCCCCCTTTTCCCATAAAAACAAACAAACATGTAAATAAAAATAAATATAAACATATGTGGTATCGCCCAGTGCATAAATGTCCGAACTATAAAAATATATTATTAATTAAACCGCACGGTCAATGGCGTAAACCTAAAAAAAATTCCAAAGTTCAAAATAGCTTACTTTTGGTCACTTTTTATATCATGAAAAAATTCATAAAAAGTGATCAAAAAGTCCGATCAATACAAAAATGGTACAGCTAAAAACTTCAGATCGTGGCGCAAAAAATTAGCTCTCAGACGGCCCCATATGCAGTAAAATAAAAAAATTAAAACCTATATAAGTAGGGTATCATTTTAATTGTATGGACCTACAGAATAAAGATAAGGTGTCATTTTTACTGAAAAATGTACAGTGTAGAAACGGAAGCACCCAAAAGTTACAAAATTGTGTTTTTTCTTCAACTTCGTCGCACAATTTTTTTTCCGTTTCGCTGTAGATTTTTGGGTAAAATGACTGATGTCACTGCAAAGTAGAAATGGTGGCGCAAAAAATAAGCCATCATATGGATTTATAGGTGCAAAATTAAAAGGGTTATGATTTTTAAAAGGTGAGGAGGAAAAAAACGAAAGTGCAAAAAACCTGTGGTCCTTAAGGGGTTAAACCAACATTGTATTCTAAAGAACTGTACAAATTCAAGCGAAATCGCTAAGTATCAACATAATGTTGTACTGACTCAGGAGTTCAGAAAAGTTAACAGTTGTGTAATATCCGATTTTGTATTTTTCCATTTTTCTGTTCTAGGCCCTTTTCAGACTTTGTTTTTTTATGTATTATCTGTTTTCTGTGCTATTGTCCCTGGCTAGGGAATAGTTAATGGTTTTAGCCAATGAGAACTTGGTAGGGCTATTTAAACCCAAGCTCTGCTACACTCTGTTCTGGTTATTAGATCAACTCTGACTATGTTATTAGTTCTTACTCTGACTTTTACTTTTTTAGTCTATCTGTTTATATCTGAGTTTTAACCATGGTTATTATGCCTGTTTATGATAGATTTTAGAGTGCTTGGTTTTAAGTACATTTGTCATTTTTTTAGGATAAGGTATGTCTGTTCTGCTTTAACCTTGTTATCTTAGTCTGTGTTCACACTGTGAGTTTTGCTTGTACCTGTGCTCTGTATTTAGGATTCCAGTTTGTTATCCTGATCCGTATTCCTCCATGTTTTGGAGTTTGGTTTTGTTATATTCCTGTTCGGTATCCTAACCTGTATTCCTCCATTTTTGGAGTTTGGCTTTTGTGGAGTCTGTTCAGACTCATCTGGTTCTCAGTCTGGTTTTCCGTGTATATTTCTGTTTCCTTCTAGCCCAGTATCCTGATCACAGAGTGGAGTATGCCCACTGGCTAGAAGGCTATTTGGCTTTAGTATTTATGTCCCTCCATGTTTGGAGTTGGGAGTCTAGTTTGTTCTTGTTCAGTGTCCAGTGTGAACAGTGTTCTATGTTTCCTGACCTGTTTAGTGTTTTAAATTCAGTTCATCTGTTCATTCCCTGCATCTCCTGCTTTCTGTTGTATACTAATTTCATATCTAGTCTTGTTCATTTATTCATAACTGCCGTTCATCTTTATTCCGGTTTCTGAACTGTATGTTTGCAAAGTGGGTTGTCGTTCAGCTCACCACCGCCGCCTCCGTGCATGGACTCGTGCGGACACCACGTACACAGTCGAGGTAGAGAAAGATTGTCCAGCACTGCAAGCACGATGCAAAGGATGATTTATTATAAAATCTGACAGCAACCAGCAACAGAGATCATGGAGTGACGCGTTTCAGCGACCTTAGTCGCCTTAGTCGTACTAAAGTATGTCCAGATCTATCTGCTTCTTATAGTGGATCGCACCGCCCTCCCCCACCAGGTGCATGCACCTGAGCGGATTAGGGCGGCGCACCTCCACACCAAAGAGGCAGATTTACAAGCATATTCACATTAGATAAAATGAACACAAATTTTTGGTACAAAGCACAAGCCAAAAAGAAACATAACAACAAGAGAATACAAAAAAATACAATATCCGAAACAGAAAAAGCCTGTGATGATGCAAAATAGATCAATCAGCTTGTGCCAAAACAACCATATAAGAATGTTGTCAGATTTTATAATAAATCATCCTTTGCATCGTGCTTGCAGTGCGCTATATCCTGACCTGTTTGTATATTTATATCCTGCCTGGTTTATCTGGTTGTTTGGGTGTTTTCCCGTTATGTTTCTGACCTGTCCACCCCGTCGGTCATGACACTTCATCACTCTCCCTGTCCACCGCTGGTCATGACAGGCTGTTTTCCAAAATCCTGGCTGCAGAAGACTTTTTCCTGGGCTTTGTGTAAGGAGATCTGCTTATGGAAAGGACATTGTGGACTCACACAGGGACATGGGGTTACTCCACTTAAGCCATGTGACAGGGACTACTGTCCTCATTATACCAACACACTGCAGTGGGTGAGGACCCTGCCTTCAAGAGATGACAATCAATAAGAAATTTTAGTACAGAGGAAATGCATATAACATTTCTCATTCAATTTTTTTTACTCATCACATTTAAGTTTATATAGGGCATTATTGTACAGATCAGAATGTGGGGATTTATAAATTTAAAGCATACCTGTCAGAGCCCCCCCCCCAAAAAAAAAAAACTGTCATATGTTGCTAAGTACCTCATCCTGATCATGTACATATAATTTTTGTGTCTACAACTTATATTTCTCTCAGAATTACCTTTGTATACTTGCCATCATTGCTCAGTGAGGTTTCTGTCTATGCAGAGGCATAGGGCGTGTCCCTCTCTTCTCCTCACTGTGATGACTCTTCCCCCTCCCTCACTCTGCTCTGACTCACAGAGGGCCCTGGACCTGCCTGCAGCCCTGTCAATCACTCATAGTGTCCACGACCTGTCGATGACCACTGGACACTGCAGAACTGGTATATGTCCCAGGAGGCAGGGGGAAACCTACTGTCCACTTTTTTGACTAGCTTTTTCATTATAAAAAACTGAAAATTTTCTTATGAAAGCAATTGCAAAACATATTGTTTTGCATGCTTTATAACATATCAAAAGTTATTGAATCCGACAATGCCCATATATATATATATATATATATATATATATATATATATATATATCCCAATCAGCTTCTTAGACTTTGTAACCAGAGCCAGAGCTGATCAGAGGGCACGCTACCTTATATGGTGGTGTGATGAGAAACTTTGCATACTTCTTATCCAGAAAGCCTGCAGCGAGAGGGCTTGAAAATGGCAGCGAGAGGCCGCAGAAACGTTGCTCTCCTGATACTTGCACTGGAATAATGGAATAAACCTTCAAGTTTTTTCACATTTTTTTGTGTGCTGCTATTTTCTGGATTGCTAGATAGATAGATAGATAGAAAGATATGAGATAGATAGATAGATAGATATGAGATAGATAGATATGAGATAGATAGATATGTGGTGTCCCAGTAGACGTTGTCCTGTCCCTTGTCTAAAGTCCCCGCAGCTATAGGGCTCTCCTGTAGGGTTCACCCCTAGTCGCCTCATATAAATGTGTTATTTAATATACATATTAATTTAATGTGTAGGAAATATATGTACAGCACCTTAGTGGTCACGTGATACATCGTTGCATGTATGATATGCTTAAGGACCTTTGGAGGTCTTGTGATGTACCCAGAGTTCACTTGGTTCATAACTTACAGATTTGCTGACCAATGAGCTTAGTCCAGCCCCTTATTACATAAAGGGCTATAGTCAATCAATTCTCTCTCTTAGTTCCTGCTCTTAGTTCCAGATTATCAAGCCAAGCACACCTCATCATCTCATCATCATCAATTCAATTGAAGCTAGGCCCAATGTCTAAGAACCTGCAGCTACAAAACGTGAGTTACTCAAAGCTCAAACTACTGAATCCTGTGTGACTACTATCAGCTCAAATATTCTAAAATAGTAGCAGAGTGGCTAGCATCAAAAGCTCATTGCTTCCAAGTCCCAGCAAACCTGTGAGGAACCTGTATTCCGGTTCACCCTTGAAAAGACTATTATGTTCAATACCGTTGCATAAAATCTGCAAGTAAAGTTTCTTCAGTTTACTTCATAAAATCTGCTATGGACATTCCGTTATTTCTCCCTGCCATTTGTGGGACGGCTGGCAGTAGGAACATTACTATTGAGAAAACCTCACCCTGGCGTCACAACATTCAAGGGTTAATACCACCAGACCCTACACTATTACCACAACACCCTAGACACCATTACGCTCTCTCCCGACACCACAACTCTTTTGGCGTCTTACGAACAGGATACTGGTGTGTGCCTTAAAGAACTTTGCTACCCTGACAAAAGCCTTAGTCCTCCCCCTATTCAGAAATGTGCTATATGAACTGTCCAGAATTATCGCATGTGGCCATGTGTAAAATTTGCAGAGAAGCCATGCTGCGCTCTCCACTGCAACAAGTACCTCAAAGGGTTAAAGATTTAACAGAGAAACACGCAAAAATGTTCTGCGCTGGTCTGCGACCCGCCCCTGGGCGTGGACACCAAGTACACATTGCAATGCCGAAGTGGAACTGTAACTTTTTGCTTGTGTTTGCCGGAGGATAGGAAGTCAGAGCTGCACTGATGACGTCCTTCCGGCTGGTGGCCATATTGTGGGAGCCCCATATAAAAGAAACCACGCGGTTAGACCTCTACAGTCTGGAGATGGCAGCGAGGTGTACAGACATGGCGGAGCCCAGTGCTACACGTGAAGAGAGTCTTAAGATGGCGGCCGCAGCGCAACTTTTTCAAGATCTTGCCGACCACTTGCAGAAGTTGTCCCTTGGGGCCGAGGAAGCCTACAACCTACCCCCGCTACCGGATGACGATGAGTGGCCGGATACCCCGGACGGGGCATTGCCTGGGACATCAGAGACGGCTTCACCGGTGAGACTGTCCCCTCACCACGGGACATGGGGGTCCTGGGCCGAGATCCCAACGGAAGACTCAGATGTGAGTACCCCAGCGGAAGCCGATTTCTCTTCCTCATCCAGGTCCCCCTGTCCCAAGTCACCCTGCCTAGTGCACGCTCGCACTATGGGTGTTCGGCGACGAGCCTGAGCTGATTCAGTACATGTGGGACCATGTTCTTCCCAAGCCAGGGAAGTCCCATCCACCGGTCCCCACAGCTCATATAGAAAGGGCCCGCAGTGAGGCTGAAGTTAACCGCATAATTGAGCAGCTGAAGGCTGAACACAGAGAGCAATATGGGCCGAAACACCTCTCATATGAAGACAGAGTAAAGCAGCAGAAAGACACCAAGAAGCTGGAGGCTCTGTATATAACAATGTTGGACTACCCACAAGAGGGTGAAGCACCCCTAGTGCGCCGACGCGCCACCGTGGTGAAATTTGATAAGGCCAGGGGTTTTGGCACCCTCCTCAATTGCAGACATGGGGGGACCATCTTGGTGAACAGAAGGGCCGTTCAACGGGACTATCTGCCCAAAAGTTACCACTCCCTGGAGCCAGGGGAGATCGTTGAGTACACCCCCGTGCAGAGTCTGCGGGGTGAATGGGCTGCAGCAGTCACCAGGCCCAAGAACCTGACGCAAATCCCCTTCACCTATTTTCTGTCAGACGACTGGGAGGCAGACCCACGTGGAATCCGGCCGATGAGGTTATCCAACACCACCGATGAAGAAGAAGGATTCAGAGCACCTGTTATGTACCCCAAGTATCTGCCAAAGTCCTATCTTTCTGCAGCGGCTCTAGTAGAGGGTGTGCCCAGGCCTACTCCCCCTGAGGAGATGAGGCCTAAACAGAAGGCAACAACCACAGATGTGCCTAGGCCTACTCCATGCCCGGAGGTGTGGCCTAACCAACAGGCACCAACCACAGATGTGCCTAGGCCTACTCCATGCCCGGAGGTATGGCCTTACCAACAGGCACCGACAGAAGTGGAGGTGAGGCCGAACCAACCAGCACCAACGGGAGTTCCAGTGGCCTCAGCGGCTGCTATTAATTTTGTCGTGAGTGTTAACCCCTCTGTTTCCCAATCAAAGCTCACTAATGTCTCATGGGACACTGCTATTCATCCCCTGAGAGAGTCTCAGCCTCGTGCTCCTCGTTGCATGTCCCAGAACAGGAAGCATGCTGACCGGTGAGGCTGGGAATCAAAAAGATACCCTCTGTAAAGTCATTAATTTCTTTTGTGTGCTTACCATAAATTCTGTGGTACCAAGTTTTTCTACAGACTGTTCGGTTCCAGATGTTACCTGTTAAGAAGAAGTGCCTGGCAGGGCTATGCCATGAAAGTTCCTAGTCTAGCAACGTAACCATCTAAGCTTGTGCCCGGCCTTTGGCCGAGAGACTCCTTGTTCGAGGAGATTCTTGTAAGTCTATACCCGGCTTTGGAGGCAGCCGTGTTCTAATAAGGACTCATAGCACAGGTGGACTGTTGATCCTTGTGTGTCTGTTTGTTGTAAATAAAATCATAGTAATATATTTTTGTGTGCAAAATGGGCACCCATACAGCAGGTGAATGTGCTTGAATATTTTTGGTGTTTTGCCAATAAAATGTCTGTTATTAAACAATGTCAAACCAATGTCCATGGTGATTGTACAGAAGTATCAATTCCTGTACACAAAATACTCATTTTCTTTCAGGTGTTATAGTGTTACTTAAAGGTGTCCTCCCAGCTCCTCTGGGAGTAACAAATAGTGTCACCTCACACTATGTGTTCCCATCAGATACCAAGACTGACTCTATTCACTCAACACAATGACATATAGTTAATTTTTTTTTAGCTTTTTTTTATTTTTTTATTACAACCACATATTACAAAAAGAAAAAAACGAATAATACAATATTTTATACAAATTTTAATATATTTTATTTTTGCCATATTTTTCTACTGTGATGATTTCTCTTTTATATAGAAAATGTATTAAGTGCTCTATATACCTTTGACAACGCTTTTTTTCCCATCTCTGTATTCACCATTTTATCAAGAAAACTACCTTTTACTATTTCTACTTTCTTCCCCTTATCTACCGTGTCTTTTACTATACCTCTTAATCTCATATATTCAAACCATGTCCCAACCCCAACTTCTCTACCCTTTTTTAACTCTTCCCATGTTTTAATCTTCCCTTCCTTATATATATCCCCTATTTTATTCACCCCCCATTGTGCTAGTGTTCGAAATTCTAATCTATTTATTTCCTCTACCGTGTTTTTATTATTCCAAATGAGGGCTATATCCAATATCCCAGTTATTCCCACCTCCCTTTTTACCATTTTCCATGTTCTTTTCAAGGCAGCTATTGTCATATAGTTATATAGTCTTCTAATTGCCCTGACTCCAGTAACTGGTAAATATCATCATATGATCCTCTACTTCGTTCCATCAAATACTCAATCATATGAGATCTCCTCCAGTCCCTAATAAAGTATCATTGGGCGGCTAAAAAATACTTTTTTCACGTCCGGAAACGCCATTCCCCCTTCTCTTCTGGGTAAACATAAATATTCTATCTTAATCCTCACCCTTCTTCGGCCCCATATCAAGGCATTGAAGATTGACAGCATTCTTTTTTAAAAAAATTTCATCACACCAAATGGGTGAAGCACTAAATACGTATAATATTTTCGGCAACATAATAGTTTTAATTAATATCATTCTGTCTGCTTTAGAAATGTTGAAGTCGCTCCATATTTTTATTTTATTTTCCATGTTCTTTATTAATGGTTCTAGGTTTAATTTATAATGATCTTCTAATTTACCTGAGATTAAAGTGCTCATCTTTTTTTAATATTTTTATTTCGTTTTCTATGAATATATTATTCTCCCCCAATGGAAGGAGTACTGATTTGGACCAGTTTATTTCTAATCCTGAAAAACTCCCATATTCCTTGATAATCTCCATCACTCCGATCAGATCCGACTGTTTTTCCAAAAAAAGCAGGATATCGTCTGCATATAAGGATATTTTGTCCTCTCTCCCCCCTTTCACCAAACCCGCCAATCTCCTTCTCCTCTCTGATCTTAGCAGCCAAAGGTTCCATGCTCATAGCAAACAGCAAGGGGGAGAGAGGGCATCCCTGTCTGGAGCCTCTTGAGAGCGAGAATTGCTCCGATAATTTCCCATTGATCGACACTCTTGCTTTAGGTTCGGAGTATAACAGTCGGATCATGTCTATATATGTTTTCCCAAAGCCACATTTTTCTAATACTGCCCACAAGAACTCCCACTCCGCCCTGTAATTTTCCCATATCTATGTTCGTAAGGACTCTATATATATTGTGTCGGGCCATTCTTCCTGGGATAAACCCGCACTGATCTTCCTGAATTAACTCTGTGATATTACTCTGTAATCTAATGGCTAATGCTTTGGCGAAAATCTTGATATCCGTATTTATTAACAATATGGATCTATACGACCCCATATCCTCTTGATCTTTTCCCTCTTTCAGGATCAATATTATAACCGCTTCCCGCATTGAGTCCGGTAATTTCCCGGTCACCATGCTGGTCTCAATCACTCTATGTTATGCCGGGATCAAAATTCCGCCAAACCTTCTATATACCTCAAAGGGTAGTCCATCGCTTCCAGGTGTTGTATTACCCCTAATCTGATCTGGAGCTTTATTCAGTTCTATTCTAGTTAATGGAGCATCTAAGGTTTGTTTTTCCATTTCGGGGAGTCTAGGGAGTTCCATTTGGTCCAAATAATTTAGCGTCTCCTTTCTTTCCTTATTATTTTCTGATCTATATAATAACTCATAATATTCTCTAAATTCCCTTATTATTTTCTTTTTTTTCTATACACCAATCTCCTTCTTTATTCCTTATCCCAGAAATTCTTTGCTTAGTGTATTGATTTGAGACAATTGCCATCAAATACGTGTTAGGCTTCCCTGCCTGTACAAATCTTTGCTGGCCCTGAAAAATCAATTTATTTTTACTCTTTTCCAACATATATTCATTAAATTCATTTTGTAGCTTATTTAATTTTTCCTTACTCTCTTCTGATAAATTTTGTGTATATTCCTTCTCTGTATCCCTTATTACTTATTAAGCCCTCCTCTTTTGATTTAAACTCTTCCCCCCCCCCCCCCCCCACTTTATTGCTCTTATTATTTCCCCTCTTAGATAAGCTTTACAGGTCTCCCAGACAATCGGGTCACTTGCTGTGCCCCAGTTATTTGCAAAAAACTCCCTCAAGTTTTTTTCTATTGTGGCATTCTCTATCAAATTTAACCAGTGAGGGTAATTTTCTGGAACCCATCTCTTACCTCTTCCTCTGTTTTTATCAGTACTTCTAGAGCCGCATGGTCCGACAGACATCTAACCCAATAATGTATTTTTATCACCTTATTTAAACTAAAGTCATTTCCCAGACATATATCTATTCTGGACATAGACTGACAGGTCTTGTTCCAACATGAATATTCTTTCTTTTGAGGGTTGTAAATCCTCCAAATATCGCTGGGTCCCAGTTCATTACATACTGTCGCCAGGGGGGTGCAGCCCACCTCTCCTTTACTCCTGCTTGCCCTCCATCTATCTAACCTCTCATCTAGGACACAGTTCATATCCCCCATGGCAAACATGGGGCATTCTCCGCAACTCACGCAAAAATCTAATAATAAGGACCACGGATGAGAAAGGCGGGGTATATATACAAATGCTAATACACATCTTACATTTTCTAATCTCCCATATAAAAAAACAAACCTCCCCTCATCATCTACCCTTTTTCTAATTAATTCCCAATTTAAGTTTCTACGGATTAACACCAAACCCCCCCCCCCCCCCCCATGAATATGCTGTATGAAAAGAATGGTAATAATGTCCCCAAACATTACGTTTCAAAACCATTACTGTTTCTCTTGTTAAATGTGTCTCAACTAACCCGACTATACCTGGTGCGTGCTTCATAATAACTCCCATTACTGCTGATCTTTTAATTTTATCCCAGAGTCCTCGTACATTCCATACCACAGCCTTAACAGTCATCCGCGGTCATTCTCTTACAGTCCAGTTGAACACAATAAACACCGTAGTAAGAAGGAAGAGAAAAGAAGAAAAAAAAATTATAGATAGATAGATAGATACACAGAAAGAGATGCGAGGACAGTACACCGTAGTAGTTCCACAGCAGGTGGGTGCAAGCCAAAGTCGACAGTCCCAGTCGCAGACTGTATAGCTAATATCCAGAGTAGGTATTAGGCAGCACACCAAATAGTGTTCAAATCAAAGTGCGATTTAATATCCCATATCAGGATACAACGTTTCGGCAGAATCGCACCTTTCTCAAGCATAACATGGTGGGTATCAGAGTGACAATATATCAGGTGAACAATCAAATTCCAATCATTGCATAGTTACAAAAAATTATCAAAATTCATATACAACATGATAGCAAAAATAAAAACCAATCATATAAAGTGTTAAAGGGAATTGCAAGTGTTCATATAAGAAAAATTCTGTGCATATATATATTTTTATATTCCATCATAAAACCATAAATAGTTAATTGCAGTGCAGGTGTGATGATTAAAAACATTAGTGAGGGGGTGGGCTGTCATGACTCCCCATAATTAACTTTACATCATAAGTATGCGATATATATATCTCTTGGTTACTGCCGCCATTGCAGCTTCCGGACGCCGAAATCACATGACCCCCGGGCTCACATGGTACCGGTGTCATGTGAACGACGTATCTGCGTCATTTAGTCATGTGGCGTGTATACGTCCTGGACCGGCGCATGCGCAGACACAGCGTGAGTCCCGGTACTGAATCCGGGACACACGCGTGCGCAGTAGCAGCGCAGGTCCTGAACCGACATCTTTATAGAGGGCATGGAGTTGGCAAAAATATTACTGAAAAATGTGTATATGTGCATAAATCAATACAATAAGATGGGAAAAAAGTAGATATAAGAAAATAGATATAAAAAAAAGGAGTAAAATGAATATAGACGATGTGAAAAAACAATTATAGAAAAATTTTTGAGAAAATTTTTGAACATCTTTTTTTATAAAAAAGGAGGAGTGAAATAGAATGAAAGGTAAGATATATATCAACTGTGCTTGTGTAAAAGAGTAGTGGATAGTATTTGAATATGTGATGTATCTGTGTCCATGCGCGCGCCACAAAGTGTGGCGCACACGTGCACATCCACATCTGCAAAAAATTTAGAATGAGAAAATATATCAAATGTAAACTAAACACTAAAGTGTATATATAAATGGGGTATACAATTACTTCATAGCAATAAGTAATTAAAGATAAGTACCGTATTTTTCGTCCTATAGGACGCACCGGCGTATAAGACGCACCCAATTTTTAGGGTCAAAATTTTAAAAAATTAAGATTTTGAACCCAATAGTGGTCTTCAACCTGCGGACCTCCAGATGTTGCAAAACTACAACTCCCAGCATGCCCGGACAGCCGTTGGCTGTCCGGGCATGCTGGGAGTTGTAGTTTTGCAACATCTGGAGGCCCGCAGATTGAAGACCACTGCATAGGAGGTAATACTCACGTGTCCCCGCCGCTCCGGACCCGTCACCGTTGCCCTGGATGTCGCTCCATTGCTGTCGCCGTGTCCCCGCCGCTCCGGAACGTCTCTGCTGCCGGCCGGGTATCCTCGCTCTCCGTCGCCGCCATCACGTCGTTACGCACGCCGACGCACGTACGCGACGACGTGATGACGAGGAAGGAGAGCGCCGGCCATACAGGGGATCCCTGAATGGAGAAGACACCGAGGAGGCAGGTAAGGTCCCCCCCGATGTCCTGTAAGCACTAACCCGGCTATTCAGTCGGGCTGTTCGGGACCTCCGCGGTGAAATTGCGGCGGTCCCGAACAGCCCGACTGAACAGCCGGGTTAGTGTCACTTTCCCTTCAGACGCAGCGGTCAGCTTTGATCGCCGCATCTGAAGGGTTAATACAGGGCATCACCGCGATCGGTGATGTCCTGTATTAGCCGCGGGTCCCGGCCGTCGATGGCCGCAGGGACCGCCGCCATAGGGGTGTATTCGCCATATAAGACGCACCGACTTTTCCCCCCCAGTTTTGGGGAAGAAAAAGTGCGTCTTATACGGCGAAAAATACGGTAATTAAAAATAGAGCTGATGTGTGTTCCAGCACGTAACCACGTGCCGGGACACACATAGCTCAATATAAACCCCCAACAGGTGTCAGTAAAGACAAAAAATATGTTGATGCAGTAGTAATTCAAATGTCATAAAAGGAATATTGATATTAATACAGTAGAACATCAACATTGGAACAGTCTGGTGAGTCATCGCAGCCATTCTCAAAGAATTAAAAACGATCTAAAAGGTAAGAGTAACAAAAATTATTATTACAGATGATACAAACAATAGTAGCTGATATCCACTGTCCGAGATGACAATCATGCGTTACAGATGGCTGGGGTAACAGAGAAATCAACATTAAGACCCAATGGTCGCAGGGACCCTAGCTCGTAAATCCAATACAATTCTCGCCTTTTAAGGCGATTTCCCTGTCGCCACCTTTCTTAATATTGGGACCATGATCAATTAAAGTGTATCTTAAATCCGATTCCAAATGACCCGCCTCAATAAAATGCTTCGACACCGGTAAAAAAAAAAAAATGTTCTATAATTGTTTTTTCACATCGTCTATATTCATTTTTCTCATTTTTTTATATCTATTTTCTTATATATCTACTTTTTTCCCATCTTATTGTATTGATTTATGCACATATACACATTTTTCAGTAATATTTTTGCCAACTCCATGCCCTCTATAAAGATGTCGGTTCAGGACCTGCGCTGCTACTGCGCACGCGTGTGTCCCGGATTCAGTACCGGGACTCACGCTGTGTCTGCGCATGCGCCGGTCCAGGACGTATACACGCTACATGACTAAATGACGCAGATACGTCGTTCACATGACACCGGTACCATGTGAGCCCGGGGGTCATGTGATTTCGGCGTCCGGAAGCTGCAATGGCGGCAGTAACCAAGAGATATATACATCGCATACTTATGATGTAAAGTTAATTATGGGGAGTCATGACAGCCCACCCCCTCACTAATGTTTTTAATCATCACACCTGCACTGCAATTAACTATTTATGGTTTTATGGTTTTATGATGGAATATAAAAATATATATATGCACAGAATTTTTATTATATGAACACTTGCAATTCCCTTTAACACTTTATATGATTGGTTTTTATTTTTGCTATCATGTTGTATGTGAATTTTGATAATTTTTTGTAACTATGCAATGATTGGAATTTGATTGTTCACCTGATATATTGTCACTCTGATACCCACCATGTTATGCTTGAGAAAGGCAGTATGATACTGCCGAAACGTTGTATCCTGATATGGGATATTAAATCGCACTTTGATTTGAACCCTATTTGGTGTGCTGCCTAATACCTACTCTAGATAGATAGATAGATAGATATGAGATAGATAGATAGATAGATAGATATGAGATAGATAGATAGATATGAGATAGATATGAGATAGACAGATATTAGATAGATAGATATGAGATAGATAGATAGATATGATATGAGATAGATAGATAGAAGATAGATAGTAGAAGATAGATAGATATATAGATAAATAGATAGATATGAGATAGATAGATATGAGATAGATATTAGATAGATAGATAGATAGATATGAGATAGATAGATAGATAGATATGAGATAGATATTAGATAGATAGATATGAGATAGATAGATATGAGATAGATATTAGATAGATAGATATATAGATAAATAGATAGATATGAGATAGATATGAGATAGATATTAGATAGATAGATAGATATGAGATAGATATTAGATAGATAGATAGATAGATAGATAGATAGATAGATATGAGATAGACAGATATTAGATAGATAGATATGAGATAGATAGGTAAATAGATAAGAGGTAGATAGATATGAGATAGATAGATAAATAGAAGATAGATAGTAGAAGATAGATAGATATATAGATAAATAGATAGATATGAGATAGATATTAGATAGATAGATATGAGATAGATAGATAGATAGATATGAGATAGATATTAGATAGATAGATAGATATGAGATAGATAGATATGAGATAGATATTAGATAGATAGATATGAGATAGATAGATATGAGATAGATATTAGATAGATAGATAGATAGATAAATAGATAGATATGAGATAGATAGATATGAGATAGATATTAGATAGATAGATATGAGATAGATAGATATGAGATAGATATTAGATAGATAGATAGATAGATAGATAAATAGATAGATATGAGATAGATAGATAGATAGATAGATAAATAGATAGATATGAGATAGATACAAGATAGATAGATAGATAGATAGATAGATAGATAGATATGAGATAGATATTAGATAGATAGCCAGAATTTTTAGTTTTTGTCCAAAGTATTACTAAAACCTCCAATAACCATTTTGCTGAGGTGTATGATACCTAAGAATAGCGCTGTTTATATCCCAATATAGAATATCTGTGTGTGTTCCCTGATGCCGACCATTCCTCAGTCTTTACAATGAGAACTTTCCGTTTCCCCATGTGCCGGATCGGCGTGTGCTTATTTTATCAGCTGGTGTTCCCCTTCAGTGATATGGCTGTGGACGCCTCTCTCCTGCCTACATCAGCGATACCATGCTGCTTAACAAAACAACCAAGGGCCTGAAATATCCCACAAATATCCCCTTTTATGGCCGAGGATCACAGATTATTTACTGTCCGGTCCCAAATGATATTTTCTTTTTCATCCACTATTTTTACGATGTGTACGGCAGACACACACACACACACACACACACAATGGCTGGAGTCCTACAAAAGGCCATTCATGGGTTTTCTCTCTCTACGTAGGTAAAATATGCGCTCCCATGAAGATGTGAAATTTTAGGCCCAGAAAATACGCACATACACGTACATAGCACGTATCTGTCAGTGAGAGCCTTATGAAATGGGCTTCACATTGTTCAGCTCTAATGTCTGTGATAAAATATGTTGTGTGGCGGTATTATAGTGTCCAAATGTGAATTTTTACCTTTTTGTTGTAACTTCAACATTCTGTGCAAACTAATCTCTTTATATACCTCCATTGCAGATGGAACTGATTTGCTGACACAGAGCTCCAAATCCCCTGCATAGACATAGGTCACGGTTTCCCAACCAGTGTGCCCCCAGTTGAGGTAAAACTACAACTCCCAGCATGCCCGGACAGTCAAAGGCTGTCCGGGCATTCTGGGAGATGTAGTTTTGCAACAGCTGGAGGCACACTCGTTGGGAAACACTGACATAGGTAGTCATTTATATTGCCTCATATGCCTCTCTTCAGGTGTACAAAAGTTACACATTTTCATTTGATGGTATTTTGCGCAAAAATTTGCAACTTTTCTTAGGTGGGTGGGGCTTGACATCGAGGGGTGTGGCCTTAAAATTGCCCAAGTCTGCTCAAATTTATGCCAGAAATTGATCATTAATTATTTTGAAGAATAAGATCTACATCTAGGGCCCAATGATAAGCTGATTATAAAAGGGAGGACTTTTCAATAGCCTCACTATCCCTGATGAACCAGTTGGTACTGTAAAACATGTTGGGGAGGATACTTTACTATTCTCTATTAGAGAACATTCATCTAATACATCTACTGCTGGATTTGATTATTTTAGGCTTTTGTTGAAAATCAATTCATGTTATTTTGTTATTTCGAGACTATTAAAATATATAACTTTTGCAGGTGGGTCACAATAAAGGGGGGTTATGGAGTATATATATATATATATATATATATATATATATATATATATATATAGTGGCTCAGTACAGAAGTGGCCCTTCTGTACACTGTTTGATCCTTTCAGGTGGACTCAGTCCCAGTCCCCTGGCCCCACATTCCTCAGGACTCTCGTCACACTATGGTTTATATAAAGGTTTAATGTGTTGTATTTAAGTGAATATGTCTTTAAGTCCTGTTGTTAAGTCATGTAATCAGGGAAGGTGTCAGTGACCAGGTGACTTGTGGGTGAACTATAGGACCCCTCCAAATAGCTCCCTTATAAACCAAGAGAGTAGATAGCTAGCTCAGTCTGGAGTTGTTGCTGAGTAGTAGTACAGTCAAGACCTGAGAGTGTCTGGTGTCCTAAGGGAGACCAAAGCTGAACCATACAGCCACGCTTCCAATAACCGTGTACCCCTTCAGGCGAAAGTCAAAACCTTGTAAGCAACCACAGGGGAGAAGTCTAGTAAGTCATAATCAAGTCTATCAAGCCTGCTAAAGTCAGCGTGGGATTGCATAATTAAGTCCAAGTCGACTACAAGTCCCAACGAGCCCTCAAGTTTCCTGAAGTCACTGGTCATCTCCTAGGGCCTAACTGAGCTGTAAAGACTATACCATCTGTCTGCCTCAGTAAAGCTGCCATTGTTCCGTAACCTTGCATTGGAGTGATTATTTGCCCCGGGCCTGGCCCAGGAACCAGCGGCCATACCTCGGGTGGTGTAGAGGATAACCAAGTCCTGGTGTCATGAATACAAGGGGTTAATGCCATCTGCCCCTAGGGTAATAACATCTGCCCTTTATCCAACACCCTCACCACATATATATGTATATTAACATATTTATACACATATATATCAGGGGCAGAATGACCGGCTGGTCCATTCGGACATGGTCCAAGGGCCCAGCCGGGTAAAGGGCCTGCCACCACGCTGCTTCTACAGGGGAACCCGTTCCCGGATCCCCAGGTAGGCGAGTGCAGCATTCAACTGTATACGCGGCTCACGTATCTTGAACCCACACAGAGAGGAGACGTGATCTCCGTCCCCACCAGGGCCGACCCTACCATGGGTCCCGGTGGGGCCATGGTCCCAGGCGGCACTTTTTAGGGGTGGCACTCTCGTGCCGCTGTGCTGCCACCAGCCCCCCATTCCACGGCAGTCGTCAGGGGGGTACAGCAAATTCCCCCCTGCTGCAGCCGGAGCATAGAAGCAGAAGACCGCTGTGTAAACAGCTGTCTCCTGCTTCTACATACCTCCGGTGAGTGATTGACTCTCCCTGTTAATCACTCACAAGAGTCCGGAACTTCCTCTGCGCTCCGGCGCACGAGTGACGTCATCAGATGCCGGAGCGCAGAGGAAGAGAAAAAAGATGATGCCTGAGGAAGCCTCTGGGAAAGAAGAAGAAAGATCCGCAGGAGGTAAGTATGTGGGGCGGGCCGGGGGGGGCTGTGGGGGTGCCTAACTAATGTTGGGGAGCATCTTCCTTTCTAATGTGGGGGATCATCTGCCTTACTAATGTGGGGGAGAATCTGCCTTACTAATGTTGGAGAACATCTGCCTAACTAATGTGGGGGAACATGTGCCTAACTAATGTGGGGAAACAGCTGCTGCCTAATGTGGGGGAACATCTGCCGCCTATTCTATTGTGGGGGAACATCTGCCACCTAATCTATTGTGGGGGAACATCTGCCACCTAACCCATTGTGGGGGAACATCTGCCACCTAACCTATTGTGGGAGAATACAGCACAGCACAGGAGGTATCAGAGGTGGGGCATGGTCAAAGGCAGCACTTTTTAGCGGTGGCAGTGACACTGGGCTGCCACCAGCCCCCCCATTACACGGCCGCCGTCAGGGGAGTACAGCAAATTCCCCCCTGCGGCAGCCTGAGCACAGAAGCAGAAGACGGCTGTGTAAACAGCTGTCTCCTGCTTCTACATACCTCCGGTGGGTGATTGACTCTCCCTGTCAATCACTCACAAGAGGCCAGGTGAGACCTTGAGAGCGTATGCCGTAGCCCTGCAGAATGCCCTAGAGACGGTTAAAAAATTAGATGGTATAACTCCCGAGCAGGGCAATAAGGTGTTACTAGAGAGATTTGTTGATGGGGCTCATAATAAGTGGGGCAAAGCCCAGCTGACAATGTTAGCAGTCCAAAACCCCAATATGTCATTCCCCGCTTTCAAGAGACAGGCTATCCAAATGATTGAGTCCGGGACTGAGTCAGAGGAAGCTTGTCCACCTGTCCAAGAACCACTAGGGGTGGTAGCCAGACCTATACCACCACCATCACCAGACCTTGCCCCAGTGTCACCGGTTTTGCCACTCACCGCCGCCTGGGATTTACAGAGTGTTAAGCAGGACATTGAACTGTTGATTAAGGCCGTGAAGGAGCTTACCACCTGGTCCGCTCCACCTGACCGTGAACCGCCCCTGCATAGAAAACCTGCCCCTGCTCCTGCTCCCTGCAATTTTAACCCCCGCAACCCTTCACCTAGTAGACCCCCAGGGACTCAGAGACCCTTTTGTACCCATTGTAACAAATCCGGACATTGGAAAACGCAGTGTTGGGATTTAAACAGATTTCCCCTGAGGTCACGGACTGGCCCTCAGCAAAACAGTCATGAGGTCCAATCCCAGAATGACCTAAGTCAGGACTCTCAGTCTCTCACTTTATTTCGCCTCCTGCCCCTATGTAAAATTATTGTAGAAGGTGTACCATTGGAGGCGTTGACACAAGTGTCTACTAAACCTAAAAAATGTTTTCTATCAACATTGGGAAGCTAGTTAACTGTGTGAAACGGAGGATGTTAACTTCAGAGTAGTTGCAGGTAATGGGCAACAAGGCCCCAGACATGGATACTGGGAGCCAACCATTTAGTTGGGAGAGCATGTACTTAGTGGGTAGGGAGTGATTGCAACTAATGTGACAGATAAGGGGTCTGCTGAGTTTATCTTGGGGATGAATATTACGGAAAAAAAATTGTTGGGATAGTAGATGCTTTGCATGCCTATCTCAGCACCACTTGAAGGTTCTACAAACGGAACAGAAGTTTGCCAACAAGCTAGGTGAAATCTGCAGAGTTCGAGTACAAGACATCAGGTCGGTGACCTTGCAGCCTAACACAGAGACTATCAACTGGTGTCGTGCACGTCCCAGAGTCAAGAATAGAGACTATCAAGCCCTGCTGGAGCCTCTGCAACTAGAAGACCACCCTCTTGTCTGAGCTGCGAGAAGCCTTGTCACTGTTACAAACGGGAGAGTTCCAGTCCGGTTAGTCAACCTGTATGATGCTGCTACTGTGTTACCTAAATACACCCCAGTAAACCAGTTGTATCTCATAGAGTCAAAGGACATCTTAACTGAACGTATGGTGGCCCGACAGCGTGCAGCCCAAGTGGCGGAAGGATCCAGTACGAGTCCTCCTGAGCCATGATGGGCACAACCACAAGGTACCAAGTTAAGGGAGTCATCAATGTCACCAAAAGGTACCATGAAGCTTTTAGCAAACACCCCACAGATTTCGGGCATACATCCATGATCAAACACCGAATCCTCACAGGCGATAGCCCACCTATCAAGGAAAGACACCGCCCCGTCGCCCCAGGCATGTATCACACTGTCAAGAAGATGCTGGCCGACATGAACAATGCAGATGTCATCCAGGAAAGTCAGAGTCCCTGGGTGGCGCTACTTGTCCTGGTCAAGGAAAAAGACAGAACCATCCGTTTTTGAGCCGACTACAGGAAGCTGAACAATGTCACACATAAGGACGCTTATCCTCTTCCAAGGATCGAGGAGTCACTCACAGTTCTCGGGTCTGCTGCTTATTTTTCCACCCTGGACTTAACCAGTGGATATTGGTAAGTGCCCATGGCCATGGAAGCCCGGGAGAAAACCACCTTTGTGACTCCCATGGGACTGTTCAAGTTTAAAAGTATGCCGTTTGGGTTATGTAATGCCCCTACTACGTTTCAGCGTCTGATGGAAAGGTGTCTGGGCCATCTGAATTTTCAAAGTGTCTTATTGTACCTGAACAATGTCATTGTGTATTCCAAGTCCTACCAGGAGCATCTCAGTCATCTGTCAGACATCTTCCAAGTCCTGATCAAGCATGGGCTGAAGATCAAGCCGTCAAAGGGTCACTCACTTAAACCCCAAGTACACTATCTGGGTCATGTTGTCATCGCCGAGGGAGTCCAGCCCAATCCTGAAAAGGTGGAAGTAGTCAAGAACTGGCCTGCCCTGCGCACTGTGAAAGATGTCAGGAGCTTCCTGGGATTTGCCGGCTACTACCGCCGCTTCATTCCGCACTTCGCCCAGATTGCAGAACCTATCACAGCTCTCCTACGGGATACGTTCCGAGCTCTCAAACAGCTGCTGACAGAACCACCCATCCTGGTGTATCCAGACTACAGTCATATATCATGTATACCAATGCCAGTTTTGGGCTGCAAGGTCTGGGAGCTGTCCTGTCCCAAGTTTAGGAAGGGCAGGAGCGGGTAGTTGCCTACTCCAGTTTTAACCTGCAAGTAGCCGAGAAGAACGATGCAAACTACATCTCATTCAAATTAGAACTTTTCCCTTTGGTATGGGCCGTGACTGAAAAGTTCAAAGACTACTTGGCTTCCCCGCCATTTACGGTCTACACAGATAGTATCCCGTTGGCCCACCTAAACATAGCCAAGTTGGGTGCCCTCGAACAACGTTGGGCTTCATGATTACCCAACTATAGTTTCACCATCAAGTACAGAAGCGGCAAGTCGAATGTCAATGCCGATGTACTGTCTCAGATGACCCCTCGGCGAAGAACCCCCTGTCGAAGACGTGTGGGAAGACGTGGAGATGCCCCCATTTTATCAATGGTTCATGAATGAAAATGTTGTGACCGCCCTCGGGGACGGTGAACCCAGGTCTGAAAAGGTTCAAAAGACCTATACACCTAGAAGACTCATCAAGACGAAAGTCGAGTCATGGGGGATCTGTTGGACTACCTGCTGGCGAAGACGGTACCAACCCGTCTACGCCGGGTCCAGTGTGACTACGAGCTGAAACATCTGTGGCGACATAGGAAGTGACTGTTTGTGCACACAGTACAGTGTTTACCGAAATTCTTTGGATACTGACTCTGGTGATCGACTTCATCAGATTCTGGTTCCCTGAAGAGATGCAGCGATGGTCCTCAACGCATACTATGATCAGTTGGGGACATTTTGGAGTCCACAAGACCAAAGCTACTGTCAGGCGAAGATTCTATTGGATCGGAATGTGCTGTCTGTAATGTCATCAAGAACGTGCGCAAGGACGCAAGAGCACCCCTCCATTCCATCCAGAGTGAAAGGCCAAACCTGTTGGTCACGCTAGACCATGTCAAGTTGTCTCCTCTCCGGTCTGGGTACACCTATGCACCATGGTGGATCTCTACTCTAAATGGGTTGTCGTTGTCCCCGTCAAAGATCTCACAGCCAAGACAGCGGCCCAGAAGTTCTACTCCGAACGGGTACAAACCCTTGGGTGTCCGGAGTCAGTCCTAACAGACCTGGGAATGGCCTTCAAGGCCCAACTCTTCCAAGAGCTGTGTCAATTCCATGCCCGCAAGAAACTTCGGACTACTGCTTATCACCCCCAGGGGAACGGGCTCTGTGAGCGCATCAATCAAGTCTTTATCTACATTTTGCGAGCAGCCTCTGTGTCAAGACAAGAAGAGTGGGAGCCCGAACTATTGGAGATCTATAATAACACAGTCCAGTGTTCTACGGTGTACACCCCCTTTCTACTTGATGATGGGGCGACATGGACAGCTGCCTAAAGATCGGACATTTTGGCTCCAGGCCCCGTTCAATAATTCTCCGCAAGCCTGCCTGGAGTAGGTCTCTGACCACCAGAGAAGAATCCACGAAGCAAAGGAAATAGTTAGCAAAAAGATGGGCGAGGCTCAGCAAAGACAGCAACAGGACTACAACAGTCATGCCTCTGCCAAACCGGTTCAATTGGGTTCTAAAGTGAGGCTGCGAAAGTTTCCAAGAACCCATAAGTTGGACTCTATCTGGGAGACACAGTGACAACCATACCCTATCTAGACTCTGACGTGTGCGAAGTACAAGAGTCTGGGCATGAGCCGCAAGTTGTTGATCACAACCAAATCAAACTGTGTCTAAAAGATCTACCAGTGCTCCCAGCACAATCTCCTCCAGCTGTCCGACCTGCAAGAGAGTACGTCCCAGGCGAGGGGATCCACCATCTATGGACTTCCCTATGTTTTCTCCAAGTCAGCCTGCAGTCTTCTGTGTCTCACCAGCCTTGGGGTCAGTTCCCCCAACATTAATTGCTACTCCATCTCCAGTCCTGTCACCATTGGTTCCAGCCTATATACCTGTTTCCAGAGTGCCAACTCAGTCACCAGTCTCTCCAGCACCATAGTCAGTGATTCCGAGTCCTGACAGTCCTTACCCTGTACCAACTTTAGAATTAGCTGAGGAAGACCCAATCATAGTTCCAACTGTACCAGGAGCTCCAGAAGACGCGAGTGTTTTCCGGGCTCTCCTGAAGTGGTGTTGCGTAAGTCCCAAAGGTCCACCCAAGGACAATTCCCTGCAAGGTACAAAGATTAACTTGCATACAAATAACAGTTAAGTACCACACATAATCTAATATAGTGGGTACCCTATCACTAATCTAGTCAGTCAACATGTCTAGAAAGGACTGTAGCTTTGTACATTTTTCAGTCCAGTGTTTATGATGTAATGTCTAATGTTGTCTCCTGTCCCAGTGTGCAGGATACTTTACTGGCCATAAGGTATTCTTGATAGCTCACAACACACATGTAGTGGCAGAGGTACTCAAATATATATATATAATCAAAAAGTCTGGAGTCTATGAATAGTGTTCTGGGGGTAAGTGTGTCAAACCAAGGGACAAGGCCTAGGCATTGGGAAGATAACCTCAGGCAGCCCAATCCATAATGTTTTGTCAACTTGTTATGTATATAGTTGCTGACAAATGTTGTGCGGGAGATTATAAGGTCAAAGATCTCCACACTGTCTAGAGCACATATGGACTCATTGCTGTTTCCCAGACCTGGAAAAGACATTGAAAACAAAATGTTCCAGGAACTGTCAGTGGCCCCAGTGGGCACTTCGGTCCTCTGCCCTCCAGGACTGGGCTTCGATGGTTTTTCCCCGTACCTTCTTGGCCTGTCAGGAAGTGTCCTTCCATGTCCCCATGCCCCCCTGCAGTTGTATCCCCCATGTATATAAGTTGTATATTTTATTGTGTATTGTAGCTTTAATAAATTTACCATGTGATTATTACCCAGGAGGTACTAGTGACCAGCTGACCCCAATGGTAACCTATGGGCTGCCTGCTAGTCTCCCCCATATAAACCCTGGGTAGAGCTAGCTTCTCTCTCTTGTTCCTGAGGTCCAGTGCAGTGAAGACATCTCAGAGTGTGTGTCCAGAGCATTGTAATCCTCAAGTCAAGTTCTGCAGCCACAAGTGCATAGTAAGCTGAAGTCATAGCCCTGTCAGTCAAGTCAAGTCTGTTGTCTATCCAGCGGGGCCTGCATTAAATTCTCTCATCCACTACAAGTCCCAGCAATCCTGGTCACCTCCCTGGGCCCCGGCTGTACTGCATAGACTTTAACAACTGTCTACCCTCAGTAAAGCTACCATTGTTCCGTAACTTGGCGTCGGTGTCTACATTGCCCCCGTGCCTAGCCCAAGATCCATCGGTATACCTTCAGGTGGTTAAGGCTAAACCACGCCCTGGCATTACGAACACAAGGGGTTAATACCATCTTCCCCTAGGGTAATAATATCTTCCCTGCACCACACACCCCGCCACCACATATATACGGTGAAAAAGCCGGTGTGAGAACGGTGAAACGTTGTATCACCTTTGCTATGGGATAATAAATCACAATTTTTTTGCACAAATTTGGAGAACTGCGGAACCTCTTTTTCTGTATATTTTTCATATATATGTAAAGATGTGGTGTCCCGGCACCGTATTGCATACCATACCTAGTGTAGTGGTCCCCAAAGTCAGAGTAACTACGTTCAGGTAGGGTTCCTCTGGTGGGACAGCCCCTAGTTGCCTCTCTTCAATTCTAATTCTCAAATGTTAATACATGTATATATTTAATAATCATATATATTTAATATAATGTATAGTACTTACCTTGTTTAGCGTCGCAGGACCTTCGGTCATGTGACCATGTTAATATCCTCTATGGTATGTTGGAGGACCTTTGGAGGTCCTTGGGTCACGTGTTGCCCATGATCCTTTGTAATGGTGATTGACACAAGTATTGGACCAATTAGCACTATTCCAGCCCATGCCCATATAAGGGAGCTGTAGCCAATTATCGCTCTCTTGGGTTGCTGCTCTCGTGGATGCCGGACTAGCACGACGGATCTGCACAACTTGCAAAGACACGCTGGGCCTCGGGAGCCTGCCGGCCTCGGCTGAACTAAAACCGTGAGTTCTAGACTACCCCCACTGGGGCTGGCGTGACTGCTGGACCGCAATTAGATCCCTTAAATCCAGTGAACAGCACATAATATCTAAAAGACTCTAAATTGCTAAAGTCCCAACCTTTGTCAATCTCCAATGAAAACAGTTGTGTGCATAGAGACTGTTCTGTTTATGAAGCATGCAGAAAATCTTCAGTAAAAGTTATACCTGTTTCAGAAAACTCTCCGGTGGTGGACATTCTATTATTACCTACCTCCCTATCGCTCTTGGGAAGGGTGGCGGTAGGACAAGCATTACTGAGGAGCCCTCACCTTGGCGTCACGGATAGCAAGGGTTAATATGCACCCTTTAGTAACCGCACAGCTACACTCCCCATACCATACTCCCCCAGGCTTTCACACATATATATATATATATATATATATACGTCCAAGGGGGAAGACAGCACCAGTCCCTGCTCTTATGCGCGTGACCATCCGGATAACCAGTCCAGATACAGAACATCCAATTGGTATAGGTCGCAGCAAAAAGTATGCAGACTCCCAATTTCAAAAAAGGCTGTGGTCTTTATTTAGGTCATCAGCAATGCAACGTTTCGGCTATAGTGTAGCCTTTGACAAAGGCTACACTATAGCCGAAACGTTGCACTGCTGATGACCTAAATAAAGACCACAGCCTTTTTTGAAATTGGGAGTCTGCATACTTTTTGCTGTGACCTATACCACTTGGATATATATATATATATATATATATATATATATATATATATATATATATAAATATATATACACATATATATATAGTTCCTGTTAAAAGCATAGACCTCGCCTGTGTAAAACGATTACACCTCCAATAATAACCCACCAGACATAACCACTTGCAATGACTTCCAGACGGTCTCGCTGGAGGTTACATTAAATAAAAGAGACAAAGCAAAAAAAAAAACAATAGAAAGGTACAACGGCGCAGAAGAGTTTTGTGTGGGATTACCGATCGTGTCCGAGATTAAACAATTAAAGAGCTTCGTGGGAAAGTTATTTCTTCCTCACAACCTCACGGCTTCTCCTTGCCAGCAGCGAAAGTCAAAAATATGAGTTTTCGAGAGGTGAAAGTGCACAAACACCGCAGATGTTTTTTTAAGCCACTTTTATTGGGAACATTTTGTTTTAGCCGCTCTGCAGGGAAAAAAAAAACCACACAACAGCGGAGTCATTCACAGGGGTATTAGGAGCTCAAGTGTCTGTTAAAACAGGGTTATGTAATACTTGGATCGCAACATTGTAGCGTTCAGTATCTGAGAAAGTAATGGAACACACATGACACGTTGGCTCCTCGCTTAGAGGATGAGCACCGTTCTTGGATATGCCGGAAAATGACAAATATCCTATCCTAACATTTAAAGGGGTTATCCAGGAAAAAACTTTTTATATATATATATATATATATATATATCAACTGGCTCCAGAAAGTTAAACAGATTTGTAAATTACTTTTATTAAAAAAATCTTAATCCTTTTAGTACTTATGAGCTTCGGAAGTTAAAGGAGTAGTCCAGTGGTGACTCAAAGGTGAGCAACTTATCCCCTATCCTAAGGATAGGGGATAAGTTGCAGATCGCGGGGGGTCCGACCACTGGGGCCCCCTGCGATCTCCTGTACGGAGCCCCGACAGCCCGCGGGAAGGGGGCGTGTCAACCTCCGCACGAGGCGGCAGCCGACACGCCCCCTCAATACAACTCTATGGCAGAGCCGAAGCGCTGCCTTCGGCAATCTCCGGCTCTGCCAAAGAGATGTATTGAGGGGGCGTGTCAGCCGCCGCTTCGTGCGGGGGTCGACACCCGCTATCTGGGCCGAGAGCCGGGGCCCCGTACAGAGAGATCGCAGGGGGCCCCAGCGGTCGGACCCCCCGCGATCTCAAACTTATCCCCTATCCTTAGGATAGGGGATAAGTTTTTCACCACTGGACTACCCCTTTAAGGTTGTTCTTTTCTGTCTAAGTGCTCTCTGATGACACGTGTCTCGGGAAACGCCCAGTTTAGAAGAGGTTTGTTATGGGGATTTGCTTCTAAACTGGGCGGTTCCTGAGACAGGTGTCATCAGAGAGGACTTAGACAGAAAAGAACAACCGTAACTACAGAAGCTCATAAGTACTGAAAGGATTAAGATTTTTTAATGGAAGTAATTTACAAATCTGTTTAACTTTCTGGAGCCAGTTGATAAATAAAAAAAAAGTTTTTTCCTGGATAACCCCTTTAATTATCCAAAGCCTAATGCAGTGTTTCCCAACCAGGGTGCCTCCAGCTGTTGTGAAACTACAACTCCCAACATGCCTGGACAGCCAAAGGCTGTCCAGGCATGCTGAGAGTTGTAGTTTTGCAACAGCTGGAGGCACCCTGGTTGGAAAACACTGCCCTTAGGGCATTCACGATAGCAATATGTGGTGTCCCAGCACCAATAGCTGTCCTGTGGCTTTGGACTGTGAGTTACCTGCCCGCATGGGGATAGGTAACTTTGACTGCCTGGACTGGTGGGGCCTGGACTGGTGGGGCCGACCAGAGGTATTAACCAACAATGCAAGGAGTGGGTGGTACTTGTAGTCCCTTCCCTCTGGGTAAAAAAAGTTTGTTAGCTCCCGCATTTCCCTCTTTGTGCCTCAGCATTGTCCCTGGGTCTTGCCCTCCCTCGCTCTTTTTTGTTGTATTTATTATATATATATATAGAAAAATTCTCAAAAAAAAAAAAAAATATATATATATATATATATATATATATAGTAGAATAAAGCGTCCCGCAGCACTCCAATAGTGATCAAAATAAGGTTTATTACCTCATGGTAACATACAACGTTTCGACCGTCACCAGGGTCTTTTTCAAGCATAAGCAAGTGACACACTCCTCCCATATTAATATGGGGTACAATATCAAAAAGTGATTGTGCTCAATAAAGAAAAAACATGCAATACAATGAATGCTGTGACAATTGCGTGAAAAAAGAACACAATGATACATAGAGAAAATGCATGTTTTTTACAAAGCAGTGTAATCAGTGCTGTACAGTATATACAATCTGACATATATCGCATCATGTGTAAGTGACAATTAGTGTACAGGTGTGTAGACATTAAAAGCAATCAGGGGAACATGCCACGAGGTCAAACACTCACCCATCTGTTGTAATGGCGGCCATTCCCTGACGCCGTGTGTGCACACGGCTCTAGGGAATTCCGCAGGCCAGCCGGAGTGCAGCCAATCACAAGGTGGCGTCGCGCGTTGCTAGGCAACGACACTGACTCGCGGTCCGCGCACACTCTCTGTGCTTCCGGATGCCGCGAGCGCCATGACACTTCAGGGAAAGTAGTGTCCTGTTTGGCGCATGCGTACAGATAAGTTATGTTATCATTGAGGCCATGTATAGTGCGGGCAAAGCTCCCATACTCAGTGTGATGAAGAGAATATAGCGTAGCATTACAGTGTGGGTGGATGTATACAAGTGACTGTGGAAGATGAGAGATGTGTATTAGTGTGGTAGAAACAGGGGTGTGTGTTGAAGAAAATGACGGGGATGTATTGTGTGAGTGAATAGCGGGGAATGGATGTGCATGAGTGGATGAGTCCTTAGTGTATAAGGATACTAGGGATGAAGCAAAAATATGTGTTGAGGGGAAATAAAGAAATATATATAAGGAGTGTGACAAGGGGGACTACGGGTATACGTATGCAAATGTGAGGGTGGTGGAGAAGTGTGACTGTGAAGGGTAAGCAATGTGAGGCGCCTGCACAGTATATACATAAGCACGTGCATCTATGTGTATAACTTAGTCATTGTAGGCTTGTCAGTTAATCTGACTCACATAGAGATGTATAAAGAAGAGCAAAATAAACGTAGGTGAAAGCAATTTCTGTCTTGGCTGCACTCGGGTGGTGAGGGTTGGAACTAGTAGAATGGTCAGATTGATGATGGTCAGTGGTGTTTGATCGACGTGTCCCCTGATCATCTGCATAAAAACAAAAGCACCAAAAAAGTAGTGATGATCAGGGGACACGTCGATCAAACACCACTGACCATCATCAATCTGACCATTCTACTAGTTCCAACCCTCACCACCCGAGTGCAGCCAAGACAGAAATTGCTTTCACCTACGTTTATTTTGCTCTTCTTTATACATCTCTATGTGAGTCAGATTAACTGACAAGCTGGCGTACCTGGCAGGTAGTAATGGACATGCTTAGGAAGGATCTGCACTTGTCTTGGGGCTAAATGGCTATGTTGTGAGACCATAATACTGTGAGAAGCTTTTTGTGAACTGGTATTTCCTGTTTGAGTTTTCTTATTTGCCTACAAATCCCATAATTTCATTTTCCTCCCTCCCACACATCAGCCACCCCACCCATTGAAACATAAATGAGCTGCATCCATTCAAAAGACCTGTGGTTTTCAATCAGGGTGTCTACAGCTGTTGCATTAGTTGCAGATTGATCTCTCTCCCACCAAGCGATCGCTCCACCCATTGAAGCAGACAGGCTCCCTGTCATCAGCTGACTAGTGATGTCAGGTCTCGGTCGCAATGCAAGCTGGGAAAAATCTGAGACAGCAGTAATTTTGTATGCTGTTAAAAATAAATATTGGGGTGAAAATCACAGAAGAATTGTGAGAAAACCGTCACACACAGGTACAGACACTATATTATGAACTACACTAACTTTACAGCCCCTGTAGCATAGTCAAATAAAACAAATCCTGGAATACCCCTTTAGGTTCTTGATTTCAAGTTATTTAAATATTGTTGATAAAGTTAATGGTTAACTGCTATGCAGTTGTGCTTTACCTGGTTATTATTACTTTATTAAAGCTGTGACCGACCACATGGTCCATCCAAAAGGTAATTCTTGTCAGTTGTCTTAATTCTGGATTAGGGTAGAGTGGGAGGCCGGGAGGCTCCTCATTATTTGTGGTGGTGGGTAGTATGTTACAGGCAGTCTGTCTCGGGCAGCTTGGTAGTGTATGGCTTTGGGCCCACTCAAGGACTCACTGTTATATTCATTATGATTGTATTCTACTGCAAAGTAATAAAGTATATATTTTTCTAAATCCATTATAGTATTATGTGTATATATGTTTTCTATGTTACTGTACCCTTAAATAAGAGCAGTGAACCCCATGTGACGCTGCCTGCCAATGGGAACTCCCTAAAGTCTCCCCTGTGTAGTGTAGTGGGGGGGGGGGGGGGATGAGGAGTTGTCACGGTCTAGTGGCTTCTGAGCTACAGTCTGGTTCAGGTGTGCTGTGTGTTGTGTGCTCTGAGGAGAGGCCTCGCTCAAATCTAATCTCTCTGGTCATCCTGCAAGGATTAATCGCATGCTGGAAGTTCATACCCCTGCGGAAAAGGCTTCAGTACCTTGACAGGACCCTACCTACCAGGATTCATCTTTCTGTCTCACAAGTCAGTATTAATCTGTTTGATGTAAGCACCACAAGTCCCAGCAAGGCAACAGGGATCCCAAAGGGTTACGCTGCACTCTCTCACCTAAAACCAACTGTACGTGTAATACCATCTGCACCCAGCTCAGTAAAGACAGTTATCCTTAACCTGATGTCCGTGTGCTCATTTACTCCCCGTGTCTGGCCCAGGAGAAGCTGTCTCCAACCTCAGACTGTGTATAGGATAACGGTGCCCTGGCGTCACAAAGTGATCAGGTATTTCCACTAACACCACCCCATGACACCACAACTAGAGTAAACCTAGAAATACTGTATGCACTTCATGGAGAATGCACGCTGAAGTTATGTTCACATAAAAGTGGAATTCCGTGGAAATATTCAGCTCGGAAATTCCGCAGCAGCAGAGTCCTATTAAGTGCAATGGGATTCTGCTGCAGCGTGTGCATGGCAGAATTTCCACGGCAGAAACGTCTGCCGGGTAAATCCCAATTTTGGCATTCATTGTTTATGCTTATTCCGCTCAGAAACGCATTGCCATGGCACAAGAGAAGAACACTGTTTTTCCGGCATCAGGATAAAGTAGACAGCCGAGCGCCAGCAGAACACGCACTACGACCGCTGGGAAATGGGGCATAGATGGCAATGCATTTCCGTGCGGATTCCATGTCTATTCTTTCTGTGGAAACCGGAATCTGAATTTCCGCGCCAGATGTTTCTGCCATGTGAACAGTATAAAATCCCATTGACATCAAGGGGACTCTGCTGCTGCGGAATCTCTGTGCGGAATTCCGCACGGAAATTCCATCATGTGAACATAGCCTGATAAGATTGTATGGCCCTGTAGGTGGAAGATTGAAAGAGTTACAGCTATTAAAAGGCAAGAAGGAAATGAAAATGCAAAAATGAAAAACCGCTGTGTCCTTAAGGGGTTAATGGGGTTGTGTGAGATAAAAAAAATTCTTCTCTATTCTTATGCACAGGTTATCTGAGGTACAACAACTCATCCCTATCTAATCAAATGGGACTGCGCTGTAATAAAACACACCGCCTCGGGATAATAGTGGTGCAGTTTCCTTAAAGGGGTACTCCATTACTAGACATCTTATTCGCTATAAGATGTCTGATCGTGGGGGCCCGGCCGCTGGGACCCCCTGCAATCTCAGCGTTCTGAACATTATGTTTAGAATGCTGGGTTTGGACGGCTGTGGTTGTGACGTAACGCCACGCCCCCTCCATTCATGTCTATGGGAGAGGGCGTGACAGCCGCGATGTCAGAACACCGGGTGCTTGCACTGAGATCGCGGAGGGTCCCAGTGGCCGGACCCCCGTGATTAGATATCTTATCCCCTATTCTTTGGATAGCGGATAAGATGTCCAGCAATGGAGTACTCCTTTATACCCCTTTACTCCCCTGGAAAACATTATTTTTTTAATCAACTGATGCTGAAAGTTAAACAGATTTGTAAATTACTTTTATTTAAAAATCTTAATTCTTCCAGTACTTATGAGCTACTGTATGCTCCACAGGAAGTTCTTTCTTTTTGAATTTCCTTTCTTTCTGACCACAGTGCTCTCTGCTGACACCTCTGTCCATGTCAGGAACTGTCCAGAGCAGGAGCGGTTTGCTATGGGGATTGGCTCCTGCTCTGGACAGTTCCTGACATGGACAGAGGTGTCAGCAGTGAGCACTGTGGTCAGACATAAAATAAATTCAAAAAGAAAAATAACTTCCTCTTTAGTAAACAGAAGCTGATAAGTACTAGAAGGATTAAAACATTTTAAATAGAAACAATTTACAAATCTGTTTACCTTTCTGGCACCAGTTGATTTAAAAAAATAAAAATAATGTTTTCCAGCGGAGTACTCCTTTAAGAAAACCACATTTTTTGGTGTTATGTAATTCTTTTTATTAGTGGGATACTTAGGTGGTTTTGGGCCATAACATGCGCATGAGTGTCATTCTGTATTTGCTATTTTTATACATCATATAGGAATATTGATAGACATATGGAAAATCCATCAATCTCTTTTGCGTCCTACCTTGTGATGTCATGACAGGATTACAAGAACCTCAGCCCGGGTGGGACTCTCATGTATGTTTGAGGCTTAAAGGGGTATTCCAGGAGAAAACTTTTTTTTTTTTATTTAAACTGGCTCCAGAAAGTTAAACAGATTTGTAAATTACTTCTATAAAAAAAATCTTAATCCTTCCAGTAGTTATCAGCAGCTGAAGTTGAGTTGTTCTATTCTTTGCTTACAGTGCTCTCTGCTGACACCTCTGCTTGTCTCAGGAACTGTCCGAAGCATTAGAGGTTTGCTATGGGGATCTGTCCCTACTCTGGACAGTTCCTGAGACAGACAGAGGTGTCAGCAGAGAGCACTGTGGTCAGACAGAAAAGTACAACTCAACTTCAGCAGCTGATAACTACTGGAAGGATTAATATTTTTTAATAGAAGTAATATACAAATCTGTTTAGCTTTCTGGAGTCAGTTTATGTAAGTTTTTTCCTGGAAAACCCCTTTAATACATCAGCCCCCAATGATACATAATGGAGTTTTGTTTGATGTTGTTGCAGACGGCCCAGGATGATTTGGAAAATTCTTTGCTGGGTTTCCAGGATCATTTTTCTGCTGCAGAAAGTCCCGTCCTCTGACATAAGCCGGAGTGTAACTAGCTACTGGGGGAAAGGAAAGATTTCTCTCATGGAGAAGGAATGTCTACAAGACCTCATAGGCTCAGCCTTATCTGCAGCCGAATTTCCGGAAGAAAACAGACATACAATATATGGATAAAAAGAGCGCACAGATTGTTAGGTCATCGCTCGGCCAAAAATGTATAAATGTGGAACCTGGAGTTCCTATGGTGATATAACATTGCTTGTTGTTCCAGACCTGCTATGTTTCCACAAGTTATCGACAATTCTCAACATGTGTTTCTGTATAACAATCTAAAAGAATACATTCATCATATGTGAACCTGAGATGGTGCGCGGCCCAGAGGAAACCAGCCGGGGGTAAAGACTGGCTGGGCGCAGCAATTCTACATCAGGTTACATATAGATGTGCTCGAGGTATCCCGCAGGTTATCTCCATGCTCCATGGCCTGGACCAGAGATGAGGAGGACCGTATAGATGTGGGAATATTCCCTTAGGAAACACCCTGATGAAGTGTCAGGTGAGATACAAGTTGGGCTGCCTTGATTTTATGGTGCGGATTAATGCCAGGGACACGGTAGTAGATGGTCAAACTCAGTCACTCTTTACTAAGCTCAATATGCAAATTCAACAACAGTCTTTGGGTACGTTCACACAGCGGATCCCCAGCGCGTATTACTCTGAAGGGCCGCTGTATGCTGCCTTTACAGGTGCCTGCTCGGAGCGGCAATATGAGCAGACACACTGCGATGTGTGAGTTGCCATGGCATGCTGTGTACTCGCACATCGCAGCAGCTCTCGGCCTAGCTCATAGAGCAGGGGAAGCCACCGCAATGTGTGCGAGTACACCGCGCATGCGCAGTGACACGCACATCGCTTCAGCGCATTGCCGCTCCGAGCAGGCACTTGTAAAGGCAGCATACAGCGGTACTTCAGCGGCGGATCCGCAGAGTAATACGCGCTGGGGATCCGCTCATGTGAACGTACTCTTTGGCAGTACACTGTTCCAACAACTCAGCTGTAAACAACTGGAGCAGGGGAGCACCCTTAAAGGGATACTCCGCCCCTAGACATCTTATCCCCTATGCAAATGTGGTATGGGGTGTGAGATGCAGGGCAGATGGCATTAACCCCTTGTATTCGTGATGCCAGGGCGTGGTTTATCCTCAATACCACCCGAAGGTATACCGCTGGATCCTGGGCTAGGCACGGGGGGGGCAATAATGACTCCGACGCCAAGTTATGGACAACGGTAGCTTTACTGAGTGACAGATGGCACAGTCTATACAGTGTAGCCAGGCCCACGGAGGTGACCAGTGACCTTAAGGGCTTGCTGGGACTTGCAGTGGTTTTGGACAATTTAGTGCAGGCCACCTGACTTGACTGGAGACAGACTAGCTGTGACTTTATCTTACTTGTAGACTTGTGGCTGTAGACTTGACTTGAGGCCTACTATGACTCCAGACACATTCTTAGGCTCGACTGCACCCTGAGGAAGCCTTCACGGTGAAACTGCATTGGGGTCTGGCGTGCTGCATAGGGGTATGTGCCAGGTGACCATGATTCTGATCTACCATTGTGCTGTGGCAACTTATTATTCTGCATACTAGCAGACTCTTTTTGATGTGGTGGGACTTGCCCTATCCACACCCATAGGTGTTTCTCTTTGCCTGGCTTAGGCTGGGTTCACACTACATTTTTCAACTACGGTTCCCGCATACGTTTTCTATCAAAAACCATATGGGGAAAAAACGGATGGAACAGTATGGGAAAAAGTAAACCGTATGTGTTTTTAAACAGTATAATGTTTTGAAAAGTGCATACTGTTCCGTCAGTTTTTATAGAAAAAAAACCCATACGTTTTTGAAAATTTTGTCCATTTTTAATGGGAGGGGTCTTGGGTGGGGACTTTAGGATTCAAATGCACATGTGCAAAGTAAAAATGTATACGTTTTTCCCGTATGGAACTGTATACATGTGCGTTTCCCATTGACGTCCATGTTAAAAAAAAACGTATGCGCTTTACTTTTTCCCATACTGTTCCATCCGTTTTTTCCCCATACGGTTTTTGATAGAAAACGTATGCGGGAACCGTAGTTGAAAAACGTAGTGTGAACCCAGCCTATTGATAGATCAGATATCTGGAGGCTTTTGGCCACGGCCATACTACTTATATGTTTACATATTGAAGTGTTTACATTGCCTATATCTATTGCACTTTGGCAGCCTTATAGATTGCATAAGTCACTTTAATATGTTTACTGCACTTTGCACATTCTCACTTACCTACCTGTGTAGCAGTCAATGTTTGTCTGCTTTGTTGCTATCCCTTTTAAATGTTTTTTATTATGTGTATTCAATAAAGGATAAATCTATTTGGAATAATTCTTGTCCTGATGTGTCTATGGGTATTTATTCGACTGCATCTCAGCAAAGACTCAGGAACTAAGAGAGAGAAGAAACTCCTCTCAGGGCTTTTATGGGGGAGACTCTGGTGGGGTCCCATTGGTCACCCTTAAAGGAGTACTCTGACGCAACCTGTTTATGGGGGAAATGAAGGGTTAATAAAAGTTATATTACATTGTAATATACTCACGTTGTCCATGTCGGCTTCTTCCCGGACTTCTCTTCTCTTTTCCATCTGGCCGGAAGCTGGGTCCTTTGATGACGCTCGACCGCGTCTTCTTCACGATCCGGCGCCATCTTCGCCCGGTGACTCATCGCTCCCATGAGTCACTGTGGGCTGTGCCGGCCTCCCAGCCCGGAGTCGGCTACTCCCCCAACATAACATAGGGCTAATGTAGGCAGCGATAGGAGCCTAGCGCTAGCCCTACGCTATTTGCGTAGTGCTGCGGCTTTCTTGTGACACCGCTAGTGCAGTGTTTCCCAACCAGGGTGCCTCCAGCTGTTGCGAAACTACAACTCCCAGCCTTCGGCTGTCCGGGCATGCTGGGAGTTGTAGTTTTGCAACATCTGGAGGTACCCTGGTTGAGAAACACTGCGCTAGTGGGCACATGGATCAGTGGGCTAGTGGGCACATGGATGGGTGGATCAGTGGGCTAGTGGGCACATGGATCAGTGGGGTAGTGGGCACATGGATGGGTGGATCAGTGGGCTAGTGGGCACATGGATCAGTGGGCTAGTGGGCACATGGATGGGTGGATCAGTGGGCACATGGATCAGTGGGCTAGTGGGCACATGGATGGGTGGATCAGTGGGCTAGTGGGCACATGGATCAGTGGGCTAGTGGACACATGGATGGGTGGATCAGTGGGCATATGGATCAGTGGGCTAGTGGACACATGGATGGGTGGATCAGTGGGCATATGGATCAGTGGGCTAGTGGACACATGGATGGGTGGATCAGTGGGCTAGTGGGTACATGGATCAGTGGGCTAGTGGACACATGGATGGGGGGATCAGTGGGCATATGGATCAGTGGGCTAGTGGACACATGGATGGGTGGATCAGTGGGCATATGGATCAGTGGGCTAGTGGACACATGGATGGGTGGATCAGTGGGCATATGGATCAGTGGGCTAGTGGGTACATGGAGAGGGCTGATGAGCTGGGAGGGGGGGGATGGGAGGAGATAACCACAAGGGAAGGAGCTGTGGGTGTCACTTTATTATAATTTATTATAATTTCCTGGGGGGTAGAGGAGGGGGAGAGAGCAGCAGCTAACAAGAAGCTGGCGCAGGGAGTCATGGGAAATGTAGTCTTTATGACATGGCTGCTTACTGCTACAGGTGGCAATTACAAGAGAATGGCTGGGCCAAATTTGACAAATGAGGTATCGTTGGAAAGGTCTTTGAAAGAGCTATCAGATGAGGTAAATTTTTTTTTTAAGTACCAGCGCTCCAGAGTACTCCTTTAACCCCTTAAGGACTCAGCGTTTTTCCATTTTTGCATTTTCTTTTTTTCCTCATCACCTTCTAAAAATCATAACGCTTTCAATTTTGCACCTAAAAATCCATATGATGGCTTATTTTTTTTAAACTTTGGGGGCTTCCGTTTCTACACAGTGCATTTTTTGGTAAAAAATTACACCTTATCTTTATTCTGTAGGTCCATACGGTTAAAATGATACCCTACTTATATAGGTTTGATTTTGTCGCACTTCTGGAAAAAATCATAACTACATGCAGGAAAATGTATACGTTTAAAATTGTCATCTTCTGACCCCTATAACTTTTTTTACTTTTCTGCATACGGGCCGTTATGGGGGCTCATTATTTGCACCGTGTTCTGAAGTTTTTATCGGTACCATTTTTGTATTGATCGGATTTTTTGATCGCTTTTTATAAATTTTTTTATGACATAAAAAGGGACCAAAAATACGCTATTTTGGACTTTGGAATTTTTTTGCGCGTACACCATTGACCGTGCAGTTTAATTAATGATATACTTTTATAGTTTGGACATTTATGCACAGGGCGATACCACATATGTTTATTTTTATTTTTATTTACACCGTTTTTTTTTTTTTTAATGGGAAAAGGGGGGTGATTTGAACTTTTATTAGGGAAGGGGTTAAATGACCTTTGTTAACTTTTTTTTCACTTTTTTTTTGCAGTGTTATAGGTCCCATAGGGACCTATAACACAGCACACACTGATCTCCTATGCTGATCCCTGCAAAGCCATAGCTCTGCACGGATCAGCGAGATAGGGGCTCGATTGCTCAAGCCTGTAGTTCAGGCTTGGAGCAATCAAACCCCGATCGGACGCCGCAGACACAGGTAAGGAGACCTCCGATTTTATCGCGATGTCCCGATCAGCCCGACTGAGCTGCCGGGAAGCGTTTAGTTTCACTTTCAGACTTTCAACTTTGATCGCCGCGTCTGAAGGGTTAACAGCGTGTGGCACAACGATCGGTGCCGTGCGCTGTTAGCCCAGGGTCCCAGCTGTGATTAGCAACCGGGACCGACCCGGTGTGATGCGGGGTCACAGCGTGACCCCGTTTTTAACACCGGGAGCGGGCTCAGGGCATGCAGGTACACCCTGAGTCCTTAAGAGGTTAAGTCACCTGGTCACTAATGCCTCCTGGGTAACAATCACATGACAACTCACATGACAACTGGTGATCACATGTTAACATTTCTTAAAGATACAACATTCTTATATACATAACATAGGGGATAATATACAATTACAGTAGAACAGATGCGGGGGGGGGGGGGGCAGGGGACACTGCAGGGAGGCTGCCTGACAGGACAGCAAGGGTACAGGGTAACAACTCCTGTATTGGGCCACCACACAAAGGATAGATGTATGTATAAGATGTATGATCGCTGGGGTCCCATCACTGGGGACCCCGTGATCTCGGCTGTGGCACCCCAGACATCCGGTGCACGGAGCAAACTTTGCTCCATGCCGGATGACTGGCGATGCGGGGCGGAGGCTTGTGACGTCACGTCATGCCCCGTTCGTGATGTCACGGCCACGCCCCCTCAATGCAAGTCCATGGGAGGGGGCATGTCATGCCCCCTCCTATAGACTTGCATTGAGGGGGCGTGGCCATGAAGTCACGAGCCCCCGGCGCTGCACCCGACGCTCTAAACGAATGTGGGGTTCAGAAGGAAGATCGCGGGGGTCCTTTGGATGCTTGGGTCCCTGTTCTTAGGCTCGGAATGTCACATTGCGGTCAGCGTATCGCCATCCGCCTCGGCCAGTGATAGGCTAAGCGCACTGCCATGTCAGGTGCTTGGGCCAGCTACTTAAATGAGAGCCTATCACCGGCCAAGACGGGACATCGCTGCTTCCGGCGATATGCTGACCGCAGTGTGACGTACCAAGCCTAAGACGCAGGCTCCCGAGCAGCGCCAAAGGAACGGGACGACGATGCCGGCTCGACTGGGGAACGTAAGAAGATGAGTTAAAGTTTTTTTTTGTTTGTTTTTGCAGCCTGGGCACAGGGGAAGGCATAAGTCTTCCACTGCATTTCTCCTTTTAAGATAAAACTGTAAAGCAGTGTTTCCCAGGCGCGGTCCTCAAGTCCCCCCCCAACAGGTCATGTTTCCTGGATATCCTTAATCTTTCAAAGGTGATATATTTGTGGTGACACCCAATGCACTGATCATAATGATATCACCTGTGAAAGACTAAGGAAATCCGGAGGCTTCTCTCTCTGTTGCTCTACACAAACCTCTCATGTTTTTAGTAGGAAATGTCTACAGCTTCTGCTTCACTAAAAAGGTTTATACTGGTTGGCTCCCAGCGGGGTTCCCATATATAAGTAGTACTCCCTCTTTTTCTCTGTCTCTCTGCAAATACCCTCAGCAAATTGCAACCCAAGGTGTAGATCCAAATGCCATGTGGATGACTAGGCCTGGACTAAAGCCCTGTAAGGTCCTAGAATAGCAATGAGGTACTTGAACACCTTCTCCCCAAAGACTACAAATCCTCCTTTGTTTACCTTATGTTTGCACTGCAACAACAGGAGCACAAAAATAGATCAATAAAAAATAGATGGTTATAAGAAGCCAATTAGAACACAGGACCAAATTTAGAAGCATGCAAATTGTGGCTCACCTCACACGTTAGTATAGAAAGGGTATAGATATAGAGCAGTGTTCTCCAACCTGCTGCTCATTAAAGGAGAACTTCGGTGTAAATTTTTTAAGTCCCCCTGTGCCCAACAAGCTTTAACTCACCTTCCTACGTTCCCCCGTTGCGGAGATATCGGCGTCCCATCCCTCCGGTGCTGCTGGATTCTGGCTTCTTAGGCCTGAAACGCCACAGTGCAGGCAGCATATTGCCGGCCGCAGCAATGTCCCGCCTCGGCAGGTGATTGGCTGAGCACATTGTCATGTAAGGAGCACAGGTGGCATGGAGAAGGCAGGGCCCATGGCTCCTTATATGACAGTGTGCTCAGCCTATCAACAACCGAGGCGGGACATCGCTGTGGCCGGCAATACGCTGCCTGCACTGTGGCGTTTCAGGCCTAAGAAGCCAGAAGCCAGCAGCACCAGAGGAACTGGATGCCGATATCTCAGCAACGGGGGAATGTAGGAAGGTGAGTTAAAGTTTGTTTTTTATGTTTTTGCAGCCCGGACAGAGGGGGACTTAAAACATTTATGCCACAGTTCTCCTTTAAATATTGCACAACTACAACTCCCATTTTAAATTTTATTTCCTTTTTATAGAAATCATGGCTTATAAAAAATTTAAAAAAGACCACTAGGGGTCCCCATACCATCCAGAACATAATCCAGCTGAAGCACAGGCAGGGACAAAATCAAGGAAGTGAGGGCTAGACTAGCACTCCTCTGTGTTCACTCCTGTCCTATCAAACTGCAGCACGAAAAAAGAGAGGAGGGGGTTACAGAGCAGCCTGCAGTGATCGGATGAAGAGACCCAGCACAGCAAAGTCTTACAGAGGAAGATGAGTCATGAAGTGAGGACACACCTCCTTCAGAGCACAGAATGACAAACCAATTGAGCAACAGATAGAAGGTATTTGTGAGAGAAATATAGGTGCTAGACACATAAAAATTTATGAACATCATAAGGATTAGGTATTAAGTAACATAAAACATTTTGGATTTTTTTGTGGGATTTGACTAGTACTCTTTAAGAATTTTCTATTGTAAAGAAAACTTAATAAAAACTAAGAATTACAATTAAAAAGAATTACTGTAACAACAACTCTTCAAGAGCAGCTGACGTTGGTGTAAAATAATAAAAGAAGTCATACACCACTTTGCCAATCTGTCATTCAGATGCTCCACAACTCCCCAGTGGACTCTTTCTGGACATGTCACCATGTCAGCCAATCACTGGCAACGTTATTGAACCACAACACCCAATGATTGGCTGTAGCAGTTTTTGTCAATAAGGCCCAGCAGGGAGCCTGGTGAGAGACTTAGAGACCATTACACTAGGAACAGAAGGGTATCAGTATGGTACATAAGAGATTATTTATGTAAGACAATTCTGATCTGGGCAAAATGGTGAGCCACTGACATACATTTCTTAAGGGGACAGCATAAGGCAGTGTTTTCCAAACAGTGTGTCTCCAGCTGTTGCAAAACTACAACTCCCAGTACGCCCAGACAGCCAACAGCTGTCCGGGCATGCTGGGTGTAGTAGTTTTTCAACAGCTGGAGATGGAAAACACTTGCATAGGGTATGTCACTAGGTGGTCTCCTCCGCATTAGACTTCTCTAATGGCTATCACCACTTACCCAGTTAGGGGGGAACCAGTTGCTGAAAACTGGACAAGCCCATTGCAAGTAGTTTGTACCTACCAGACAGTAATGGACAAGCTTAGGAAAGATATGTGCTTGTCTTGGGGTTAAATGGCTATGTTGTGAATCCACCATAATGCTGCTGCGCTCTTTTTGTGAAATGGCTATTTCCTGTTGGAGTTCCCTTCCTCCAACTACAAGTCACAGTATTCCTTGTTTGTAAGTGTGAGGTCACTTTTCTCCCTCCCACACATCAGCCACCCCACCCATTGCAGCACATCTGAACTATGTGTGCTATTCATGAAACTACAATTCTCTGTAGCCATGTGAAGAATGATCTCTCTCCCACCCGGCGGTCGCTCCACCCATTGAAGCACAGACAGGCTCCCTTTCAACACCTGACTAATGATGTAATGTCTTAGGTTGCACTGTAACCAGGGAAAACCTGAGACAGCACTCATTTTGTATGCAGCTAAGAATGACCATCAGGGAAAAGATCACATAAAAAGTGCGAGACCAGCCATCAAACAAAGGTACAGACACTATATTATAAACTACAGTAACTGTACAGCCCCTGTAGCATAGTCAAATAAAAAAAATTTGGAATACTCCTTTAAAGCTGACCTGACCTTATTCAAAGGTGACTAGAACCAGGATCAGCCAAGTTCTTGGTAGAAAATTATTGTTGCAGTGTTATAATAATGCTTAAATGGGCACTCTGAATAAAACTACTTTTTGCTATTGCACTCCTTATGGTAAATAAAAAAAATCTTTCTAATGTACTTTGTTTAATAAAAAAAATGAAGTTTTTTATGTTTTATTTGTGTTTAAAAAAGCTGCCACTAGGTGTCTCCCTACTTGTCCAGAGCACATTTCCCCCCATCTTTTGCACAGACTTTGGACTCCTGCTGACCTGGCGGAAGTCCAAAATCAGGAAATGCAGTCTGGACTGCTGAGGGGGGTGTATTCAGCGTTAGCCAATCATAGCTCATCTCACACACTGAACTGCTCTGGGCTGTGTGTAGCAGAGTGAGGGAGGAAGTTCTCCCCTGTATGGCTTCAGATGATGTCACGCCTGCTGGGGAACGCCCCTTCCCAGTCTGTGAATCTGACTGAGACTGAGCAGAAAATACAGAGCAATATCAAGGGAGAAAACTAACAAATAATGAAAATAAAGGCAGGGGGTGGGTTATCATGATGGGGGCAGTGATCTGGGAGGATTATAAAATGTTACAAGATTATTAGAGGTACTCTTTTACACTCTTGGGCCCCCTGGTTTCTACAAGTAGCGCTGCTCTTGCTCCAACAATTAAGCTTATATTTAAATACTTTATAGACACAACACAGAAACTACTTTCTGTCGACATAACATGAAGTCACAGTCTGCGCAGCTTTCTTCTGATTCAGATGGTGGCCAGACAGAAGAGACTGTTGTTTGCTGCAGAGCTGGAACCTTTGTCTTACCAGCTGTCTAGGTGCCAGGTCACAGTGCCAAGAAAATGGTTGGGATATTGCCCTACTATTGTCAACTACAGAAGCAAAAGTATGGTCCAAGGGGATTTCCGGGAATAAAACATCGATGACCAATGCTTAGGATCTGTGTCTGGTGGGGGTCAAACCCCTGTGAATCCCGTTCGGTCAACAATGCTTTACTTCCAAAAATTAGATTTGATCCCCAGCGGATTTTGGACTTTTGCTCACTAACAAAAAAATGATCAGTCTATAATTTAAGCAGTCGGTTTATACAGTGAGAGACAGAATAACAATGAAAAAAAATCGAGAAAAACGCATTTCAAATACGATATAAATTGATTCCCATTTTAAATGAATATTTGACCACTTTGCAGATCATGTCTTAATACCGTATTTTTCGCCCTATAGGATGCACCGGCATATAAGACGCACCCAATTTTAAAGGTGCAAAAAGATTCTGAACCCAACAGTGATCTTCAACCTGCAGATCTCCAGATGTTGCAAAACTACAACTCCCAGCATGCTGGGAGTTGTAGTTTTGCAAAATCTGGAGGTCCGCAGGTTGAAGACCACTGGTATAGGAGGTTATACTCACGTGCCCCCGCCACTCCGGACCAGTCACCGCTCGTCACCGCTGCCCTGGATGTCGCTCCATCGCTGTCGCTGCGTCCCTGTGGTGTCCCCGACGGTGTCCCTGTGGTGTCCCTCGGACGTCTTCTTTCCCGGGATCCACGCTCTCCATCACCGTCATCACGTTGCTACGCACGCCGCTCCTACTGGATGACGGGACGGCGTGCGCGGCGACGTGATGACGTCGAAGGAGAGCGCCGGCCATGAAGGGGATCCTGGCACGGAGCAGACACCTAGGAGGCAGGTAAGGTCCCTCCCGGTGTCCTGTAAGCTGTTCGGGACGGCGCGATTTCACCGCGGTGGTCCCGGACAGCCCGACTGAGCAGCCGGGTTAGTGTCACTTTCGCTTCAGATGCGGCGGTCAGCTTTGATCGCCGCGTCTGAAGGGTTATTACAGGGCATCACCGCGATCGGTGATGTTCTGTATTAACCGCTGGTCCTGGCCGTTTATGGCCGCAGGGACCGCCGTGATAGGTGTGTATTTGCCGTATAAGATGCACCAATTCCCCCCCCCCCCCCCAGTTTTGGGGAAGAAAAAGTGCGTCTTATACGGCGAAAAATATGGTACTTGGTGGCAAAACTCTTGTTGGCAATCACAGAGGTCAGACGTTTCTTGTAGTCTCCTCTTGGTTTGCATAAGAGGAATTATTCCCCACTCCTTTCCAAGTCATTAAGGGGCTGTCCGGTGAATGCAGGAGCACTATAACGAATACAGATAGGGTCCCCCTGACTTATCAGCCCCCTGTTTCTTTAAGAAAGGGGGACTTGTAATCTTCCCCGTCTCTCCTCAGGGGTTAATATATCCCTCCCCCGGGGCAGGATTGGTAGAGTATCCCCTATCCCTGCATGGCCAGCTGTTCCCGAATTCTTCAGCCCCTCCCCCAGCTACTATTATCTCAGGGCAACTGGGGCTGCAGTGCCAGTTGGGTCCCAGAGGTTGTACCACCCTCCCTCCCTTTTTGTTATGCTGTTTTTTTTGTGAAAGTTTTGTCCTCTTGCAGTTTTGTCTGTTTCCAGTTGAAGTCACAGCAGGCGGTTATGGAGCAAAGTTGCACAAGTGACGAGCTTCTGGCGTTCATGCTTGCCAGAGGTGGCAGTGCTTACCGCGCAAACCTTGTAATTGTTTTCAGGTGCCTTAAAGAGTACCTGTCATCAAACTATATACTCTAAATTTACTCAGGTTATATTCCCAAGCTACTTTGAGCTTTAAAAAGCTGTGTATCATACCTCCCCCCTTGCTCACATTGTGTAAGCTCCCAGCAGGAGAAAGTGGGCGTTCCCCAGCAGGCACAAGTCACTGAAGCCTGTGAGAACTGTGCCTCTCCATACCCCGCATGCACTTTCTGAATTTGGTCTCCTGCCAGGCCCGGGAGGAGACCACACTAACTGTTTGACTTGCACAGGGAACAGAACAGAGCCACCTAGTGGCCGATTTTTCAATCACATTATAAATATATAAAGGTTGAGAATGTTAACAGCAAGTAAATAGCAAAGTGTCTTATAATTACATAAGGAACAATATATTAAATGATTAGTTTGGTGACAGGTACTCTTTAAATTTCTATGTTATTTATAAATATAAATCCGTGGCCTACCCCACCCATTTACAGTTAAAGTTGTGTCTGGCTTTATTGGAGGAATGGGTTCTGAGTTTTGAGAGGTGCTTATCAGGTCTCATCAGTCAGAAACAATCTGTGTTTGGAGTGAAAATGTATAATAAAGCAACTTACCAATGTAAGATTATTAGCCATACTGCACATAGGTTCCATAGTCAGCTCTGCTCCCTCCCTTGTAGCTGTGATGTTACGTCACACTCTCTATAAGCAGAGCTCCTGTCCCTTCTCCCCTATCCCCTCCTGTTTGCTTAGGAAAAGACCAGTGATGTGAAGGGGGAGCTCATATTACTGCTTATTATATTTTAAGGCAGCATGAAGCTTTTCTCAGTCACAGTAGTTTCTGTCAGAACAGGCTTACTACTGCCTTATCTGAAAAACTCTTCCTGCTGACCTAACATCTTACAGTATGAGCAGTATTATGAGTTTCACTCTTCGCATCACTGGTCGCCTCCTGAGCAGACAGAAGGGGAGGGAGGAGAAGGGATGGAAACTTTCTACATTCAAAAATTGTGACAAGATTTCACAGCTATAGGGAAAAAGCATAACACTGAAATGGACTATCTGTGCAGTATGAATAATAGTATTATATTAGTAAGTTGCTTTATTATACTTTTTGACACCATGCACGGGTTCTTTCCTTCCCAGGACACTCCCTTTATGGTTTCTAGGTGGACTTTGCTCCATCATATTCACACGTAGTTTTTGGAGATAGGAAATGCCAGACAGTTCACATATACCGTATTTTTCGCCATATAAGACGCTCCGGCATATAAGAGGCACCCAAATTTAAAGCATGAAAATCTAGAAAAAAAAGATTCTGAACCTTCAACCTGCGGACCTCCAGATGTTGCAAAACTACAACTCCCAGCATGCCCGGACAGCCGTTGGCTGTCCGGGCATGCCAGGAGTTGTAGTTTTGCAACATCTGGAGGTCCGCAGGTTGAAGACCACTGGTATAGGAGGTAATACTCACGTGTCCCCGCCGCTCCGGACCCGTCACCGCTGCCCTGGATGTCGCTCCATCGCTGTCGCCGCATCCCTGGGGTTTCCCCGTCGCTCCGGAACATCTCTGCTGCTAGGTATCCTTGCTCTCCGTCGCCGCCATCACGCCACTTCGCATGCCGCTCCTATTGGATGATGGGACGGCGTGCGCGACGACGTGATGACGACAAAGGAGAGCGCCGGCCCTGCAGGGGATCCCGGCACGGAGCAGACACCGAGGAGGCAGGTAAGGTCCCTCCCGGTGTCCTGTAAGCTGTTCGGGACGCCGCGATTTCACCGCGGCGGTCCCGAACAGCCCGACTGAGCAGCAGGGTTAGTGTCACTTTCGCTTTAGACGCGGCGGTCAGCTTTGATCGCCGCGTCTGAAGGGTTAATACAGGGCATCACCGCGATCGGTGATGTCCTGTATTAGCCGCGGGCCCCGGCCGTTGATGGCCGCAGGGACCGCCGCGATGGTTTTAATATGTATTTGTCGTATAAGACGCACTGAGTTTCCCAACCCCCCCCCCACCCCCCCAGTTTTGGGGAAGAAAATGTGCGTCTTAAACGGCGAAAATTACAGTAGTTTAAATTTACCGCCATAATTATACAACCCATACAAATAAGTGCATGTTTTTTGTTTTAGACAGGCTTATGTCTAAAAAAAAAAAAAAATTGTTTATTATGCTTTTTTTTTATTATTTTCTGCGTGTAAACATTTTAAAGCACTTTCAAACATCAAACATCTATAAAATGCATGGAAAACCCCAAAAAGTTTAAATATGCTCTGTTAAAGATAAAGGTGCATAACAAAGTTCTAAAAATCATCAAGAAAAATTAGGCTCCTTTTGCTAGTAAGGCGAGTTTATTTTTGAGCCGCAAAATTCACTAGGTGAACCTGATAAAGTAATATGAGGAGAAGAAATCGGACACCGAAATGAATTTTTATGAAAGAAATCAGACAGGAGATTAATTTTTAGATGCATTGACTGAATTGAGTAAAATGGTACTGTCACTGAATCAGTCATATCTAATCCTCCGAATGGTCATATGGGGGATACAGCTGTATTCACCACCTGCATTGTTCTTGGCAGAGATCTGTCATTAACCAGATACAATGTATTCTACATACTGGAACATCATGCACTGTTCCCCTTTCCATTGCGTCACTGTAGACGTCCATTACCTAGAAAGCAGCTACAAGTCATGAATGGATATTGTTTCCGTAACATTCTTTGGTGGAAGACTTGTAACACAATACAACGATGGGCGTTCTTCAAAGTGTAGGGAATGACCTTAAGATCGGCCCTGAAAGAGCCACAGCAGTGACTCATAGGGCAGAACTGGAAGTACTTTTCATGTTCCGATTGTAAGATAATACATCGGGCCATAGAAGATTTGAGTCATAAAGAAGAAACCATTTTAAAGTAAAGCTACAGTTCTTTTCCCGTTAAAGGGGTACTCCGGCGGAAAACTTTTTTTTTTTAAATGAACTGGTGCCAGAAAGGTAAACAGATTTGTAAATGACTTCTATTAAAAAAAATCTTTACCCTTCCAGTACTTATTAGCAGCTGTATGCTACAGAGGAAATTCATTTCTTTTTGAATTTCTTTTTTGTCTCGTCCACAGTGCTCTCTGCCGACACCTCTGTCCGTGTCAGGAACTGTCCAGAGCAGGAGAGGTTTGCGATAAGGATTTTCTCCTGCTCTGGACAGTTCCTGACATGGACAAGGTATCAGCAGAGAGCACTGTGGACAAGACAAAAAATAAATTCAAAAAGAAAAGAATTTCCTCTTTAGCATACAGCTGCTAAAAAGTACTGGAAGGGTAAAAAAAAATTTATAGAAGTAATTTACAAATCTGTTTAGCTTTCTGGCACCAGTTGATTTAAAAAAAAAATGTTTTCCACCAGAATAACCTTTTAATTCCACTAGTTAACACTTGTATATTATACATATGTTCCTGTACTTTCTCTAAACCATGTATCCTCTTTCATCTCAAAAACACGATAGCCATGTTTTTTCTCATTGGCCTTTCTATCAGAAATGTTTTTCTTTTGTAGCTTTGTGCTGTGCGAATGAATGATGAATGAAAGAGAGAAGCCAATACCACATCGGGTGTAGGGCCCTATTACACATGGTGTATTGTATGGTGTGATTATTGGCCAAACAGGTTGATATCAGGCCAGCGATCAGCCACGCCAGTCGGTGATCAGGTCATATTGGTCTGTCAAAAAAAAAAAACAACCATTGCCCCCACATCTCCCCTGCAAAAAGCAGCGATCATTCATGTGGCCCTCCCCGCCCATGAGTACCGATCTACAATACTGGCACTCGTTTATTGTGTGGGGTAGGACCATTTAACAGAAGCCTTAGACTTTTATTCCTTTCACCTACTTCGTAAATTTCCCATATCAAACCATAGCTTCTTATTTAGTAACACAGTACATGGACCCTTTCAAGTCCAAAGGACTATGTTACACTGGGCTTGCGAATACTATGCCAACAACAACCATGTCAGGAAGCTAAAGCCACAATATTTAATTAGCAGCGTCTAGGAAAACTGTAAAGCCCATACCCTACTACCCAGAATTGCAATAAAGTTGGTCACTCGGGTACTATAGTATTAAAGCCAGATACTGGCCTTGATTTATCAATCTGTCTGAGACAGAAACTGGAGTGATTTTTCCAAGCAACCAATCACAGCTCATGTTTTATATTTTAGGGAGCTCTGGTAAAATGAAAGCTGAGCAGTGATTGGTTGCTTGGGAAAATCACTCCATTTTCGGACAGATTGATAAATCAGGGCCACTGTGTATTAGAGGCAAACCAAAGAAACAGGATGGTATTAAGAACAAAGACAACAAGTGTAGAAGATGTTCCCACATGTTCCCATATGTTCAATGTGACTCTTCAGCCCGTCCATGGAGCAATTTTCAAGTATAGTATGGGTAGGTGCTCTTTTATCCAAAAATATAGTGGTCAACCAAAAAACTATAGAATCATCTTGTGGGCCCGGACTCCAAAGACCGACAGACTGTTGATAACAAGGCTTACTGATCGGCACTTGTGTACTGAATCTGTACTGGACTCAATCATGCAGCCGGGCCACACACTTTATCATTGTCGGCTGCACATTCCCTGGTTACACAAGTCTATATGCTGCCGATTACAATGATTTTATTGGCCACACAACAGATTCAATCAGCCGACGTACAAATGTTTTCTCGTTCGAAGGCTAATCCCCAGACCTTTTACCTTGGGCCGATTATCTAGGAACGCTTAACAACAATGATGGGCTCAATAGTGGCTGGTAGTACATTGATTTAGTTGAGATGGTAGAATCTATCCACAAAGTACTGCAATTCTGATTATCCAAATGTCCTAAAAAAAGGTCCCTCTCAGTTAAGTGACCCCAGCTGAAAACTTCATAAGGGTTCGCTTGGGCAAAAAGCCTGAAGCCACAAAAAAGGAGAATTCCCATCTCAGACACTTTGGCATACAAACAAGATATGCCATAAATACCTGATATATCTGGGTCACACTTCTAAGACCAGGACCTATTGTAGGGACCCTACCAGACTGTTTGCAATTACTAAAGATAGTTGGGATTCTAAAAACAGCAGTTAAAGGGGCAGTTAAACAGAAGTTATAGGGGATAAGATGTTTGATCACGGGGGTCCCGCCGCTTGGGACCCCCGCAATCTCGTCTGCCGTACCCCAGACATCTGGTGCACAGAGCGAACTTCGCTCTGTGCCAGATGACTGGTGATGCGGGGGGGCGGAGGCTCGTGACGCTGCACCCAACTGTGGTGGCCCAGTACAGAACTTGGACTCCAATATTGTTGAGTGGATTAGGCAGTGGCTGAGAAACAGACAACAGAGGCTTGTAGTCAATGGAGAATATTCAGAGCAAGGTCTTGTCACCAGTGGGGACCTCAGGGATCTGTACTGGGACCAATATTGTTTAATATCTTCATTAGTGATATTACAGAAGGTCTCGATGGTTCGGTATTGGTCTTTTTGCTGATGACACAAAGATATGTAACAGGGTTGATGTTACTGGAGGGATCCGCCAAATGGAAAAGGATTTAGGAAAACTAGACGAATGGTCAGAACTCTGGCAACTGAAATTTAATGTGGATAAGTGCAAGATAATGCACCTGGGGCGTAAGAACCATCGGGCAGAATATAGAATATTTGACACAGTCCTGAGCTCAGTATCTGAGGAGAGGGATTTAGGAGAAATTATTCCAGAAAACTTAAAGGTAGGAAGACAATGTAATAGAGCAGAAGGAAACGCTAGCAGAATGCTTGGATGTATAGAGAGAGGTATAAGCAGTAGAGAGAGAAGTGCTCATGCCGCTGTACAGAACACTGGTGAGACCTCACTTGGAGTATTGTGCGCAGTACTGGAGGCCGTATCTCCAGAAGGATATAGATACTCTAGAGAGAGTTCAGAGAAGAGCTACTGAATTAGTACATGGATTGCAGGATAAAACTTACCAGGAAAGGTTAAAGGACCATAACATGAATAGAAGAAAGAGGAGACAGAGGGGATATGATAGAGACTTTTATATACATAAAGGGAATCAACACGGGAAAGGAGGAGAGGAGATTTAAAAGAAGAAAAACTACCACAAGAGGACATAGTTTTATATTAGAGGGGAAAGGTTTCTGCAGTAATATCAGGAAGTATAACTTTACTGAGAGAGTAGTGGATGCATGGAATAGCCTTCCTGTAGAAGTGGTCGCTGCAAATACAGTGAAGGAGTTTAAACATTCATGGGATAAGCATAAGGCTATCCTCCATATAAGATAGGGCCAGGGACTATTCATAGTATTCAGATTATTGAGCAGACTAGATGGGACAAATGGTTCTTATCTGCCGACACATTCTATGTTTCTATGTTTCTGTACCCCTGCTGTCCTGTCTGGCGGACTCTATTACAGTGTCCTCTGAGTCCCCCCTTAAGCTGAGGATGTTCAATGGTTAATAAGTGCCTATATTATCTAATGTAATCAGTTGCGTTGCTAGGGTTGGTGTCACCCGGTGCGGTAGAAAATGGTGTCACCCCCATACCTTCCCCCCCCCCTCAGTAAGTTTTTAGCCTGTTGTGACAGACACCACTGTTGTAGCGCATTGTGAGAAATTCCAGTATAATAATCAGATATACCAGTTGCCACAGAATAGGAAAGTGTTAAAGAAGTTTTCACCATTTAAATATACAGCTCCCAGAATTACTTAAAGGGGTACTCCACTGGAAAACATTTACTTTTATATCAACTGGTGCCAGAAAGTTAAACAGATTTTTAAATTACTTCTATTTAAAATCTTAATCCTTACGGTACTTATAAGCTGTTGTATTCTCCACAGGAAGTTGTGTAGTTCTTTCCAGTCTGTCCACAGTGCTCTGTCTGTCCATGTTAGGAACTGTCCAGAGCAGGAGAGGTTTGCTATGGGGATTTGCTCCTACTATGGACAGTTCTTGACATGGACAGAGGTGTCAGCACAGAGCACTGTGGTCAGACAGAAAATAAATTAAAAAAGAAAAGAACTTCCTGTGAATTGCTTATACAGCAGCTAATAAGTACTGGAAGGATTAATATTTTTAAGTAGAAGTAATTTATAAATCTGTTTAACTTTGTAGCACCAGTTGATTACATTTTTTTTTCCAGTAGAGTACCCCTTTATGCAGTGGTGAGGTTATGCTGGGAGTTGAGATTCACTGACCTAACTGTCGAACGGACAAGTGACTGCAGCTCTGATAGGACATAGAGAGGACAATGATATCAGTGACTACAGGTGACGTCTTCTCTATAGTCTTCCCTTATCTAATTCAGATGGAACATACCGCCTGGTCCAGCTAAAACTTCTGTCTGTAGAATGTGACGCCCAGACGTCTCCTCACTATGTCAGCGCATTCTCATCTATATGAAAACAAGTATTAATATAAACCTGCCAGACACTGTATCCTCTAAATATAATACTACTATACACTATACTCTGATTATAAACCTTCCATACACCGTACCCACTGAATATAATACTACCACACACTGTACATTCTGAATATAATACCAACACATACTGTACACTCTGAATATAAATCTGCCACATACTGTACCCCTGAATGTAATACCGCCACACACTGTACCCTCTGAATATAAATCTACCACATACTGTACCCTCTGAATATAAATCTGGTGGTGTTGCTAGTGGATGATGGGGGTGCTAGTACTGGGGGGGGGTGTTGCTGGAGGATGATGAGGGTGCTACTGGCCATCCCCCCTGGCAGTATCACCCCCATAATCAATCGGCAGGATCGTCCTCCTGGCAGGAGCACCCCCATCATCCACCATTAGGATCTGCTGATGGAGGTGCTGCTGGGGGGGTTTGCTGGTGGATGATGAGGATGCTACTGCCAGGAGGGAGCATTAGGTAGGCAGCAGTTCCCCCACTTAAGGTAGGTAGCAGTTCCCCCACATTAGGTAGGTACCAGTTACCCCACATTAGGTAGTAATTTCCCCACATTAGGTAGCACAGATTCCACACATTAGGTAGCACAGATTCCACACATTAGGTAGCACAGATTCCACACATTAGGTAGCACAGATTCCCCACATTAGGTAGCAGTTTTCCCACATTATGTAGCAGCTTTCGCACATTAGGTAGCAGTTTTCCAACATTAGGTAGCAGTTTCCTCACATTAGGTAGCATAGATTCCCCACATTTGGTAGTAGTTTCCCCCCATTAGGCCACAGGTTCCCTTGCATGTTCCCCACAATAAGTCAAAGTCTCCCCACATTAGATCGCTGGTTCAAACAACCCCCCCCCCTCTCCCCCCACACAAAAAAAACCCACACACACACCACAGAGACACACACAGATAGATAGAGAGAGAGACACACACACAGTCAGAGATACACACACTCACAGACAGAGAGACACACAGACTGAGTCACACACAGTCACACACAGACTGAGAGTCACACACAGACAGAGATAGCGACAGACAGACACACACAAACACACACACATACATACACACAGAGACACACACTCACAGACAGAGAGACACACACACACAAAGACAGAGAGTCACACACACACACAGAGTCACACACACACAGAGTCACACACACACACACAGAGTCACACACACACAGAGTCACACACACACAGTCACACACAGAAACACAGACAGAGACACACAAACAGAGATAGAGTGAGACAGACACACAATCACTTACCCATCCAGCGCAGCGCTCCTTCTCTCCGGCGCTCTGCGAGTGACGTCACGTCCTCCTGCGCGGCCCTGCGGAGTGACGTCGGGCCGGCGCAACAGAAGACGTGGGGGCGCAGGCCGGTTCACTGTGCAGGTGACGGGGGGGGGTGCTTCTACTACTACGGAGACAAGTGAGACAGCGAAAAAGTGAGGACGGGGGGAGGGTGAGGGGTGCTATTATAGAGGCAGCGCAAGTGAGGAGCGGGGGCGTACCTGGTGTCACCCCATCAGGATGGTGTCACCCGGTGCGGGCCGCACCCCCCGCACCCGGTCGCAACGCCACTGAATGTAATGTATTTATGACATTATCTAGCTTCAGTTTAGAGCATGCTGAGGAACAGGCAAGACCTGGAAAGAGTGTCTGGTGTCCTGAGGAGACCCAAGGCCGACCACATAGCCCTGCTTCTACCAACCAAGTGCCCCACAGGTGAAAGTCAAAACCTGGTAAGCTACATACAGTGTAGTCAGTGAAGTCAGTCTAGTCAGTCCTAGTCAAGTCAGTCAAGATCAGTCTGCATAAAGTCAGCGTCGGCCTGCAGCAAATTGTCCAAAATCCCCTACAAGTCCCAGCGAGCCCTAAAGTCTCTGAACTCACTGGTCACCTCCTTGGGCCTAACTGAGCTGTAAAGACTATTCCATCTGTCTGCCTCAGTAAAGCTGCTGTTGTTCCGTAACTTGGCGTCTGAGTCATTATTTGCCCCAGTGCCTAGCCCAGGATCCAGCAGCCATACCTTTGGGTGATGTAGAGGTAAAGCCAAGCTCTGGCGCCACGAACATAAGGGGTTAATGCCATCTGCCCCTAGGGTAATAACATCTGCCCTCCATCACACTCTCACCACACGACTCTCTAAACAAATGCCGGGTGCAGCAGTGAGATCACTATCCTTTGGATAGGGGATAAGATGTCTATGGGCGGAGTACCCCTTTAAGGTATACATTAATGGAAGTTGCGTAAAAAGGGTAGCACTACAAGCTTTTCTGTTTCTGTAAGTTAGGGAAACATGTAGCTCACAAAATACTCCTTTAAATGTGGCAGAAGTTTATCGATCAGCTGTTGGATGTGATGGAGAAACAAGTCCGATCTATGGGGGCCGCACCTCACATCATATAAGATCTGCTGCTGTCATCATGGTGGGTCAGAGTTGTTTGGGCGGCCTATGGCGAACTAATACAATACAGTGATCCCTCAACATACGATGGTAATTTGTTCCAAACTTTGTTCCAACTTGAATCCATCGTATGTTGAGGGATCCGTGCAATAATAATATAGAAAATTATACTCACGTGTCTCCGCCACTCTGGACTGTCACCCCTGCCCTGGATCTTCGCTCTCCATCGCCGTCATCAGGTCCCCGGGGTGTCCCCACTGCTCCAGAGAGTCACCGCTGCCCTGGATCATCGCTCTCCATCGCCGTCATCACGTCCCCGGGTTGTCCCCGCCGCTCCAGACCTTCACCGCTGCCCTGGATTGTTGCTCTCCATTGCCGCCATCATGTCCCCAGGGTGTCCCCGCCGCTCCGGACCGTCACTGCTGCCCTGGACCATCGCTCTCCATCGCCGTCATCACGTCGCTGTGCACGCTGCTCCTATTGGATGACGGCGTGCGCGGCAACGTGATGATGACGAAGGAGAGCAATAGCCATGCAACGAAGCATGAAGAGGACGGTCCAGAACATGGAGACAAGTGAGTGACACTCACCGGAGCACACGGGGCACATAAAACGGCTATCCGGTGGCAGCTAAAGCAGTCTGCGCTGCCGGATAGCCGTTTATGCGATGGCCCCGACATACAAAAGCATCGTGTGTTGATGCTGCCTTCAACATGTGATGGCCTCTGAGAGGCCATCGTATGTTTAAATGATCGTATGTCGGGGCCATCGTAGGTCGGGGGTCACTGTATTACAAAAAAAGAGGATTGCAGCAGCACACATTGGTCAAAAAATTGAGGCTCTTAGCGCACTTTTTGATCAAAACGTGTCCCCCATCCACCACGGGGAGGTGGCCTCATTTAGGATGGGACCCTAGCACAAATTCTGAGCCTAACGCTCAACTGTCCACTCACCTCTGCTGGGCATATAGCCTCTGACTGGGTGACATGCTGGATCCATGAACAATTTAAAACTCTACCTGTGAAAAAGGGGGAGGGGACCACAGCTAAAGAGGGTGCCATATTTCCCCCTGAATTGTACATGCAAGCAAAAAGAAAAATAGCCAGCACAACAGCCTAATACACGGGTGCACACTGCTATGGCAGATACAGAGTATACAAAAAAAGAGGATTGCAGCAGCACACATTGGTCAACAAATTGAGGCTCTTAGCGCACTTTTTGATCAAAACGTGTCCCCCATCCACCACGGGGAGGTGGCCTCATTTAGGATGGGACCCTAGCACAAATTCTGAGCCCAATGCTCAACTATCCACTCACCTCTGCTGGGCATATAGCATTAGGCTCAGAATTTCTGCTAGGGTCCCATCCTAAATAAGGCCACCTCCCCGTGGTGGATGGGGGACATGTTTTGATCAAAAAGTGCGCTAAGAGCCTAAATTTTTTGACCAATGTGTGCTCTTTTTTTGTATACTCTGCATCTTCCATAGCAGTGTGCACCCGTGTATTAGGCTGTTGTGCTGGCTATCTTTCTTTTTGCTTGGTTGGATCACTGTATTAGACAAAGGGTGGCATTGTTATGGATAGATGTGTGTTAAAAAGGATATAGATCTGCAAGACAGACAGATAGGAGATTCTGCACTTTATTTTTTCTATTCAAATGATTTCAAAACAACTGATATCATTTTTCTACATAGTCACCTTCCATTGCGATGCAAGTCACATGACACGCAATGACATGGCCAATTGCTACTCCTCCCGTATTCATCGTTTCCAACTTACCGTTTCTGTATTCACCGTTTCCAGCTGCCTAGTACAAATTTTTTTATCTTGACATACGGAATATATATTGCTACTACTTTGTACTGTTCTTTACACTGTACTTTTTCTTTACTGTTTTTGTTGGGAAAAAAAATGAAAAAATTCTCTTAAAAATAAACAATTATAAAAAAAAAAAAAGAAAAAAAAGAAATTTGTTCTACAACAGTATTAATAATTCATGTTCCACCTCTTACGATGGCATTTCACAGTAGATGTATCCCTTATTGGAATGATAAAGCCTTTATAAGAACTTATGTTAAAGGGGTACTCCGCCCCTAGAAATCTTATCGACTATGCAAAGGATAGGGGATAAGATGTCTGATCGTGGGGGTCCCGCCACTGGGGCCCCCCGCAATCTCGGCTGCGGCACCCCAGACATCCAGTGCACGGAGCGAACTCCGTGGTTCGTGACGTCACGGCCACGCCCTCTCAAAGCATGTCTATGGGAGGATGTGTGATGGCCGTCACGCCCCCTCCCATAGACTTGTATTGAGGGGGCTGTGATCTCATGAGCCTCAGGCGCTACACCTGACACTCCAAACCAGTGGTCTTCAACCTGCGGACCTCCAGATGTTGCAAAACTACAACTCCCAGCATGCCCGGACAGCCGTTGGCTGTCCGGGCATGCTGGGAGTTGTAGTTTTGCAACATCTGGAGGTCCACAGGTTGGAAACCACTGCTCTAAACGAACGCCGGGTGCAGCAGGGAGATTGCGAGGGTCCCCCGTGATCAGACATCTTATCACCTATTCTTTGGAGAGCGGATAAGATGTCTAGGGGCGGAGTACCCCTTTAACTAGAACCTGATCGCTCCTGTATCTGCAGCAGGGAAGCAGAATTAAAGGGGTACTCCGGTGAAAAACCTTTTTTTTTTTTTTTTTTTCTTTTAAATCAACTGGTGCCAGAAAGTTAAACAGATTTGTAAATGACTTCTATTAAAAAAATCTTAATCCTTCCGGTACTTATTAGCTGCTGAATACTACAGTGGAAATTATTTTCCGTTTGAAACACAGAGCTGTCTGCTGAGATCATGAGCACAGTGCTCTCTGCTTACATCTCTGTCCCTTTTAGGAACTGTCCAGAGTAAAAGGAAATCCCCATAGCAAACATATGCTGTTCTGGACAGTTCCTAAAATGGACAGAGATGTCAGCAGAGAGCACTGTGCTCATGATGTCAGCAGAGAGCCCTGTTTCAAAATAATTTCTGCTGTAGTATTCAGCAGCTAATAAGTACAGGAAGGATTAAGATTTTTTTTTTTTTTTTTATAGAAGTAATTTACAAATCTGTTTAACTTTCTGGCACCAGTTGATTTAAAAAAAAAAAACAGTTCTTCACCGGAGTACCCCTTTAACCCCTTAACGACACAGGACGTATATTTACGTCTTGCGCCGGCTCCCGCGATATGAAGCGGGATCGCGCCGTGATCCCGCATCATATCGCTTCGGTCCCGGCGCTCATCAACGGCCGGGACCCGCGGCTATTACCACACATCGCCGATCGCGGTGATGTGCGGTATTAACCCTTTAGAAGTGGCGGTCAAAGCTGACCGCCGCTTCTAAAGTGAAAGTGACCCGGCTGCTCAGTCGGGCTGTTCGGGACCGCCATGGTGAAATCGCGGCGTCCTGAACAGCTGACCAGACACCGGAAGGGCCCTTACCTGCCTCTTCGGTGTCCGATCGACGAATGACTGCTCCGTGCCTGAGATCCAGGCAGGAGCAGTCAAGCGCCCATAACACTGATCACAGGCGTGTTAATACACGCCTTTGATCAGGATGAGAGATCAGTGTGTGCAGTGTTATAGGTCCCTATGGGACCTATAACACTGCAAAAAAAATGTAAAAAAAAAGTGTTAATAAAGGTCATTTATCCCCTTCCCTAATAAAAGTTTGAATCCCCCCCCCCTTTCCCATAAAAAAATAAAACAGTGTAAAAAAAAAAAAATAAACATATGTGGTATCGCCGCGTGCGTAAATGTCCGAACTATAAAAATATATAATTAATTAAACCACACGGTCAATGGCGTACGCACAAAAAAATTCCAAAGTCCAAAAAAGCATATTTTGGTCACTTTTTATACCATTAAAAAATGAATAAAAAGTGATAAAAAAGTCAGATCAAAACAAAAATCATACCGATAAAAACTTCATATCACGGCGCAAAAAATGAGTCCTCATACCACCCTGTACATGGAAAAATAAAAAAGTTATAGGGGTCAGAAGATGACATTTTTAAACGTATAAATTTTCCTGCATGTAGTTATGATTTTTTCCAGAAGTGCGACAAAATCAAACCTATATAAGTAGGGGATCATTTTAACCGTATGGACCTACAGAATAATGGTAAGGTGTAATTATTACCGAAATATGCACTGCGTAGAAACGGAAGCCCCCAAAAGTTACAAAATGGCGTTTTTTTTTTTCGATTTTGTCGCACAATGATTTTTTTTTCCATTTCGCCGTGCATTTTTGGGTAAAATGACTAATGTCACTGCCAATTAGAATTGGCGACGCAAAAAATAAGCCATAATATGGATTTTTAGGTGGAAAATTTAAAGGGTTATGATTTTTAAAAGGTAAGGAGGAAAAAACGAAAGTGCAAAAACGGAAAAACCCTGAGTCCTTAAGGGGTTAATTGAGATTACTGATCCGGAAACAGCAGAGCGCGGCTTCTGGACAAGCTTACTGCTGTCTGCTTCACTAAGGGATTTATAATTTCTACTTAGAGTATTGGAAAAGTCAAAGCAACCAAAAATATTTCACTTTGAAGGCATTTGTTATCCCTGGCATGCACGTCTCATAGAATGGGAAGTATGATTAAACAGCCAAGGGAAACGGTTCAGTCCACGGAACAAGCAGCGATGACATCAGTCAGTGTGGAATGCTGAGTAAAAGAGCAGAATCCTCCCTTACTACTTATTCAAGGCGGAATCCTCAGCTCAGTAGAAGTTACAGATGTTTGGGTGAATAATTACTGTACAGAACGACTTCAATAGCCAAGTAAATAGCCGGGAAGTCGCTTACAGTGCGGCCTTGTTAATCGTTACGGGAAATCGAAAGTGTTGGTAACAAACATAGAAACACCAAAGTATCCAGGTGGTTGTGTGCTTGGACGGGAGTCAAGAGGTAGCAGGGACCCACACATAGCGGCCCCTGTGGGCCCTTGGGTTTAAACCTTTCTAAGGCTGGGGCTGCACAGAGACCTGGGAGTCCGAAAATTGCATCTAAGAGCAAATCAAAATATGTATATTGGTCCTGATTTACTATTGTTTTGTCGGGTTGTGCGCCAGATTCTGACGCATTGCGCCAGAAATTCTGTCTGCGCTAGGATTTTGCAAAGAAAACCCTAGAAAAGGGGCGTGGTCGCTGGGGAGAGGGGCGTGGTCTCATAAAAGGGCGTGTTCCCGACATTTTCACAAAAATGTGGTGGATTTGAGCTGAGGAAAACCCTACAGATCAGAACATGTGTAAAAAAAACAAAGTGTAGGGAAAGTGGAAAATGTAGGGAAACCTTAGTAAATACCGTGGAAAATAAATTGTAGGGAATTAAAACCCACAAAGAAACCTACACAACACTCTTAGTAAATGAGGGACTTTGTGTGATTTGTCAGTAACATGCTGTCACAAGACTGCGCCACGGTTGCGATTTGACTGTTTGTTCACACAAATGGATTTTAATTAGAAGGGATGCTGGAAGTCAGACCCCTGCTAACCTAATACTGATGGCCTATCCTGAAGATAAGCCATCAGTTTTTTAAAGGGGTTATCCAAAGGATAGCGAATAAGATGTCTGATCGCAGGGGGCCCGCTGCTGGGACCCCCACTGTGGTAGAGGGTGTGAGATGCAGAGCAGAAGGAATAAACCTAGGGACAGATGGCATTAACCCCTTGTATTCGTGACGCCAGGGCGTGGTTTATCCTCAATACAACCCAAAGGTATACAGCTGGATCCTGGGCTTGGCACGGGGGCAATAATGAAACAGATGCCAAGTTATGGACAATGGTAGCTTTACTGAGTGACAGATGGTACAGTCTATACAGTTCAGCCAGGCCCACGGAAGTGACCAGTGACTTCAGAGACCTTAAGGGCTTGCTGGAACTTGCAGAAGATTTGGACAATTTTAGTGCAGGCCACCTGACTTGACAATAGATGACTGTGACTGACTTAACTTGAGGCTGACAATGCTGTGGTTGTAGCTTACTTGTAGAATTGTGGCTGCAGGACTGACTTGAGGCCTCCTATGGACTCCAGACACACTCTAGGACTTGAGTGCACTGCAACTCAGCAGAAAGAGAGAGCAGATACTCCTCCCAGGGCTTTTATAGGGGAGACTCTGGTGGGGTCCCATAGGTCACCCTTAAGTCACATGGTCCCTGATGCCTCCTGGGTTACACTCACATGAAAACTCACATGACAACTGGTGATCACATGTTAACCTCTCTTAAAGTAATAACACTTTCTATATGCATTGTACAGTATAACACATGGTAAATAATATATACATAAGTGGACAGTGTAAGGAGGCTGCCTGACAGGGCAGCAAGGGTACGGGGGCACAACTCCGGTACTGGGCCACCGCAAACTCCCCCTCTTAAACATAGCCGTCCTCGGCACCCAGTCCTGGAGGGCAGACACTGGAGACTGGTGATGACAATTCCTGGGGCATTATTGTCGACTGTCCTTCACAGGTCTGAATATGAAAACATAACTTGGGACGAGTCCATGTAGCAATTTGTGAAAATGTCCATACATGCTCCTTGTGATAATGGGACATAAACATGTGGGATTCCTTACCCTTGTAACTGCATTCTTAACACAATTAAACATACTTTAACACATTTGTTGCGGATTGGGCTGCCGGAGGCTCGCTACCCAATGCCTTTGATACTGGGGCCCATTGGCACTAGCTTTTTCTCCCCAGAACTCTATACATGTTTTACACCATACAACAAGGTTACCTTTGTATACAGAAACTCTGTCTCTATACATGCTTTATTTATATCTCAGGGGAACCCTCTGGCCAGTAGAGTACCCTGTACACGTGGATAGGAAAAACGATTAGACATATGTACATTAGACAATTGTGGACTGGTAATATACATCCTGGCTACAGTCCTAACTAGCTATTACACGTGACTAGTCTATATCCAAGCTCTATGTACATCACTAAATTAGTTATATGTGAACTGACTAAATTGGACTATATGTTGTACAACTTTATACATGTTACTGTGTCTTTTTCTCTGTACCTAGCTGGTATTGGTCATGGCAGTGAGGCAGTTACGCTACTCCTGACCTGGTCAGGACACCTCCCATATAGATTGCCAAAGACACAAAGAAACATCTTAGACATTTCTGTATATACACATTATATACACTTTACTACAACACTCCATAGACAATATAGTACAACAACGTGTGCATTCCCTTGTGCAAAAATATGTGTGGTGCCCCGTACCCTTGCTGCCCTGTAAGGCAGCCTCCCTTCTGTGTCCCCTGGGCCTCCTTGTACTTGTTTCCCCCTGTACATATGTTTTGCTGTGTATTGTGATATGTAATGTGTTGTTACTTTAAGAAATGTACCATGTGATTCTTACCCAGGAGGTATTAGTGACCAGGTGATCCCAGGGGTGACCTATGGGCTCCCTGCTAGTCTTCCCCATATAAGCCCTGGGTGTAGCTAGCTCGCTTTCTTAGTTCCTGAGTCTTTGCTGCGGTCAAGTCGAGTCCTAGTGTGTGTGTCCAGAGTCATTGGAGACCTCAAGACCAGTCTACAGCCACAGTCAATTGCAAGTAAGCTACAGTCATAGCTTTGTCAGTCATCAGTCAAGTCAGCCCCTGTCAGCAACTGTCAAGTCAGCGTGGCCTGCATTAAATTGTCCAGTCCTACTACAAGTCCCAACAAGCGCTTAAGGTCTCTTGTCACTGGTGACCTCCGTGGGCCCTGGCTGAACTGTATAGACTTTACCATCTGTCTACACTCAGTAAAGCTACCGTTGTCCGTAACTTGGCATCAGAGTCATTATTGCACCCCGTGCCTAGCCCAGGATCCAGTGGTATACCTTCGGGTGGTATCGAGGATAAACCATGCCCTGGCATCACGAATAAAAGGGGTTAATTCCATCTGCCCCTAGGGTAACAACATCTACCCTCATCACACCCCGTTACCACATATAAACAAAAATATATTACTTTGACAATATATAGATATATTTTCTTTTTAGTACCGCTCCACAGTTCTGGTATGTTTAGAGTTCTCAGTAAAGGATCACGGCTAAAAGCTGGGCACATACTTACGTATATGGTTGCAAATAAACTTCTTGACAAGTTTGTCAGGCACTTCTTCTTGAACACTGCACAACCTGAAACAACAATAATGCTTCCACATAAAATACAGTTTGTCTCTTTGACTTAAGAAGTAGCAAGCATTTTAAGCACTGCAGCCTGGCAACTTCCCATCCCAACCTCGACGGTCAGCTTTTTTTTCCTAGGCTGTGACATATACCTAGGACCCCGAGATTGTGCCCCCTCCATAGGGCTGATGTAGGTATTCCAGGACACATGTGACAAACTGGAATCAGTGATGGTCGGGCTCACGGTGACCACCACTAGTACAGCAGCAGCTTGTGCCACTGGGGGATCATGTGTAGGTGCCTGTTGGGCCGGCGAAACCTCCTCCTCAGCAGGAGTAGGCCGAGGCACTTTGGTTGGTGCCTGCTGGGTAGGCCAAACCTCCACAACAGCAGGAGTAGGCCTGGGCACATCTGTAGAGGACCCTCGATTCAGATACTTAGGATCCATGACAGGTGACTCAGGATACCATTCTTCCTGGACGAATTGTCCCTTGGCTCTTGGTGGGAGGAGACCAAATGGATCTGATTCCCAATCTTCAGAGGGGAAATAGGCGAAGGGAATTTGCTTAGGATTCTTGTGCCTGGTGACGGCTGCAGCCCATTCCCCTCGCTGGCTCTGTACAGGGGTGTATTCTACAATCTCCCTGCTCTCTAGGGAGTGTAGAGGTGTAGGGAGGTAGTCTCTCTTCACCGCTCTACTGTTAACCAAAATAGTGCCTCCGTGGTGGCAGTCCATCATTGTGCTGTATCTCCTAACTCTGTCAAACTTGATCTAGGGGTGGCTCTCCCTCTCGAGGATGTTCTAGCCTTCTGATATATAAGGCCTCAAGGCCCTTAGTGTCCTGTTGCAGCGCTTGGGGAACTTCATACGGCATTACTTTAGCACCATACTCCTTTCTCCTCTGTGCCCGCATTTCTTCAACTATGGCGGCCACTGCGGCCTCTCATTTGGACCTCTCGGCCTGGGCTAATGGAACTGGAGGATGGGACTTCCCTGGCAGGAGTAGGAGATGGTCCCTCATGTACTGGATAAGGGCTAGCTCGTCGCCAAATAGCCACCTTGACAGGGGTGGTGACCAGGGATGTGCTGGGGGCTGCTGGACCTGGGGCGCTGGCTCTGGGCTGGGGGTAGATGGAGGGGTAGAGAACGCGGCCTCGGCTGGGGTACTCACTTCCGTCTCCTCCTTAGGGATCTCCGCCCAGGATCCCCAGGTCCGGTGGTGGAGAGACAGCCTCATCGGCGACGATCCTTGTGATGAATGCGGCTTTCCACCCACCGGAGTTGCAGGCCAATCTCCATCATCCTCAGGCAGCGAAACCTTAAGATGGGCGTCTTCAGCCCCAATGGAGAATCTCTTCAGACAATCCGCTAACTCCTGGAACATCTGCATCGTGGCAACTTCTTGGGCCTCCGGCGCCATCTTGGGACTCTCCAACCTCTTTTGCTGCTGTGCCTCCGCCATCTTCTTGCTCTCACCAGGAACTTACACAAGACTGAAGAGGTCCGGCTCCGCTCTGCTTCTTATATCAGTTTCCGACAAAATGGCCACCGGACGGAACTTCGTCATCAGCAGGGCCTGGGACCGGAAGTGACTCAGCGTTGCATCCTCTTCTTCCGGCAACAATGGACGCACCTTTCAAGTTCCACTTATGGCTAGGAGCTGCGACTTGGCTTCCACACCCAGGGGTGGGATGCTGGCTTTTTGCGGGATCCTTTTGCGCGCTTTTCTTCCAACAGATTAACCCTTTCAGGTAGACATCTTGGCACGTAATATTGCTTTGCCATGAATCTTGCACATAGTATTCATGACTTCAGCACTGTTTTCAATGGCAAACAACAGTCCTTTCTTCACCTCCCCCTCTAATTCACTAGCGTCTCTGGTAAAACACCTTTCCCTGATAAAGTCATGTGCACTTTCTGGAGCAAATTTTATTTGCATCGGCATTCTCTGACAATACTGGACACAGTTCAGACCGGGGGAGGACCTTAAGCATAAGGCGCACACCCGTATCCTGTTCGTAGGATGCCAAAAGTTGTGGTATGGGGTGTGATGCAGGGCAGATGGAATTACCCTAGGGGCAGATGGCATTAACCCCCTGTATTCATGACTCCAGGGTGTGTTTTATCCTCAATACCACCCGAAGGTATACCGCTGGATCCTGGGCTAGGCATGGGGGGCAATAATGACTCTGACGTCAAGTTATGGACAACGGTAGCTTTACTGAGTAACAGATGGCACAGTCTATACAGTTCAGCCAGGGCCCACGGAGGTGACCAGTGACTTCAGGGACCTTAAGGCTTGCTGGGACTTGCAGTAGCAAATGTTGAAACAAAATATTTTTATTTTATTATATTTATATTGATTGATTTTTACACTGCCCCTAATGCACTCTCTTTACAGACTGCTCCTTCTGCCAACTCTCTCACACACTGCTCCTTAATGGGGCTGTCCGAAGGATGATATTTTACATACAGGAACAGACTGATTTAAAATAAAACATCACTTACCTGTCTGATTGACAGTACCAAAATGTGGAGAATCAGCAAACACCCTATTCTATTTGAGTGAGTGATACTCTGCACAGGTCACACACCCTTATGGCCCCTTTCACACTGCCAGTATGCTCTGGTAAATTCGTCCGTCAAACTCCCTTTTTTTTTTTTTTTGTACAGTTTGCCAGACGTAATTTTACCGAAGCATACCGGCAACTAATGGGTCCCGATGGACCCCATTGTAGTCTATAGCCGCCGTTATTTTCGGAGAAAAAGGCTGGAGAAAAATATGGTGCAGGCACTATTTTTTCTCCGACTTTTCTTGATCCCAAAATAACGGGCTTCACACTGCCGGAGACAGCCGGCAGTGTGAATGTAGCCTAACCTTGACTAGTTGAGCTATGATGTCCTTATGTCCTTACTAGATGTCTCCTCTTATTGCTCGGTCAACAAGTTCCGAGCTCTCCTGCAAACCTACTGTGGTAAGCCTCGGGGGGTGTAGGGTAGCTGGGGTGTTGCTGAGCAGGTATCAGGGGTTTATTAACCCTTGTCACTCGTGACGCCATGGTGAGGGTTAAATGCTGAGGTAATGCTGGGCCTATCGCCACCCTTCCCAAGAGCGATAGGTGAGTGCAGAATAACAGATTGTCCACAACCAGTGCTTAGCTGAAAACTTGTTGAAACTTTACTGAAGATTTTCTGCAACATGTAGTAACCGGTAACAGTCCAGATAACAGAGTCTATATACAGCTGAGCAGCGATTGACAGCGGTTGGGACCGGGTAAGTTCTCTTTAGTTTAGAAGGATTTTGTAGCATAGATCCGCTGGATTTAGGGGTAGGTGTAGGTCCAGTGATCTTGCGGAGTTAGAGGGGAATTGTAAGAACTCACAGTCTTTAGCGTAGGCCAAGGCCGCAAGGCTTTGGCCTAGTAATTGTCTTTGGAAGTTGCGGAGGTCCTACCTCATCCAGTGTCAGCAACTCCAGAGGAAAGAGATGCTGCTTGCTTTGCAGCACAGGAACAAGAGAGCGATTATTGGCTGCAGCTCCCTTATATGGGCAGGGGCTGAGCGGTTTTGGATTGGTCCATAACAGCTGTCACTCACCGTTACATGGCATTGTGGGTGAACACCTGACAAAAGAACCACCGAAGGTCCTTCATCAAACCATAGAGTTCTGAACACCGAGTCACGTGACCTAAGGTCCTGCAACGCTAACAGGTAGGCATTTAAATATACATATTAACACTGATATTTATATGAATATTAGCTAACTGAGGGGTGACGAGGTGCTAACTAGAAAAGAGGGACCCCACAGTTCCTAGGAACTCTGACTTTGGGGACCTCTACCAAGGTACGGTATGCAATACGGTAACGGGATACCACACTACTATGCTTCTGTGTGAAATAAACTAACAATAGATCATTGAGTTCTGGGGGATGCTTGATCATCAGCCAAAACCAAGGTGGCCATCCCTCGGCTTAGGGGAGAAGAGGCCACTTGTCCCTAAATTTTGTAGGACCTTTTAGGTCAGAGGATTGGAAAATACAGTGGAAGACCTTTCTTCTTTCATTTAGATGTGGGGGAGAACACTGGTTCTTGAGTTTTCAAAAAAAAAATAATGGGGGAGATTTATTAAAACCTGTCCAGAGAAAAAGTTGCTTAGTTGCCCATAGCAACCAATCAGATCCCTTCTTTTATTTTTCAGAAGCCTTTTCAAAAATGAAAGAAGCGATCTGATTGGTTGCTATGGGCAACTCAGCAACTTTTCCTCTGGACAGGTTTTGATAAATCTCCCACAACGGGGTTTATTTACTAATGTGATCCCGACTCTTTTTTGTCGGGTTTTGAACCCAAATTGTGTTGCATGTCCCTTGCGACACAATTTGCGACCCCAAAAAAAACAAAACCCTCCATTTTACAAGAAAAACCCCAAAACGGGGCATGGCCATGGGATAAAGTGGGCGTGGCCCCGACCGTTTTAAAAATTCCCGACATATTTACTATGGTTTCCATACAAAATGTGGTGGATTTGAGCTGAGGAAAACCTGACAGATCAGAACAGTTGTAAAAAAAAAAAGCAAAACGTAGGGAAAAGTACAAAATGTAGGGAAACCTTAGTAAATACCTTGGGAAAATACCTGTTGGGATTCAAAACCCACAAAGAAAACTACACTCCACTCTTAGTAAATAAAACCCCGATGTGTTTTGTGAAAGTGGCAAAAGTGTTCAGTCAGTTAGTTAGTAATGAACATTTAAGACAAAAACTTGATTTGTAGCTAAACCTAAGCAAAAGGGATTGAACTGTGGGTTTAGGTAGCACCAGACATAGCGTTATGGAGAGGGCGGTACGGTGTTGCGTGCTCTAGTGGATTCTGAATAGTGATGTCGCGAACATAAAACTTTTGGCTCGCGGACAGCGAACTTCCGCAAATGTTCGCGAACCGGGCGAACCGCCATTGACTTCAATGGGCAGGCGAATTTTAAAACCCACAGGGACTCTTTCTGGCCACAATAGTGATTTAAAAGTTGTTTCAAGGGGCCTAATACCTGGACTGTGGCGTGCTGGAGGGGGATCCATGGCAAAACTCCCATGGAAAATTACACAGTTGATGCAAAGTCTGGTTTTAATCCATAAAGGGAATAAATCACCTATTATTCCTAAATTCTTTGGAATAATGTGCTTTAGCCCCCTTTAGGTAGCACATAGAGCCCCCCTTTAGGCAGCACATAGATTTCCCCATATTAGGCAGCAAATAGTTAGAGCCCCCCTTTAGGCAGCACATAGGTAGAGCCTTCCTTTAGGCAGCACATAGAGCCCCCCTTTAGGCAGCACATAGTTAGTTCCCCCCTTTAGGCATCACATAGTTAGATTCCCCCCTTTAGGCAGCACATAGATTCCCCCATGTTAGGCAGCACATAGTTAGAGCCCCCCTTTAGGCAGCACATAGAGCCCCCCTTTAGGCAGCACATAGTGGGATTTGAACCCAAGGCCCCAGCGCTGCAAGTCAGCAGTGCTAACCTGGACAGAGATGTCAGCAGAGAGTACCTGAAAAATTAGGCATGTACACATGGCTCAAAAATTTAGTATTGTTGCAGCCGCTTCTGTAGCAGCGGCCAGAAAAATTGCGGCAGCATAAAAAGTGCAGCACCAGAGGCCAGAAAAATTAGGCATGTACACATGGCTGGAAAATTTGGTATTATTGCAGCCGCTGCTGTAGCAGCGGCCAGAAAAATTTCTGTTTGTTTCGCCAGGCAGAAAGTGCCCTAATACATTGCGGGTTGAACCCTAGTTGGTGGCGGATAAGTCACACAAGTCATCCGGCATTCAGAGGTAAAATACAGCAGTGTGTGGACCATTTTTAGCCCAAGGAAGCTCATCTGATCAGGCCTTGTTCAGTCAAATGTATCGCCCAGTGTCAGTCCCTTCGGGATCCATCCCTCATTCAACTCCTAGGGCCAGTAAGATTTGTAAACACATCATGGAAAACCCAACAGCACATTTCTTGAGGTATTGATTCCATGGCTTCAAAAGTGTACATGTCGTTAAAAATAACTTTTTATACAATGTAGATAATAACATTATATGAATATTTCTTCTATACATTGGATAAAAAATGCTGTTCTTTCAGCTATTGCCTGTGTATCTCTGTGAAGAGTCCAAATACAGGAAGTGAGGGTGGACAAGCAGGGATCTGTGCCGGCTCCTGGCTTGTCAATTATCCTGATGTGTGAGCCCGTAGCATGTCACAGAGCCTCAGTGTACAGAGCCCTGCTTGTCCTCCGGTGTACAGAGCCCCGCTTGTCCTCAGTGTACAGAGCCCCGCTTGTCCTCAGTGTACAGAGCCCTGCTTGTCCTCAGTGTACGGAGCCCTGCTTGTCCTCAGTGTAAAGAGCCCTGCTTGTCCTCGGTGTACAGAGCCCTGCTTGTCCTCGGTGTACAGAGCCCTGCTTGTCCTCGGTGTACAGAGCCCTGCTTGTCCTCGGTGTACAGAGCCCTGCTTGTCCTCAGTGTACAGAGCCCTGCTTGTCCTCAGTGTACAGAGCCCTGCTTGTCCTCAGTGTACAGAGCCCTGCTTGTCCTCAGTGTACAGAGCCCTGCTTGTCCTCAGTGTACAGAGCCCTGCTTGTCTTCAGTATACAGAGCCTTGCTTGTCATCACTGTACAGAGCCCTGCTTGTCCTCACTGTACAGAGCCCCGCTTGTCCTCAGTGTACAGAACCCAGCTTGTCCTCAGTGTACAGAGCCCTGCTTGTCCTCAGTGTACAGTGCCCTGCTTGTCCTCAGTGTACAGAGCCCTGCTTGTCCTCAGTGTACAGAGCCCTGCTTGTCTTCAGTATACAGAGCCCTGCTTGTCATCACTGTACAGAGCCCTGCTTGTCCTCACTGTACAGAGCCCCGCTTGTACTCAGTGTACAGAACACAGCTTGTCCTCAGTGTACAGAGCCCTGCTTGTCCTCAGTGTACAGTGCCCTGCTTGTCCTCAGTGTGCAGAGCCCTGCTTGTTCTCAGTGTGCAGAGCCCTGCTTGTCCTCACTGTACAGAGCCCTGCTTATCCTCAGTGTGCAGAGCCCTGCTTGTTCTCAGTGTGCAGAGCCCTGCTTGTCCTCAGTGTACAGAGCCCTGCTTGTCCTCGGTGTACAGAGCCCTGCTTGTCCTCGGTGTACAGAGCCCTGCTTGTTCTCGGTGCACAGAGCCCTGCATGTCCTCGGTGCACAGAGCCCTGCTTGTCCTCGGTGCACAGAGCCCTGCTTGTCCTCGGTGCACAGAGCCCTGCTTGTCCTCAGTGTACAGAGCCCTGCTTGTCCTCAGTGTACAGAGCCCTGCCCTTCCTCGGTGCACAGAGCCCTGCTTGTCCTCAGTGTACAGAGCCCTGCTTGTCCTCAGTGTACAGAGCCCTGCTTGTCCTCACTGTACAGAGCCCTGCTTGTCCTCAGTGTACAGAGCCCTGCTTGTCCTCAATGTACAGAGCCTTGCTTGTCCTCAGTGTACAGAGCCCTGCATGTCCTCGGTGCACAGAGCCCTGCTTGTCCTCAGTGCACAGAACCCTGCTTGTCCTCAGTGGACAGAGTCCTGCTTGTCCTCGGTGCACAGAGCCCTGCTTGTCCTCGGTGCACAGAGCTCTGCTTGTCCTCGGTGCACAGAGCCCTTGTGTGAAGGAGCCCTAAGTTGTACTCTGACTCCAGGTCGGCCCTATAGGCCTAGTAACCCATTAAGGACGCAGGGTTCTTCCATTTTTGCACTTTCGTTTTTTCCTCCTTTTCCACCTTTTAAAAATCATAGCCCTTTTAATTTTGCACCAAAATTTCCATATTATGTCTTATTTTTTCCACCACCAATTCTACGTTGTAATGACATTAGTCATTTTACAAAAAAACTGAAAAAAAAATTCATTGTTTGACAAAATTGAAACAAAAATGCAATTTTGTAGATTTTGGGTGCTTCCGTTTCTACGCAGTGCATTTTTCAGTAAGAATGACATCCTATCGGTTAAGATGATACCCCACATTTATAGGTTTGATTTTGTCTTACCTCTAGAAAAAAATCATAACTACATGCACGAAAATGAATACGTTTAAAATTGTCATCTTCTGACCTCTATAACTTTTTTATTTTTCCGCCGGTATGAGGGCTCATTTTTTGCGCCATGATCTGAAGTTTTTATCGGTCCTATTTTTGTTTTGATGGGACTTTTTGATCACTTTTTATACATTTTTTTGTGCTATAAAAAGTGACCAAAAATACCCTATTTTGTACGCCATTGATCGTGCAATTTATTTAATGATATATTTTTATAGTTTGGACATTTCCACACGCAGCGATGCCACATATGTTTATTTACACAGTTTTTTTAGCTGCCGGGGTGCAATTTTTTAAACTTTGATTGCCCTGTGTAAAGGGTTAATAGTGAGCACGCTATTAACACAGGGTCCCAGCTTTCATTAGCCACTGGGAGTGACCTGCTATGACGCGGGGGCGTGACCCCACATTATAGCCCGGGAGCGGGCGTACAGGTACGCCCTGCGTCCTTAAGAGGTTAAAGGGGTACTCCAGTGGAAAACAATTTATTTATTTATTTATTTTTAAATAAACTGGTGGCAGAAAGTTAAACAGATTTGTAAATTAATTCTGCATACATCTTAATCCTTCCAGTACTTATCAGCTGCTGTATGCTGCACAGGAATTTCTTTCAGTCTGACCACAGTGCTCTCTGCTGCCACCTCTGTCCTTGTCAGAGCAGGTTAGGTTTACTATGGGGATTTGCTTCTACTCTGGACAGTTCCTGACATGAACAGAGGTGTCAGTAGAGAGCACTGTGGTCAGACAGAAAAGAAATTCAAAAAGAAAAGAACTTCCTCTGGAGCATAAAGCAGCTGATAAGTACTGAAAAGATTAAAGATTTTTTAATAGAAGTAATTTACAAATTTGTTTAATTTTCTGGCACCAGTTGATTAAAAAAAAAAAATTTTCCACCGGAGTACCCCATTAAACCTCTCCTCCATCCACAATTAATATCAACTCCATTACTTAAAATCAACAAAGGTCTGTGATCATTGCTGAAATGTATCTCCCCCTTGATTGCAGTCACCTGTGGTAAATCAAGTCGATTGGACAGGATTTGGAAAGACCCATCCATGTCTTTATAAGGTCTCAAAGCTAATAATATATATCAGAGCATAAACCAAGTCATATGGGGGAAAGAACTGCCTGCAGAGCATGGTGGAGGCGGAATCATGTGTGGAGGAGGAAACCAAGCACTGCCCATCACCTGCCCAATACCATCCCTACAGTGATCATGGTGGGGGCAGCATCATATCTGGAGGAAACCAGGCACTGCCCATCACCTGCCCAATACCATCCCTACAGTGATCATGGTGGGGGCAGCATCATGTCTGGAGGTAACCAGGCACTGCCCATCACCTGCCCAATACCATCCCTACAGTGATCATGGTGGGGGCAGCATCATATCTGGAGGAAACCAGGCACTGCCCATCACCTGCCCAATACCATCCCTACAGTGATCATGGTGGAGGCAGCATCATGTCTGGAGGAAACCAGGCACTGCCCATCACCTGTCCAATACCATCCCTACAGTGATCATGGTGGGGGCAGCATCATGTCTGGAGGAAACCAGACACTGCCCATCACCTGACCAAAACCATCCCTACAGTGATCATGGTGGGGGCAGCATCATATCTGGAGGAAACCAGACACTGCCCATCACCTGCCCAATACCATCCTTACAGTGATCATGGTGGGGGCAGCATCATGTCTGGAGGAAACCAGGCACTGCCCATCACCTGCCCAATACCATCGCTACAGTGATCATGGTGGGGGAAGCATCATGTCTGGGGGGAAACCAGGCACTGCCCATCACCTGCCCAATACCATCTCTACAGTGATCATGGTGGGGGCAGCATCATGTCTGGAGGAAACCAGGCACTGCCCATCACCTGCCCAATACCATCCCTACAGTGATCATGGTGGGGGCAACATCATGTCTGAGGGAAACCAGGCACTGCCCATCACCTGCCCAATATCATCCCTACAGGGATCATGGTGGGGGCAGCATCATGTCTGGAGGAAACCAGGCACTGCCCATCACCTGCCCCATACCATCCCTACAGTGATCATGGTGGTGGCAGCATCATGTCTGGAGGAAACCAGACACTGCCCATCACCTGACCAAAACCATCCCTACAGTGATCATGGTGGGGGCAGCATCATATCTGGAGGAAACCAGACACTGCCCATCACCTGCCCAATACCATCCTTACAGTGATCATGGTGGGGGCAGCATCATGTCTGGAGGAAACCAGGCACTGCCCATCACCTGCCCAATACCATCGCTACAGTGATCATGGTGGGGGAAGCATCATGTCTGGGGGGAAACCAGGCACTGCCCATCACCTGCCCAATACCATCTCTACAGTGATCATGGTGGGGGCAGCATCATGTCTGGAGGAAACCAGGCACTGCCCATCACCTGCCCAATACCATCCCTACAGTGATCATGGTGGGGGCAACATCATGTCTGAGGGAAACCAGGCACTGCCCATCACCTGCCCAATATCATCCCTACAGGGATCATGGTGGGGGCAGCATCATGTCTGGAGGAAACCAGGCACTGCCCATCACCTGCCCCATACCATCCCTACAGTGATCATGGTGGTGGCAGCATCATGTCTGGAGGAAACCAGACACTGCCCATCACCTGACCAAAACCATCCCTACAGTGATCATGGTGGGGGCAGCATCATATCTGGAGGAAACCAGACACTGCCCATCACCTGCCCAATACCATCCTTACAGTGATCATGGTGGGGGCAGCATCATGTCTGGAGGAAACCAGGCACTGCCCATCACCTGCCCAATACCATCGCTACAGTGATCATGGTGGGGAAGCATCATGTCTGGGGGGAAACCAGGCACTGCCCATCACCTGCCCAATACCATCTCTACAGTGATCATGGTGGGGGCAGCATCATGTCTGGAGGAAACCAGGCACTGCCCATCACCTGCCCAATACCATCCCTACAGTGATCATGGTGGGGGCAACATCATGTCTGGGGGAAACCAGGCACTGCCCATCACCTGCCCAATATCATCCCTACAGGGATCATGGTGGGGGCAGCATCATGTCTGGAGGAAACCAGGCACTGCCCATCACCTGCCCAATACCATCCCTACAGTGATCATGGTGGGGGCAGCATCAAGTCTGGGGGAAACCAGGCACTGCCTATCACCTGCCCAATACCATCCCTACAGTGATCATGGTGGGGGCAGCATCATGTTTGGAGGAAACCAGGCACTGCCCATCACCTGCCCAATACCATCCCTACAGTGATCATGGTGGGGGCAGCATCATATCTGAAGGAAACCAGGCACTGCCCATCACCTGCCCAATACCATCCCTACAGTTATCATGGTGGGGGCAGCATCATGTCTGGAGGTAACCAGGCACTGCCCATCACCTGCCCAATACCATCCTTGCAGTGATCATGGTGGGGGAAGCATCATGTCTGGGGGGAAACCAGACGCTGCTTAATACCATCCCTACAGTGATCATGGTGGGGGCAGCATCATGTCTGGAGGAAACCAGGCACTACCGATCACCTGCCCAATACCATCCCTACAGTGATCATGGTGGGGGCAGCATCATGTCTGGAGGAAACCAGGCACTGCCCATCACCTGCCCAATACCATCCCTACAGTGATCATGGTGGGGGCAGCATCAAGTCTGGGGGAAACCAGGCACTGCCTATCACCTGCCCAATACCATCCCTACAGTGATCATGGTGGGGGCAGCATCATGTTTGGAGGAAACCAGGCACTGCCCATCACCTGCCCAATACCATCCCTACAGTGATCATGGTGGGGGCAGCATCATATCTGAAGGAAACCAGGCACTGCCCATCACCTGCCCAATACCATCCCTACAGTGATCATGGTGGGGGCAGCATCATGTCTGGAGGAAACCAGGCACTGCCCATCACCTGCCCAATACCATCCCTACAGTGATCATGGTGGGGGCAACATCATGTCTGAGGGAAACCAGGCACTGCCCATCACCTGCCCAATATCATCCCTACAGGGATCATGGTGGGGGCAGCATCATGTCTGGAGGAAACCAGGCACTGCCCATCACCTGCCCCATACCATCCCTACAGTGATCATGGTGGTGGCAGCATCATGTCTGGAGGAAACCAGACACTGCCCATCACCTGACCAAAACCATCCCTACAGTGATCATGGTGGGGGCAGCATCATATCTGGAGGAAACCAGACACTGCCCATCACCTGCCCAATACCATCCTTACAGTGATCATGGTGGGGGCAGCATCATGTCTGGAGGAAACCAGGCACTGCCCATCACCTGCCCAATACCATCGCTACAGTGATCATGGTGGGGGAAGCATCATGTCTGGGGGGAAACCAGGCACTGCCCATCACCTGCCCAATACCATCTCTACAGTGATCATGGTGGGGGCAGCATCATGTCTGGAGGAAACCAGGCACTGCCCATCACCTGCCCAATACCATCCCTACAGTGATCATGGTGGGGGCAACATCATGTCTGAGGGAAACCAGGCACTGCCCATCACCTGCCCAATATCATCCCTACAGGGATCATGGTGGGGGCAGCATCATGTCTGGAGGAAACCAGGCACTGCCCATCACCTGCCCCATACCATCCCTACAGTGATCATGGTGGTGGCAGCATCATGTCTGGAGGAAACCAGACACTGCCCATCACCTGACCAAAACCATCCCTACAGTGATCATGGTGGGGGCAGCATCATATCTGGAGGAAACCAGACACTGCCCATCACCTGCCCAATACCATCCTTACAGTGATCATGGTGGGGGCAGCATCATGTCTGGAGGAAACCAGGCACTGCCCATCACCTGCCCAATACCATCGCTACAGTGATCATGGTGGGGAAGCATCATGTCTGGGGGGAAACCAGGCACTGCCCATCACCTGCCCAATACCATCTCTACAGTGATCATGGTGGGGGCAGCATCATGTCTGGAGGAAACCAGGCACTGCCCATCACCTGCCCAATACCATCCCTACAGTGATCATGGTGGGGGCAACATCATGTCTGGGGGAAACCAGGCACTGCCCATCACCTGCCCAATATCATCCCTACAGGGATCATGGTGGGGGCAGCATCATGTCTGGAGGAAACCAGGCACTGCCCATCACCTGCCCAATACCATCCCTACAGTGATCATGGTGGGGGCAGCATCAAGTCTGGGGGAAACCAGGCACTGCCTATCACCTGCCCAATACCATCCCTACAGTGATCATGGTGGGGGCAGCATCATGTTTGGAGGAAACCAGGCACTGCCCATCACCTGCCCAATACCATCCCTACAGTGATCATGGTGGGGGCAGCATCATATCTGAAGGAAACCAGGCACTGCCCATCACCTGCCCAATACCATCCCTACAGTTATCATGGTGGGGGCAGCATCATGTCTGGAGGTAACCAGGCACTGCCCATCACCTGCCCAATACCATCCTTGCAGTGATCATGGTGGGGGAAGCATCATGTCTGGGGGGAAACCAGACGCTGCTTAATACCATCCCTACAGTGATCATGGTGGGGGCAGCATCATGTCTGGAGGAAACCAGGCACTACCGATCACCTGCCCAATACCATCCCTACAGTGATCATGGTGGGGGCAGCATCATGTCTGGAGGAAACCAGGCACTGCCCATCACCTGCCCAATACCATCCCTACAGTGATCATGGTGGGGGCAGCATCAAGTCTGGGGGAAACCAGGCACTGCCTATCACCTGCCCAATACCATCCCTACAGTGATCATGGTGGGGGCAGCATCATGTTTGGAGGAAACCAGGCACTGCCCATCACCTGCCCAATACCATCCCTACAGTGATCATGGTGGGGGCAGCATCATATCTGAAGGAAACCAGGCACTGCCCATCACCTGCCCAATACCATCCCTACAGTGATCATGGTGGGGGCAGCATCATGTCTGGAGGAAACCAGGTGCTGCTTATCACTTAAGTGAATGCAATATTTTAGTTTTCCCTCTTTTGTCAATAAATTAGCAAAGATTTCTAACATGGGGGACAACTTAGCGACTAGACTAGTTGGACCAGAAGACTAAGTCGACCTGCAGACTAGCTGGACCTTTCTCTCTCTCATTACTAGTCCACGTTTCAATGTCCCCAAACAAGAACATTTTCTTGGACCCGAGGTTGAATGTTCTCTATTTATCCGTCCAGAAATTATATAACAGTATCAGCCATAAAAAGCGAGTACAGTAGATTCCGCCTGCACGTCCCTTCAGACTGTACGAGACGTCTGGAGATGTGGTCAGAAGGAGGCATTCCTCATGTTCGGATGAGTAATCGGTTCCTCCGACACAAATCCATTCCATGAGCAGGATGGAAAATACATTCCTCCTCACACGAAATTACATGTGTTTCTTTCCCCTCCGGAAAAACTATTTACACCGCCATCTAGTGTCCGTAATCCATCGATTGTTTAGGGAAAGGTAGTGGGAGGGGGAAAAAAATGTTTGGGAATCGTCACCGATTTAGCTACTGCCCCCATCCCACCAAGTGCAGCCCATGGGAAGGCACCGGCCGTGCCAGCGTCCTATATATATATGGACGGGGCGAAGGCGAATGAAGAACACAGAATACTAAACACTAAGCCTGACAAGGTGGAAATCAACAAATTTCGGAGACATGATGATCTGTGGACGAAGTCTGCTGCCTGCCCTGTGCACTCTGCTGCTCATACATACAGTAAGTCATCGCAACGTACAGTCTGTGTCAGTGTTTCCCAACCAGGGTGCCTCCAGCTGTTGCTAAACTACAACTCCCAGCATGCATACTGGGAGTTGTAGTTTAGCAACAGCTGGAGGCACCCTGGTTGGGAAACACTGGTCTTTATTATAGTTTTTCACTCTGCACTGTTTTATGGAGTAACATAGAAAATTCCACTTTCGATTTCGCAGTTTTCCAGTTCTTTGGCTTTCTTATATGCTTTGGGGGAGATTTATCCAAATTTGTGTAGGGGAAGAGCGGTGCAGTTGCCCATAGCAACCAACCAGATGGCTTCTTTCATTTTTCAGAGGCTTTTTTTTTTTTTAAATGAAAGAATCAATCTGATTGGTTGCTATGGGCAATGGCACTACTCCCCCAATGGGGGGCTGATTTATCCAGAGGACAATGTTGCCCAGTTGCCCATAGCAACCAGATTGCTTCTTTCTTTTTTTAAAAGGGCCTCTGAAAAATGAAAAAAAAAAAACGATCTGGTTGCTATGGGCAACCGGTCGACTTTTCTCTCAGAGAATTTAACTGTACGGGCGAGCTCGGAAATTTCGGTGATTGTTAGGCAACGTTCACACAGCGTCATTTTTGCGGATTTATAAGGTCGGAAATGCGCCGTCTCCATAGACAGCAATGCATTTCCGAGCGGATTCTGCAGAAAGAATTGCCACGTCCAATCAGAATCAGAATTTTCAGGGCAGATGTTTCCGCGGTGTAAATTCTGCCATGTGCGCTGTGCAGCAGAATCCCATTGAAAACAATGGAACTCCGTTGCGATGGAATTTCCGAGCAGAATTTTTCTGCCGGATTCCACCGTGTCAACATGGCTTTATCTGAATAGGGTTTGTGAGGATTCAGAAAAAACGGGTCAGGCGCAGAAATTTTTTCGCAACAAATCACATTTTTTTATATTCATATCATTCATATCATGTGTGAAAAAAATGTTTTATTATTATTATTATTATTATTATTATTGCCAATTTATTTTCCCAATTGACATCAAGTTAAAATCTGCAGGTGTTATGGATTTTGCTGCATATCTGCATATTCATTGAGGGGGAAATTGATCAACAGGTTTAGAGATTGTTGAAGAGCGGCGAAATTTTGCGCAACAACTCTTTGGCGCAAAAGTGTGAGACTTATCACCAGCTCTAGAGCTGAAGCGATTGTTGCAAAAGTGAACGCTTTCCTCTTTTTTACTTTGCAGCTGTTGCGGATTTATTAAAGGCCACTTTATAAAAATCTAAAAAAGTTGCAGGTTAAAAACTCGCAAGATTTTTGCGCAACTCATTTAGGCTCTTTCGAGAAAACAGCTTTAATGTAGTGCGGCACAGTTAGATTTTAACGAATGATCGATCTATCAACTCCGACTTTTTTTTTTTTTAATTGGCGCAAGCAGTTGATTTACACAATGAAAAATTATATAGATCATATAGGCTTGATGGTTGCAATGAGTTGCAAAAGGCTAGGCCTATAGGAAGACTTTTTGTAGCATTACTTTTTTTTTTTTTTAGCAAGTGGCAGCTGCAGTCCACAAGATCACATACAACCCAGTGGATTCCTGTGGACTGCAGCTGGTTTTCAACAGTAAAATATGAGCATCTTATTTATATACATATTTATGACAATGTAGATCAGTGTTTCCCATCCAGTGTGCCGCCAGCTGTTGTAAAACTACAACTCCCAGCATGCCCGGACAGCCTTTGGCTGTCCGGGCATGCTGGGAGTTGTAGTTTTCCAACAGCTGGAGGCACACTGGTTAGAAAACACTGATGTAGATGTTAAACCTTATATTAACATCATTCCTCTTATGTCATTCCTGCAGGTGGTCTCTCAGAAGTGCCCATCCCAGTGTGGACCATGCCCAGAGGAACCACCAAACTGCGCCCCCAATGTGCCAGTCATGCTAGACGGCTGTGCCTGCTGCCCAGTGTGTGCCAGGCAGCGAGGAGAGATCTGCTCTGAGGTGATGCCATGTCAAGACGATCTGGGCTTATACTGCGACTTCAGCGCGGAGCCAAAGAGTGATGTGGGCATATGCATGGGTAAGTGCACAACTGGGCACAAGGCTGGCAGCATAGACATATTGGGGGAGATTTATCAAAACCTGTCCAGAGGAAAAGATGCTGAGTTGCCCATAGCAACCAATCAGATCCCTGCTTTCATTTTGCACAGGCCCTTTTAATAATGAAAGAAGCGATCTGATTGGTCGCTATTGGCAACTGGGCAACAGGTTTTGATAAATCTCCCTCATTATGTAGCTGGGGGAATACTGATGTTATTGAAGAGAGGCAGCTGTGTATGAAAGCCAAAGAAAACAGCCCAAACCAGAATCTCCTCCAAAAGGAAGAGGACACATCTGTAGACAGCTGTTTTGGGGGGTTCTTTCCCCTCATCAGTATAGAATAGGGTACTGGTTGGTCAGACAGATGCCTTAGACCAGTAGTCTCCAAACTGTGGACCTCCAGATGTTGCAAAAACTACAACTCCCAGCATGCCTGGACAGCCGTTGGCTGCATGCCAAATATAACAGCCAAACCAGAATCTCCTCCAAAAGGAAGAGGACACATCTGTAGACAGCTGTTTCGGGGGGTTCTTTCCCCTCATCAGTATAGAATAGGGTACTGGTTGGTCAGACAGATGCCTTAGACCAGTAGTCTCCAAACTGCAGACCTCTAGATGTTGCAAAACTACAACTCCCACCATGCCCGAACAGCCGTTGGAATGCCCGGACATACTGGGAGTTGTAATTGTAGCCTGTTCTGAACAATTCATATCCTATATTTGCCAACAGAATTGTGAACGCAGCTCTTGAGGTCTCTAGAACATAAGACATGGTTTCCAGTAGAAACTAGGTTACCATGTAATGGTTTAGAGTTGTCTTATGAACTTAAGAAATAATGTGTTTTTTTGTATCATCTTTTAGCTCTGGAAGGAGGTGCATGTGTGTATAATGGAGCTCTATACAACAACGGGGAAGTCTTCCAACCAAGCTGTAAATACCACTGTAAATGTGACGACGGGCAGATCGGATGTGTCCCAAGATGTAACCTGGACCTACAGCTCCCAGGACCTGATTGCCCCTTCCCTAGAAAAGTCACCGTCCCTGGAGAATGCTGTGAGAAGTGGGTGTGCGACTCCAGAGAAGAAGTAGCCATCGGAGGCTTCGCTATGGCTGGTAAGATGGAGTTTAGCTCTAGATTTAAGATTTTCTTTATAAAACTATGCTTTCTATTCTGCTGGTGGAGTCACTGTGTACATTACATGACTTATCCTGTACTGATCCTGAGTTATATCCTGTATTATACCCCAGTGCTGTACTCACTATTCTGCTGGTGAGGTCACTGTGTACATACATTACATTACTTATCCTGTACTGATCCTGAGTTATATCCTGTATTATACCCCAGAGCTGCACTCACTATTCTGCTGGTGAGGTCACTGTGTACATACATTACATTACTTATCCTGTACTGATCCTGAGTTATATCCTGTATTATACTCCAGAGCTGTACTCACTATTCTGCTGGTGAGGTCACTGTGTACATTACATTACTTATCCTGTACTGATCCTGAGTTATATCCTGTATTATACCCCAGAGCTGCACTCACTATTCTGCTGGTGGAGTCACTGTGTACATACATTACTTATCCTGTATTATACTCCAGAGCTGTACTCACTATTCTGCTGGTGGGGTCACTGTGTACATACATTACATTACTTATCCTGTACTGATCCTGAGTTATATCCTGTATTATACTCCAGAGCTGTACTCACTATTCTGCTGGTGAGGTCACTGTGTACATACATTACATTACTTATCCTGTACTGATCCTGAGTTATATCCTGTATTATACTCCAGAGCTGTACTCACTATTCTGCTGGTGAGGTCACTGTGTACATACATTACATTACTTATCCTGTACTGATCCTGAGTTATATCCTGTATTATACTCCAGAGCTGCACTCACTATTCTGCTGGTGAGGTCACTGTGTACATACATTACATTACTTATCCTGTACTGATCCTGAGTTATATCCTGTATTATACTCCAGAGCTGTACTCACTATTCTGCTGGTGGGGTCACTGTGTACATACATTACATTACTTATCCTGTACTGATCCTGAGTTATATCCTGTATTATACTCCAGAGCTGTACTCACTATTCTGCTGGTGAGGTCACTGTGTACATACATTACATTACTTATCCTGTACTGATCTGAGTTATATCCTGTATTATACTCCAGAGCTGTACTCACTATTCTGCTGGTGAGGTCACTGTGTACATACATTACATTACTTATCCTGTACTGATCCTGAGTTATATCCTGTATTATACTCCAGAGCTGTACTCACTATTCTGCTGGTGAGGTCACTGTGTACATACATTACATTACTTATCCTGTACTGATCTGAGTTATATCCTGTATTATACTCCAGAGCTGTACTTACTATTCTGCTGGTGGGGTCACTGTGTACATACATTACATTACTTATCCTGTACTGATCCTGAGTTATATCCTGTATTATACTCCAGAGCTGCACTCTTACGTCTTACTGATAGATTGTCACAGATAATTGTACGGTCAGGTTATAACTCATACACTTTCTTGTATTTGTGCAGCCTACAGACCTGAGGCCACATTGGGATTAGATATGGGCACCAACTGCATCGAGCAGACCACAGAATGGAGCGCCTGCTCTAAGACGTGCGGCATGGGACACTCCTACAGGGTGACAAATCGTAATCGCCGCTGTGAAATGCAGAAACAGATCCGCCTGTGTATGGTGCGGCCATGTGATGAAGAGACCCAGGGACTAGTAGAAAAGGTATCTAATAACTTATTCCCCAAGACTCGGTGTTGTCCCTGCCATATTGGAGTTGCTCAGGAAACTGAGAAAGCTGGGTGGCATGCAGTACACAGTTCAAGGCTCACAGTACTCCTCCCTAGCTTTCCCATTCTCTTGAAGAGAATATCTGTCTAGTAATGATGCTCTTGTCCTAATATCTCATCCATATAATGTATGTTAAAGCAGCCACATCGGAGCTCTTTAGAAGAATGAAAAAGCTGGGTGGCATGCAGTCTCATGAAGCTCCAGCAGTGATATGTTTCTCGTCCCCTCTGCACTTCTCACTGCAGCCGCAATAATCTTCTCTTCCCACTCACCCCATCCCCTCTCTTCAGGAGACTGCAAAAGCTGGGTTTCACTCAGTATTTATGCCACCCAGCTTTCCCAGTTGCCTGAAGAGATTTTTATGAAGCCCCAGCAGTGATATATTGCTCATCCTCCCTGCACTGCAGAAGCGCTGACCATGCCCTTTCCCTGCCCCCGCACTGATGTATTCTCTCCCCCCACCCGCTGCATCCCCTCCCCTCTCTGCACCTGCCTGCCGGACAGTTAAATCACACTGCTGCAGCGACAGGATAGTTAAAATTCTAAGCAATTTCCGCAGCTCCTGCCGCCGCCGCAGCAGCGTAATGGTAAAGTATGATTTAACTGTCCGGACTCTGCTGTTTATGTAGTAGAACTGGTTAGACTATGATACTAAAGTTCTTCATCTTCTTTCATTCTCTTGCAGAAAGGCAAAAGATGCCTTAGAGTGAAGAAATCGGAGAAAGCCGTCCATTTTGAATACAATAGCTGCGTCAGTATTCACAGCTACAAACCCAAGTTCTGCGGCACATGCACCGACGGGCGATGCTGCACCCCCCACAGCACCAGGACGGCCCAGGTGGAGTTCTTCTGCCCAAATAACCGAATAATGAAGAAGCCGGTCATGTTCATCAACACGTGCGTTTGCCATAACAACTGCCCCCGCGACACCAGCCTCCTCCAGATCGACAACGCCAGATTCCCCAGCCTGAGAATATATTAGTCTGACCTACGATGAGACTTCAAGGACCAAATCCACTGCAAAAACTGCAACCCTGTAGTAATAATAGCATCACTGATGTCTTCAGGATCTTCATGTGATACTTTAGGGACCATGTGACTTACGTGTAGTACCGTGGCAGAATCAGGACGTTGTATCTGCTGTACAGTGCACTGCCTCTCCATGCTGCACAGACTTGTTTTTAGGCCTCTTCATTTTCAAGAAGCAGGAATTAGTAAAAAGATCAGAGATTGGCAGAGAGAAGACTCAATTCTGTGCCCATATAATGCACACCCACCATCACTAGTCCTAAAGCACTATCTGTTTCATTCCAGCACAGCTGCAGTATCTTATTACTGTAACTGGGTCATGTGACCCACAGAAAGTCAAATGTGTCAGAGGAACTGGGTCAGCTGACTCCATGTGAACTACAGGATGACATCCTCATCCGATCGCTCCTGCTAGCTCCAAGACCCCTTCCACTCCGGGCTCTATCTGTATACTGCTGCTTCTATCTCTGTGGCAGCGTTTCCCAACCAGTGTGCACTCTGGGGCTGTTGCAAAACTACAACTTCCAGCCTTAAACAGTTTAATACAATGAGCCCAGATTGGTTATTCGTGTTGCCTGTAAATACTGTAAATTGTAATTATTTTGTTAGTTAATATTCACTATGTCTAGATTGTTAAACGGATTTAACAACAGAGAACTTCCACCTAAAACCAGAGCAATCACCTTTATATAGAAGGTTCAGAGGAGTCCTGGTCAGCTAGGTGCCAACCAATATGGCCGCCATTATAGCTCCCACAGGGGCAGTGGTCTCCAAACTGTGGACCTTCAGATGTTAAAAAATTACAACTCCCAGCATGCCCGGACAGCCAACGGCTGTCCGGGCATGCTGGAAGTTGTAGTTTTGCAACAGCTGGAGGTCCACAGCTTGTAAACCACTGCCCTTGTGAGTGCTGCAATGACAGAAATACTAATAGTCACTCTATAGATCTAAAAGTCTAGTAAAAAAGAATACCTAATAGACTTGACCTAATTGGCTTTTAAGTTGCAGATGGAGATCCTCTGTAACGCTGAGGTTTATCTTGTACATAGCGACCATGTGATTCTCGCCGATCCCTTTCTCGTGTATTTATAAAGTGGCTTCATTCACATACGACAAACGGCATCTTGATAAGGAAAAAAAAAAAGTTATTATTTCATTTTTAAATATTGTGTAAAGCTAATTTCTATTTTTGTAATAAATCTGACATTATATGTGTTACTATCGTATTACTGTGTTTTGTATTCCGTCTATATCTACAGTAATTACAGCTGATATTCAGCCTCAGCACCTGGGATCAGAGATAACTCTGGCCCTGACCATTTAAAGGGGGTAACCCTGCCTTTTTTTTTTTTTTTTTTGAAGGAATATGCTGCTGGGATAGGGAGGAAATAGGAGAAATACTTACTAGAGATGAGCGAACTTACAGTAAATTCGATTCGTCACAAACTTCTCGGCTCGGCAGTTGATGACTTTTCCCGCATAAATTAGTTCAGCTTTCAGGTGCTACGGTGGGCTGGAAAAGGTGGATACAGTCCTAGGAGACTTTTTCCTAGGAATGTATCCACCTTTTCCAGCCCACCGGAGCATCTGAAGGCTGAACTAATTTACGCAGGATAAGGCATCAACTGCCGAGCCGAGAAGTTTGTGACGAATCGAATCTACTGTAAGTTTGCTCATCTCTAATACTTACCTTGCCCTGGTCCCCTGCAGCTCCAGTTGGCCCCAATATTCCCTCTCTTTTTTCTGCTTCTGAGACAAGAGCTTGCAGCAGGACACTCCACGGCAGCCAGTGATTGGCTGAGCCGGCAGGTCCTGCAAGGAGCCCCCTGTTCCAGAAGCATCTGAATACCCCTTTAACCCACCAGATGCAGTAGACAATAGCATTTAGGCCATCACTCACCGGATCACCCACCCAAGAAAAATATAGATATTAACATTAACCCCTTCACCACACCAAGGGGGCACTGGTTACTTGAATGTAATAGTCCCAACAATTGAACAGGCCTTACAGCAATATGGGCAAAGTACATGTGGACTGGCAGCTATATATAAACTATTTTCAGTCTATAAGTCTCAAGGGGAACCTTGCTTCTATGTGGCAATGTATGCCTTAGGCCCACTTACAGCTACTCATGGTCTGATATATGCTCTCTCAGTTTTCCAAGGGGTAAGTCCAGGTCCCAAACACTGTCATGCATCACTTCCATCTGTAGTGCCTATGGCCTTTCTTCTACACCTCCAGCTTCTCCAGGATGTCTTAGCACCTGGTCACACAAGCAACTTCCCTCTGACCTCCCTAGTAGGAACGTAAACCCCTTCTCCCCCCCCAACATGCTTAATATTCAGGAGGGAAGCTACCGCTCACCCCTGCACTCCTTCACATGGACCTTTTTAACTTTAGCTATCAGCTGATCAATGCATTGGTAGTGACTTTTTTTTCAAACCAGCAGTAAATATACTGCTCCTATATACAAAAATATAACTACTACAATACTGCCCCGATGTTCATGATAATACTGCCTACTATGTACACGAATAAAACTACTATAATACTGCTCCAATATACAAGAATATAACTACTATAATACTGCTTCTATATACAAGAATATAACTAATATAATACTGCTCATATATACAAGAATATAACTACTATAATACTTCTCCTATATACAAGAATATAACTACTATAATACTGCCTCCTATATACACAAGAATATAACTACTATAATACTGCTCCTATATACAAGAATATAACTACTATAATACTGCCTCCTATGTACAAGAATATAACTACTATAATACTGCCTCCTATATACACAAGAATATAACTACTATAATACTGCTCCTATATACAAGAATATAACTACTATAATACTGCTCCTATATACAAGAATATAACTAGTATAATACTGCCTCCTATATACAGGAATATAACTACTAGAATACTGCTCCTATATATAAGAATATAACTACTATAATACTGCTCCTATATACAAGAATATAACTAGTATAATACTGCCTCCTATATACAGGAATATAACTACTAGAATACTGCTCCTATATATAAGAATATAACTACTATAATACTGCCCCCTATATACAAGAATATAACAACTATAATACTGCTCCTATATACAAGAATATAACTACTATAATACTGCTCCTATATCCAAGAATATAACTACTATAATACTGCTCCTATATACAAGAATATAACTACTATAATACTGCCCCCTATGTGCAAGAATATAACTACTATAATACTGCTCCTATATACAAGAATATAACTACTCTAATACTGCCTCCTATATACAAGAATATAACTACTATAATACTGCTCCTATATACAAGAATATATCTACTATAATACTGCTCCTATATACAAGAACATAACTACTATAATACTGCCCCCTATATACAAGAATATAACTACTATAATACTGCTCCTATATACAAGAATATAACTACTATAATACTGCTCCTATATACAAGAATATATCTACTATAATACTGCTCCTATATACAAGAATATAACTACTATAATACTGCTCCTATATACAAGAATATAACTACTATAATACTGCTCCTATATACAAGAATATAACTACTATAATACTGCTCCTATACAGGTTCTTCTAAAAAAAATTAGCATATTGTGATAAAGTTCATTATTTTCCATAATGTAATGATAAAAATTAAACTTTCATATATGTTAGATTCATTGCACACCAACTGAAATATTTCAGCTCTTTTATTGTTTTAATACTGATGATTTTGGCATACAGCTCATGAAAACCCAAAATTCCTATCAAAAAAAATTAGCATATCATGAAAAGGTTCTCTAAACGAGCTATGAACCTAATCATCAGAATCAACTAATTAACTCTAAACACCTGCAAAAGATTTCTAAGGCTTTTAAAAACTCCCAGCCTGGTTCATTACTCAAAACCGCAATCACGGGTAAGACTGCCGACCTGACCGCTGTCCAGAAGGCCATCATTGACCCCTCAAGCAAGAGGGTAAGACACAGAAAGAAATGCCTGAACAAATAGGCTGTTCCCAGAGAGCTGTATCAAGGCACCTCAATGGGAAGTCTGTGGGAAGGAAAGAATGTGGCAGAAAACGTTCCACAACGAGAAGAGGTGACCGGACCCTGAGGAAGATTGTGAGAAGGACCGATTCCAGACCTTGGGGGACCTGCGGAAGCAGTGGACTGAGTCTGGAGTAGAAACATCCAGAGCCACCGTGCACAGGCGTGTGCAGGAAATGGGCTACAGGTGCCGCATTCCCCAGGTCAAGCCACTTTTGAACCAGAAACAGCGGCAGAAGCGCCTGACCTGGGCTACAGAGAAGCAGCACTGGACTGTTGCTCAGTGGTCCAAAGTACTTTTTTCGGATGAAAGCAAATTTTGCATGTCATTCGGAAATCAAGGTGCCAGAGTCTGGAGGAAGACTGGGGAGAAGGAAATGCCAAAATGCCTGAAGTCCAGTGTCAAGTACCCACAGTCAGTGATGGTCTGGGGTGCCATGTCAGCTACTGGTGTTGGTCCACTGTGTTTTATCAAGGGCAGGGTCAATGCAGCTGCTATCAGGAGATTTTGGAGCACTTCATGCTTCCATCTGCTGAAAAGCTTTATGGAGATGAAGATTTCATTTTTCACCACGACCTGGCACCTGCTCACAGTGCCAAAACCACTGGTAAATGGTTTACGGACCATGGTATTACTGTGCTCAATTGACCTGCCAACTCTCCTGACCTGAACCCCTTAGAGAATCTGTGGGATATTGTGAAGAGAAAGTTGAGAGACGCAAGACCCAACACTCTGGATGAGCTTAAGGCCGCTATCGAAGCATCCTGGGCCTCCATAACACCTCCGCAGTGCCACAGGGTGATTGTCTCCATGCCACGCCGCATAGAAGCAGTCATTTCTGCAAAATAATTCCCGACCAAGTATTGAGTGCATAACTGTACATAATTATTTGAAGGTTACATAGTTACATAGTTAGTATGGTTGAAAAAAGACATACGTCCATCAAGTCCAAACAGGGAATTGAAGGGAAGGGTGTAAGGGTGTAAGGGAAAGGGATGTAGTTTTATAATTCTGCAGAAGCATTAATGTTATTTTGTTCCAGGAATGTATCTAACCCTGTTTTAAAGCTGTTAATTGTTCCTGCTGTGACCAGTTCCTTTTGACTTTTTTTTGTATAAAAAACACTTTTTTTTTATTGGTCGGATGAAATATGCTAATTTTTTGAGATAGGAATTTGGGGTTTTCATGAACTGTATGCCAAAATCATCAGTATTAAAACAATAAAAGAGCTGAAATATTTCAGTTGGTGTACAATGAATATAAAACATATGAAAGTTTCATTTTTATCATTACATTATGGAAAATAATGAACTTTATCACAATATGCTAATTTTTTTTAGAAGAACCTGTATACAAGAATATAACTACTATAAAACAGTTTCCTATGTACAAGAATATAACTACTATAATATTTCCCCTATATACAAGAATATAACTACTATAATACTCCTCCTATATACAAGAATATAACTACTATAATATTTCTCCTATATACAAGAATATAACTACTATAATACTGCTCCTATATACAAGAATATAACTACTATAATACTGCTCCTATATACAAGAATATAACTACTATAATATTTCTCCTATATACAAGAATATAACTACTATAATACTGCCTCCTATATACAAGAATATAACTACTATAATATTTCTTCTATATACAAGAATATAACTACTATAATATTTCTCCTATATACAAGAATATAACTACTATAATACTGCTCCTATATACAAGAATATAACTACTATAATACTGCTCCTATATACAAGAATATAACTACTATAATATTTCTCCTATATACAAGAATATAACTACTATAATATTTCTCCTATATACAAGAATATAACTACTATAATACTGCTCCTATATACAAGAATATAACTACTATAATACTGCTCCTATATACAAGAATATAACTACTATAATACTGCTCCTATATACAAGAATATAACTACTATAATATTTCTCCTATATACAAGAATATAACTACTATAATATTTCTCCTATATACAAGAATATAACTACTATAATACTGCCTCCTATATACAAGAATATAACTACTATAATATTTCTCCTATATACAAGAATATAACTACTATAATACTGCTCCTATATACAAGAATATAACTACTATAATACTGCTCCTATATACAAGAATATAACTACTATAATACTGCTCCTATATACAAGAATATAACTACTATAATACTGCCTCCTATGTACAAGAATATAACTTCTATAATATTTCTCCTATATACAAGAATATATATACTATAATCATAGGCGTGCGCACAGGGTGTGCCTAATCACCGGGCCCTGTAATTCCTGGGGGCCCAAAAGCAGCTCGCCCCTTTTGCCCCATGGGCCCTGATAAAGCTGATAAAGGCTGGCGGGCCAGGCGTCAGGGACCCGGCCAAAAAGTTAGTGGGAGGGGGCCCAGGGGGAAGGAGAGGGCCCGGGGGGGGGGGGCGGGTTTGCGCCGCACGCTACCTTTTTATGTTCGCCGCCGCCGTCGTCACTCATCCCCAGGCAGCCAGTACCGCAATGGCTGTCTGGGAGATGGTCACGTGACGTGACGTGCGACGTCACGGGCGGCATCATAGAGAAGAGTGGAGCAGAGAGAGTCTCCCGCTCCTCTCAGTCACCACACGGCCGCTTCCAGGATCCAATCCACCGCCGGATATGTGAGTATGTATAATGTGTGTGTGTTGGGGGGTATTTATTATATAGTGTGTGTGTGGGGTGGGGGGGGATTGATTTATTATATAATGTGAGGGGGGATTTATTATATAGTGTGGGGGGGGATTGATTTATTATATAATGTGAGGGGGGATTTATTATATAGTGTGGGGGTGGGGGAGGATTAATTATATAATGTGAGAAGGGAGGAAATTATGCATGTGAGGGGAGGATAATAATGATTATTATAATCGTCCCCTCACATATATGTAACATCTCCCCCTCACATATATAATCTGATAATCCCCTCTTCACATTGATAATCCCCTCACATATAATCTGAGTATGATATTATATATGTGAGGGGATTATCAATGTGAGGAGGGGATTATCAGATTATATATGTGAGGGGGAAATGTTACATATATGTGAGGGGAGGATTATAATAATCATTATTATCCTCCCCTCACATGCATAATCTGATAATCCCCTCCCCCGTACGTATCCTGTACTGATCCTGAGTTATATCCTGTAGATCTTTTATTAAAATTTCAAACATAACAATAAAAAAAAAATTACAAAACATAAACATACCATATCCGACAGAACATATCAATATAGCGAATCGTAAAACCAAACACCATAGCATAAAATACAACACCGGTCCACCCCACACTCATTCCTCCACACAAACAAATATATACATTATTTACAAAAGACAGATTCCTATAATACCCATACCATACTAATAAACTATATACACTAATATACACTAATACTAAATGTGAATTTCCTGGCCCAGTTGCAATACCAAAAACCCAATACCAATAATATACCAAAAAGAATAACAACAACAACAACAATAATATATACAAAATAATAAAAAACCAACACAAACAAAATAACACCCCTTTTTTTTTTTTTTTTTTTTTTTTTGGCCCTGAGCTGGTCCCGCATCCCATGCCCCCAGTACATGTTACCAGACGTCCATGAACCAGTCCAGGATTTTCTGTATATATAAAAGTCCCATACAAACCCCCTTCCCCCTTTTAACCCACCACCCAACCTAAACTAAACCCAAACCCCAGGTGGCATCACACAATATATACAGTATATACATTACATAAAATATACACAGACTAACAATATATACAATACATAAGTATACAAATAGACTACAACAATAAATACAATAACAAATACATATAACACTATAAGCCAAACAACAAACCCCTAAAGCTTAAGTTCAGTGCCTGCAAGCCCTATATTACCATAAACCAACTGCTCAAAACAAAAAGACTAATGTGCCAGCATCAGCCCACCACCAGGGGGAGACAACAGGCTAAGGCACTTTAAAGGCAGAGCCCCTCCATAGACGAGAGGCCCTGCCAGCACCCAGCCTCTCGTACTCCAGAGAACGCACCTTCACCAGGTCTCCGAGAATGTTCCTAACCACCACATCCACAGGGAGGATTTTACGCTGCGTGGACACTAAACACCGTGCATTCCACGTGTAGTACTTGATCACTGAGCTGACTAGGAATAAAGTGCACCGGTCCCAGCCTCCGAGGTTTCTGAATGCCCCATAGGCCCATTCTGCATAGGAGAGACTGGCCAGCCGAGGCCAACCAATGGAAGCGCCCACCCTGGTGTAAACCTCTGTGTTAAAGGGACAATGAAGCAGAAAATGCTCCATGCTTTCCAGCATGCCTCCACACTCTTCGCGGGGACATCCCCGGTCATCAGAGCTCCTGCACTTCAGATTGTCCCTCACACACAGTTTCCCATGGAAGCAGCGCCAAGTCAAGTCCCAAAACTTCAAGGGGATCCTGATAGAATTCAAAAGCTCTAAACCCTCCTCCAGATCCCGACTTGGGCAGTCCTTGAGCGCCAATGGCCTCCGGAAATGGGAAGACAGGACCCCCTTGTCAAGGAATTTCCTCGACAGAGTCCTAATCTCCCCCATCCCCAGACCCCACCGACGAATAACCTTCAGAACCGGGGTAGCATAAGCCGGGAGATGCCCGTGTGGTGTGCGAAGATCCTTCACTTGCCCTCCTGTCTCCCATTCCTGGAAGAAAGGCCGAAACCATCCCCTACAGGAGGATACCCACGGAGGAGCCCTCTCTGACCAGAGGTTTGCTATATTGGTCTTAAGAAAGGTATTCACTAGGAACACCACGGGGTTGACCATACACAACCCCCCTAGTCTCCTTGTACGGTAAGTAACCTCCCTCTTCACTAGGTTCAGTCTATTCCCCCATAACATTTGGAAGAACACACTGTAGACCCGGGTCCAGAGAGGTTCTGGCAACATACATACACTGCCCAGATATATCAACAAAGGGAGCAGGAATGTTTTGATCAGGTTAACCCTTTCCCGGAGTGTCAAAGACCAACCCTTCCACTGATCCACCTTCTGAGCGGCGATCTTAAGCCTGCTGTCCCAGTTTTGTTTGGGGTAATCCCCTTGGCCAAATTCAATGCCGAGAACTTTTGCAGATTCCTGGGGCTCTGGAAGGGTGTCCGGGAGATCAAAACTAGGATCTCCCCCTCCCAGCCAGAGACTCTCACACTTATCCTGGTTGATCTTGGACCCGGATGCCTCCGAGTAGCGGTCCACCTCTGACATCACCCATCTGACCTCCTCTTGTGAGGAGACAAACACAGTGACATCATCAGCATATGCTACCGCCCTCAGAGCCGAATCCGGCACCGCCAGGTCCATTCTCACCCCCGCCAACGGTCCACAATCAATCCTCCTAAGGAAAGGATCAATTGCAAACACGTACAGCAAAGGGCTTAAAGGACAACCCTGACGGACACCAGATCCAACCTCAAAGGAGCGACCAATCCAACCATTCACAAGCGGGAAACTCTCTGCCCCTGCATACAAGGTCTTAAGCCAATCAACAAACCCCCCCGGCAGGCCATATCTCAGAAGAACAGACCAGAGGTACTCATGGTTAACCCGATCAAACGCTTTTGCCTGATCCAAGGACAGCAAGTACCCCTTCCAGTGGCCAGCCCTACCCTGCTCCACAGCCTCCCGGACACTGAGCACAGCACTAAATGTACTGCGGCCCGGAACAGAGCAATGCTGAGCCCCCGAAAGGAGCCGGGGTGCAAACTCCACCAGCCGGTTAAACAGCACTTTTGCCAGAATCTTTCTGTCCGCATTGAGAAGAGCTATGGGACGCCAATTCTCAATGTGGGACGGGTCTTTACCCTTTGACAAGATGATCAGCGCTGACCTCCTCATTGTCTTTGGCAGAGTGCCCGAGGATAGACACTCATTAAAAACCGCAGTCAAGAGGGGAACCAAAGTGTCCTTAAAGGTCTTGTAGAACTCAGATGTTAAGCCATCCGGACCGGGTGACTTCTTGAGGGCAAGCCCATCAATCGCCATCCTGACTTCCTCTTCCCAGATCATCTCTGTCAAAACGTCAAGAGAGGGGTCTACTCCTGGTTCAGGGATGGTTTCAGCCAAGAAAGCTGATACCTTATCTCGATCTAGATCCTTCCTTCCCAAGAGGTGCGAGTAGAAGGATCTGACGACCTCCAGGATCCCTGATCTGGACCTTTTCAAGGATCCCGTACTATCAATCAGTCCTGAGACTATTTTACTATTCACTGACATCTTGCAGTTTCTGTAAGGGTCGGGCGAGCGGTACTTTCCGTAATCCCTCTCAAAAACCAAAGATGCGTGTCTGTCGTACTGGCACTTCATCAGCAAGGACTTCACTCTGGAGATATCATCACGACTACCTCCAGTCGAGACAAGGTTCTCAAGTTTCTTCCTCAGGCCCTGGTACAAACGGTACCTGTTTAGGCTTCTGAGGCCCGAGAGCTGGCGGAAGAATGTTGCAACCCTTTTCTTGAAGATCTCCCACCACTCTGACTTACTGCTACAAAGGCCCAGCAATGGTACCTGGCTCTGAAGAAAATCCTCAAAGGACTGTCTTATCTCCGCTTCTTCCAAGAGAGACGAATTCAGCTTCCAATAGCCTCTGCCCATCCGGGGGGTCTCTGTGACATTCAGAGAAAACAAAATTAAACAGTGATCGGAGAACTCCACCTCAACAACAGATACCGTTGAAGAGACGGCTTCCTCCTTCAAATAAAACCTGTCTATCCTAGACCTACAACTACCCCTATGATAGGTGAATCCCGCGTGGCCTGGGGTGTACCGGATGTGGACATCCACCAGGCGAGCCTCACTTGCTATGCTATTAAGGGCGACGCTATCATAAGTCAGCTTGTCTCTGGAACCTCCCCTATCTTGGGGCCTCGTGACAGCATTGAAGTACCCTCCAAAGACCACCTGCCGACTTGTAAAAAGATAGGGCTTGATCCTCATAAAGAGACACTTCCGGTCCCACTTAGACTGTGGGCCGTAGATGTTAATAAGGCGAAGTTCTTGTCCCCTCATGAGGACATCTAAGATCAGGCACCTCCCCATTTCTAACTCGATAACCCGTCGGCATTCTACCGCTGCGGTAAAAAGGACCGCCACTCCGCTATACGGCTCGGCCCCAAGAGACCAGTAGGAGGGCCCATTCCTCCACTCTCTTTTAGCCTTGTAGATAGATGACATATCTGTTAGCCTGGTCTCCTGCAAAAATAAAATATCAGCATTAATATGGGCAAAAAAAATCATAGGCCGCAAATCGAGCTGTATCTGACTTAATGCTGGCAACATTAATGGATGCCAGAGTCAATGGAGAGGGTGCCGCCATCGAGGGTGATTGAGTTAGACAGCTTTCTTTTTCCCACCATCCTTCCCATCCACCCCACCACCCTCCTCATCAGATGATGGTTTACCCCTTTTTAGTGAGATGGATGTGTCCATTTTCCCATTATATACTTTTTCCTCGTCCCCTGACTCTGGGCCAGTCTCCCCCCCTGAAGACATAGATTCCCCAGGGAGAGAGGACTCAGCGTCTCCTGTGAGCCCCCCCGCAACATCCGGAACCTCACCCACCGCCTCCTCCCCCTCCGAAGAGGAAATGTCGCGGAGGGCTCGGAACCGGTTGGAGAGACCAATCAGAGGGAGATCAGTTGTACCTTCCTTTGGCATCTGGCGGGTGGGAGAAGATATTACATCTCCTCTTTTTTTATTCCTCCGAGTACCCCGCTTTGTTTCTGCCCATCCCCCACTGTCCTCATCCGCGCTCTCACCATGGGAGGACAGTGAGGAGACAGCATCCCCCTCTTTGTGGATCCTCCCAATCTCCTCATCCAGTTCACTATCCCCCAGGGCCTCAGCAGTAAGACTGGCCGCAGGGACAGGATCAGGAGTCACCCCAGTTGGTTGATGCTCCTGTGAGTCCTGAATCTCCCTATCCCTTTGGCGCTTCTTGAGACGCCTCAGTTGGGCAGGCGTCTTCTGCTTACTTTTCTTCCCTGGCCCCTGCACCCCTTCATCCCCAACGGCCATCGCCCCAGCAGAATCCACCTCAAGGCTTACTCCCACCGGGGCAACAACCGCGTTGACAAAGGAACGAGGGCAGCGACTGAATGGGTGACCTAAGTCACCACACAGGTGACACCTAATCTCCGCACAAGATGCAGCGAGATGACCTATTTCCCCACACAGAGTGCACTTCTGCACAGTGCAATTGGCACTAAAATGTGTGGGGTCACCACATCTGTGACAGAGCTTCGGCTGACCCTGGTAGAAGATCTGGATACGATCTCTTCCGAGGAAGGTCGCAGATGGTATATGGGTAACTGTGTTTCCTGAACGCCTCAGTTTCACCATAAACGTCCAGGCCCCTGACCAGATGCCATATTCATCCCTGTTCTTTTTTGGGACCTCCACCACCTCTCCATACCGACCTAGCCACGTCATGATGTCAATACAAGAGAGTGATTCGTTACGGGTTAAAACGGTCACTTTCTTGACATTATTTTGGCGAGACACCGCCTGAATGGCAAAGTCTCGCCAGCCGTGTTCGTTCTTTACCAGCTCATAATTCGACCAGAAGAGCTCAAGCCCCTCCGGCCGAACAAAGCTGATATCAAACTCAGGGGTACCATAAGGATGTATTAAGGCGTAGATGTCAGCTGCCTTAAAGCCCAACTTCAGCAGAAGCTCAACAACTTTAGATCTTGGAGGACATGTATCACTGCCTCTCCACCTCAGCCGGACCACATTCCTACGGAGACCACCTGGCCCGGCTGTAGGGAGGGACCACACATTATCCCCCCCTCTTTCCTCTCGGAAGGCTGAAAGACCATGTCTCTCTATCCAGAAGGATAGATCAACCTCCCTACCCTCTACATTGATCGATCTCTCCCCTCTCCTTAAGGCCCCCAGGAGACGCTGCTGCAAACTGCTCTCCCCAGAGCCAGAGGACGAGGAAGGTGCCCCCCTCCCCCCAGCGGTGACATTTGCGTAGCTGCGTACCGGTGCTGCCACCGCTGGGGGTGCAACTGGACCAGGCCCTACATCCCTACCACTAATCTGCGCCCCTTCACCACCCTCCTCCACATAATCCATACCCAAACCATTGTCACATGTTTTAGCTAATGTGCCCCCCATACCTCCACCCGTGCTACAGCCCAAACCACCATTCAAAGCCCCAGACAGATTATTAACAGATACATTCACTCCTTCATTCACTATTACATTAACTTTCTCACTCATACTGGCTGGACCGGTGCGTTCTGGTGCAGATTTTGTACCATCAGCATCACTGGGTACCAGAGCTGGAGTCACCACCACAGGACAGGTCACCGGTCCCTTATACAAGGACCGGGAAGCCTGCCTAGCCTGCTTATTAGCGGCCCCAGCCCTGTTTTTATTGGTACCCTCCGCCTCATCAGTACTGAAGTTTCCTGCTCCTGGGCGCCGCTGATCTGGATCAGCGGCGCCAATACAAAATAGGGGTTTAAGTCCAGTCTTTCTGGGAGGCGAAGACATCTTAGCCCCGGCAGCTCCTCCACGACGACACCGCTGCTCCAAAGGAACAGCAGTGCCAACGCTCAGAGCCACCGGAGCTCCCGCAGCCGACTCTGGCACAAAATCGCCCCCCCCTCCCGTTAGGGAGCAACCCAATGTGCCAGAGCCTTTACTGCCCATCGCTGGGCAAATATCACTGTCCGACCTCACAGCCGATACACTGTCTGCTCCACCACTGTTACTGCAAACAGCTATGGAGCTCACCGCCACACTAGACTCCATACTCTCCCCACTCTCCTGCACTGAGTCCACAGCAGAACTCAGGCTGGGCTGAGAAATGGGGTTCACACAGTGAGCTGACCCTGCGGCCAGTCCGGGGGGTTCAGGGAGGGGGGTATATACAAATGTTACCTGCTCCTGGAGCTTGGTCTTCTTTGACTTCTTCTTTTTCCTTCCCCCAGGTGCCTCCTCTGGTAACTCATGTCCAAACGTGAAGTCCTGGAGGCGACCTGGGGACTCCAGGAGCTGGATCTGGGCCATCAGCGCCCCTCCCTGGTGACTGGTGCTACTCTCATCCCCCGAACCGCCAGGGCCGCAGCCAGATGACATTGCCACTTGCCCTGCAGGGAGCCCACTGTATGGGGTGAGATGTTGCAGACCCCCGGGTGGATTTGGCTCAACATTATCGGCCTCCGCAACGTCTCCTTCCTCCTCCACCCGTGGCTGAAGCCCCCTCAGCTTTCTTTGCTTCTCCCTCTCCTTTTCTGCAAAGCGATCTTCATTCTGAAGCTTTTCTTTAAATGGCCCGCTGTTCTCCAAAATAAAAGTTTTCCTTTTCTTTAGATTGCTGATGCTGGTTTTAAGCTGTTTAATCCTTGCTGACAGCTCAGCCTTCTGGCGTTTTGACGCAGTTTCCATTAAGGCTTTTGCCTCCTGTACCTCCTCCTGGAGCCTATACAAGCTGCTCCTTGCTTCTTTATATCCCTGAAGTATCTCTGCAACACGGGATCCATAGGTGGTTCCAGGCTCCTGGGCCCTGGGCATTGCCCAATCCTCCTCCACACCTCCATGGGCATTTGGCTTTGCTCCAGGAGGAGTATCACAGTCCATAGTACCTGTAGTACCTTTTGTTGGAGCAGCCTTGCGGCTACTCTTCGTCTCCATGGGCCCAGGAGGTGCTGGAGATACATCGCTGCATCTCCTGGCAGAGCGCCTTAACCCAGAGACATCTGGTGCAGTTCCTGATGCTGGTCCCTCTGCAACTGGTCGCTGGCTCCCCCTGCCCCCCGCGGACCTACTTCGGGGGGCAGGTGTTGGGGTTCTCCGCTCCTCACTCATACCAGGAAACGAACCCTCCTTCTGGGGAAAGGAAGGTCGCTCCTGGGAGAGAGCTGGATCACTCTCAAGGTCGAGCACACCAAACGCTCACAGGAAGCTCAAACAGGAAGATGCTCCCTCTAGTGGCCAGACTCCAGAGCTGTACTCACTACTCTGCTGGTGAGGTCACTGTGTACATACATTACATTACTTATCCTGTACTGATCCTGAGTTATATCCTGTATTATACTCCAGAGCTGCACTCACTATTCTGCTGGTGAGGTCACTGTGTACATACATTACATTACTTATCCTGTACTGATCCTGAGTTATATCCTGTATTATACTCCAGAGCTGTACTCACTATTCTGCTGGTGAGGTCACTGTGTACATACATTACATTACTTATCCTGTACTGATCCTGAGTTATATCCTGTATTATACTCCAGAGCTGCACTCACTATTCTGCTGGTGAGGTCACTGTGTACATACATTACATTACTTATCCTGTACTGATCCTGAGTTATATCCTGTATTATACTCCAGAGCTGTACTCACTATTCTGCTGGTGAGGTCACTGTGTACATACATTACATTACTTATCCTGTACTGATCCTGAGTTATATCCTGTATTATACTCCAGAGCTGTACTCACTATTCTGCTGGTGAGGTCACTGTGTACATACATTACATTACTTATCCTGTACTGATCCTGAGTTATATCCTGTAGATCTTTTATTAAAAATTATAAAACATTACAAAAAGAACGAACATCACCATAACAATAATACAAACAACATACACCTGTATAATATATACAAAAATGAGTCCATATTAGTCCAAAAATGTCCAACCAAGTATCTTCTGGTCCAGCCTCATTCTCACCAAACACACCGCTATAATAACAACAACTACTAAACACTCTCGAATAATAATAATACTTACAGTAATAATAATAACAACAATAATAACTAAAAACTGGTCCGGTTGCATTTCCCCACCCAAAATAATAAATATAATAAATATGTGTCAAACCACCAACAAACACCGCAAACAGAAAAACAGAATATACAAAGTTTTTTTTTTTTTTAAGTTTTTTTTTTTGGCCCTGAGCTGGTCCCGCATCCCATGCCCCCAGTACATGATAACAGACGTCCATGAACCAGTCCAGGGTTTTTTTTTTTTTTTTATAAAAAGGTCCCACACAGAAACCCCCCTCCCCCCATCTACCCACCACCCAACCTAACACTAAACCCCAACACAACACAACCCCTAGAAAAAAAACAATATATATACATATATACACATATACATAAATGTACAAACAAAACAAATATATACAAAATAATACAAACTATACAAACCAAACAACAAACAACAATAAGGCTTTTCAATCACACAAACCCCTAAAGCTCAAGTTCAGTGCCTGCAAGCCCTATATCACCATATATCTACAGCACAAAACAAAAAGACTAATGTGCCAGCATCAGCCCACCACCAGGGGGAGACAACAGGCTAAGGCACTTTAAAGGCAGAGCCCCTCCACAGACGAGAGGCCCTGCCAGCACCCAGCCTCTCGTACTCCAGAGAACGCACCTTCACCAGGTCACCGAGAATGTTCCTAACCACCTCACCCACAGGGAGGATTTTACGCTGCGTCGACACTAAACACCGTGCGTTCCACGTGTAATACCTGACCACTGAGCTGACTAGGAATAAAGTGCACTGGTCCCAGCCTCCAAGGTTTCTGAATGCCCCATAGGCCCATTCCGCATAGGAGAGACTGGCCAGCCGAGGCCAACCAATGGAAGCGCCCACCCTGTTGTAAACCTCTGTGTTAAAGGGACAATGAAGCAGAAAATGCTCCATGCTTTCCAGCATGCCTCCACACTCTTCGCGGAGACATCCCCGGTCATCAGAGCTCCTGCACTTCAGATTGTCCCTCACACACAGTTTCCCATGGAAGCAGCGCCAAGTCAAGTCCCAAAACTTCAAGGGGATCCTGATAGAATTCAAAAGCTCTAAACCCACCTCCAGATCCCGACTTGGGCAGTCCTTGAGCGCCAATGGCCTCTGGAAATGAGAAGACAGGATCCTCTTGTCAAGGAATTTCCTCGACGGAGTCCTAATCTCCCACATCCCCAGACCCCACCGACGAATAACCTTCAGAGCCGGGGTAGCGTAAGCCGGGAGATGCCCGTGTGGTGTGCGAAGATCCTTCACTTGCCCTCCTGTCTCCCATTCCTGGAAGAAAGGCCGAAACCATCCCCTACAGGAGGATACCCACGGAGGAGCCCTCTCTGACCAGAGGTTTGCTATATTGGTCTTAAGAAAGGTATTCACTAGGAACACCACAGGGTTGACCATACACAACCCCCCTAGTCTCCTCGTACGGTAAGTAACCTCCCTCTTCACTAGGTTCATTCTATTCCCCCATAACATTTGGAAGAACACACTGTAGACCCGGGTCCAAAGAGGTTCTGGCAACATGCATACACTGCCCAGATATATCAGCAAAGGGAGCAGGAAAGTTTTCATCAGGTTAACCCTTTCCCGGAGGGTCAAAGACCAACCCTTCCACTGATCCACCTTCTGAGCGGCGATCTTAAGCCTGCTGTCCCAGTTTTGTTTGGGGTAATCCCCTTGACCAAATTCGATGCCGAGGACTTTTGCGGATTCCTGGGGCTCTGGAAGGGCGTCCGGGAGATTAAAATCAGGATCTCCCCCTCCCAGCCAGAGACTCTCACACTTATCCTGATTGATCTTGGACCCGGATACCTCCGAGTAGCGGTCCACCTCTGACACCACCCATCTGCCCTCCTCTTGTGAGGAGACAAACACGGTGATATCATCAGCGTACGCTACCACCCTCAGAGCCGAATCCGGCACCGCCAGGTCCATTCTCACCCCCGCCAACGGTCCATAACCAATCCTTCTAAGGAAAGGATCGATTGCAAACACGTACAGCAAAGGGCTCAAAGGACAACCCTGACGGACACCAGACCCAACCTCAAAAGAGCGGCCAATCCAACCATTCACAAGCGGGAAACTCTCTGCCCCTACATACAAGGTCTTAAGCCAATCAACAAAACCCCCTGGCAGGCCATATCTCAGAAGGACAGACCAGAGGTACTCATGGTTAACCCGATCAAACGCTTTTGCCTGATCCAAGGACAGCAAGTACCCCTTCCAGTGGCCAGCCCTACCCTGCTCCACAGCCTCTCGGACACTGAGCACAGCACTAAATGTACTGCGGCCCGGAACAGAGCAATGCTGAGCCCCCGAAAGGAGCCGGGGTGCAAACTCCACCAGCCGGTTAAACAGCACTTTTGCCAGAATCTTTCTGTCCGCATTGAGAAGTGCTATGGGACGCCAATTCTCAATGTGGGACGGGTCTTTACCCTTTGACAGGATGATCAGCGCTGACCTCCTCATTGACTTTGGCAGAGTGCCCGAGGATAGACACTCATTAAAAACCGCAGTCAAGAGGGGAACCAAAGTGTCCTTAAAGGTCTTATAGAACTCAGATGTTAAGCCATCCGGACCGGGTGACTTCTTGAGGGCAAGCCCATCAATAGCCATCCTGACTTCCTCTTCCCGGATCATCTCTGTCAAAACGTCAAGAGAGGGGTCTACTCCTGGTTCAGGGATGGTTTCAGCCAAGAAAGCTGATACCTTATCTCGATCTAGATCCTTCCTTCCCAAGAGGTGCGAGTAGAAGGATCTGACGACCTCCAGGATCCCTGATCTGGACCTTTTCAAGGATCCCGTACTATCAATCAGTCCTGAGACTATTTTACTATTCACTGACATCTTGCAGTTTCTGTAAGGGTCGGGCGAGCGGTACTTCCCGTAATCCCTCTCAAAAACCAAAGATGCGTGCCTATCGTACTGGCACTTCATCAGCAAGGACTTCACTCTGGAGATATCCTCTCGGCTACCTCCAGTCGAGACAAGGTTCTCAAATTTCTTCCTCAGGCCCTGGTACAAGCGGTACCTATTTAGGCTTCTGAGGCCCGAGAGCTGGCGGAAGAATCTCGCAACCCTTTCCTTGAAGATCTCCCACCACTCTGACTTACTGTTACAAAGGCCTAGCAATGGTACCTGGCTCTGAAGAAAATCCTCAAAGGACTGTCTTATCTCCGCTTCTTCCAAGAGAGACGAATTCAGCTTCCAATAGCCTCTGCCCATCCGGGGGGTCTCTGTGACATTCAGAGAAAACAAAATTAAACAGTGATCGGAGAACTCCACCTCAACAACAGACACTGCTGAAGAGACGGCTTCCTCCTTTAAATAAAACCTGTCTATCCTAGACCTACAACTACCCCTATGATAGGTGAATCCCGCGTGGCCTGGGGTGTGCCGGATGTGGACATCCACCAGGCGAGCCTCACTCGCTATGCTATTAAGGGCGACGCTATCATAAGTCAGCTTGTCTCTGGCACCTCCCCTGTCTTGGGGCCTCGTGACAGCATTAAAGTCCCCTCCAAAGACCACCTGCCGACTTGTAAAAAGATAGGGCTTGATCCTCATAAAGAGGCACTTCCGGTCCCACTTAGACTGTGGGCCGTAGATGTTAATAAGGCGAAGTTCTTGTCCCCTCATGAGGACATCTAAGATCAGGCACCTCCCCATTTCTAACTCGATAACCCGTCGGCATTCTACCGCTGCGGTAAAAAGGACCGCCACTCCGCTATACGGCTCGGCCCCAAGAGACCAGTAGGAGGGCCCATTCCTCCACTCTCTTTTAGCCTTGTAGATAGATGACATATCTGTTAGCCTGGTCTCCTGCAAAAATAAAATATCAGCATTAATATGGGCAAAAAAATCATAGGCCGCAAATCGAGCTGTATCTGACTTAATGCTGGCAACATTAATGGATGCCAGAGTCAACGGAGAGGGTGCCGCCATCAAGGGTGATTGAGTTAGACAGCTTTCTTTTTCCCACTCCCCTTCTCACCCTCCACATCAGAAGAACTCTTCACCCTCTTTAGAGAAATGGAAGTGTCCATCTCACCAGACGTCGTTTTACTTTCCCTGTCTCCGGATTCTAGGCCAGTCCCTTCCCCCGAGGACATAACCTCCCCAGGGGAAGAGGACTCGGCGCCCCCTGGAAGCCCCTCTGCCACCTCCCCCTCATCCTCCCCTTCCGAAGAAGAGGAGGAGATGTCCCTGAGGGGTCGGAATCGATTGGAAAGGCCAACCAGAGGGGAGTCAGTTTTGCCTTCCTTTGGCACCTGGACCAGGGTGGGAGAAGATCTCAAATCTCCCTTTTTTTTTACTTGTACCCCGCTTTCGTGTCTCCTTCTGCCATCCCACATCCTCCTCCTCCTCCACGCTATCTGAGGAGATGGCACCTTCCTCATTCTGGATCCTCCTGACCTCCTCATTCAGCTCGCCATCCCTCAGGGTCTCAGCAGCAAGGTTGGCCTCTGGGACAGAATGAGAGGTCGTCCCAGTAACCCGGGCTTTCCCCATCACCCTATCCCTTTGGCGTTTATCAAGACGTCTTAGTTGGGCTGGTGTCTTTCTCTTGCTGTTCCTCACTGACCCCTCAGTTCCTCCACCCCTGCTAGTCCCCTCCCCAGCAGATTCCGGCTCGTGATCTTCACCCGCTGGGGACAAGACTGCATTAGCGAAAGAACGAGGGCAACGACTGAATGGGTGACCTAAGTCACCACACAGGTGACACCTAATCTCTGCACAAGATGCGGCAAGATGGCCTACACCCCCACACAAGGCACATTTCTGCACCGTACAGTTTGCACTGAAGTGTGTGGGGTCACCACATCTGTGACAGAGCTTCGGCTGACCCCGGTAGAAAATCTGGATACGATCCCTGCCGAGAAAGGCAGAGGATGGAATATGGGTAACTGTATTTCCTGAACGTTTAAGTTTTACCAAAAACGTCCAGGCTCCTGACCAGATGCCAAACTCGTCCCTGTTCTTCTGCGGGACCCCCATTACCTCGCCATACCGTCCTAACCAGGTGATGATGTCAACACAAGAGAGTGATTCGTTACGGGTCAAAACGGTCACTCTCTTGATTTCGTTTTGACGAGACAATGCCTGTACGGCAAAGTCTCGCCAGCCTGGCTCATTCTTTACCAATTCATAATTCGACCAGAAAAGCTCAAGCCCCTCTGGCCGAACAAAACTGATATCGAATTCAGGAGCACCGTAGGGATGTATCAAGGCAAAGATATCAACTGCCTTGAAGCCCATATTTAGCAAGAGCTCAACCACTTTGGTCCTTGAAGGACACATATCTTCGCCCTGCCACCGAAGACGGACCACATTCCTACGGTTACTACCTGCCCCGGCTGTTGGGAGGGACCACACAGTATCGCCCCCTCTTTCCTCTCGGAAGGCAGAGAGACCGTGTCTCTCTATCCAGAAGGACAGATCAACTGCTCTACCCTCTACATTAATCGACCTTTCCCCCTTTTTCAGAGCTTCCAGGAGACGTCGCTGCAATAAACCGTCCCTAGAGTCAGGAGACGAGGAAAGTATTCTACTTCCCCCAGCAGTGACATTGGCATAACTCCTATGATCTGTCACCACTGGGGGGGCAACCGGACCAGACCCTACACCACTTCTAATGACAACATCCCCACCACCCTCAATAACAACATTAGCATTTCCCCCAACAACATTGTTTCCAATAACATCATCTGTAGTCCCATCACCACCCCTAATTTCAGCAACAGCAAAATCACCTTCTCCAATAACATTAACCTCCATCCGCTCCCCAGTCATACACCCCGTACCCCCATTTACCTTCTCATTCACACTGGCTGGACCAGAAACAGATAATCCGGCAAACGATGACGATGATGACATTTTTTCCCGTTTTGCCTCAGCATCACGGGGCACTAGGGCTGGGACAACCTCCGCTGGCCCTTTAAGGGACCGGGCAGCATGCTTGCCCGGTCTAGAGGAGGCCCCAGCCCTGTTCTTATTAGTGCCCTCCGCCTCATCAGCATCATCTCCAGTCTTTTCATGGCGCCGCTGATCAATGGGATCAGCGGCACCAATACAAAACAAACGTTTTTCTTCACTTTTGGGAGTGTCCGTTATGCCCTTTACTACCTCCGGCACTGAGTCACCCCCCTCTCCCACAGGGGAGCGAACTACAGCACCGGAGTCTGCCTCTCTGCCCACCGCTGGGCCACCCTCACTGTACGGCCTTTCGGCCGATGCCTTCTCTGCTCCATCCCTGCTACTGCAAACAGGCATGGAGCTCTGCGCCCTTTTAGTATCTGTACTCTCCCCGCACCTTTGCACCGAGTCCACCACAGAACACGGGCTGGGCTGGGTAACGGGGCTTGCACAATGAGCTGACCCTGCGGCCGACTCAGGATTTACAGGGAGGGGGGTGTAGATGTAACTCACCACTTCTTGCTGCTTTGGCTTGGTCTTCTTTTTCTTCTTACCCCCAGGTGCCTCATTTGGGAGCTCATCTCCAAACACCAGGTTCTGAGGACACACTGGGGATTCCAGCATGCGGATCTGGGCCATTAGCGCCCCTCCCTGGTAGCTGCTGTCACTGTCCTCCCCTGAGTCGGCAGGTGATACTGCTGGTTGCTGTGCAGGGGGCCCACTGTACGGGGCCTGCTGCTGTTGCCGCAGGCCACCAGGTGGATCTGGCTGTAGTTCTTCCTCCATCTCCTCCACATCATCCACCTGGCTCTCAGGTTGCAGCCCCATCAACCTTTTATTTTTATCTTCTTCTTTCACCCTGAAGCGCTCCTCATTTTCCAGTTTCTCTTTAAATGGACCACTCTTCTCCAATAATTCGGCTCTCCTCTCCTCCAAAGCTTGTATTTCAGCCATAAGTCTCTTTATCTGCCCCTGGATCTCCATCTTTTTCTTTTTTGGAGTTACCTTAGCCCTGGCACGGTCACAGCGCAGTTCCTCTCGGAGCCTCCTGATGGCCTTACAGGCGTCTTCATACTCACGGAGGTGACTTTTTACCCGGGAGGTATAGGTGGAAATAGACTCCCGGGTCCTCAGCACTCCCCAGCCTTCCTCAATGAGGTCGGCTTCACCTCCGTGAGCACTCTACCTTCTTCCAGACAAACCCAGCTTTCCGCTGGCTGCACCCAGCTTTTCCGAGGAGGATCCAGCCTTGCAGCTTCTCACCTCTGTGGGGGGAGTTGGAGCAGCATTGCTGCGACTCCTAGTAGAACGCCTCACCCCCAAATCCTCCGATGTACAGGCCGCTTGCTGGCTTCTACTGCTCCCCTGCGGCCTAGTCCGAGGAGCAGAAGCCTGGGCCTCGCCTCCCTCACTCATGCCTGGAAACCCACTCCCTCCCTGGGGAGGAGGAAGCAGGCCCCAGGTGGAACAGATGGTAATTCCCTGGAGCTCAGGAGACACAGCAGACACACACAGCACAGCTGAAGCACGACCACACCCGCAACTAATTGGTCAGCACTCCAGAGCTGTACTCACTATTCTGCTGGTGAGGTCACTGTCTACATACATTACATTACTTATCCTGTACTGATCCTGAGTTATATCCTGTATTATACTCCAGAGCTGTACTCACTATTCTGCTGGTGAGGTCACTGTGTACATACATTACATTACTTATCCTGTACTGATCCTGAGTTATATCCTGTATTATACTCCAGAGCTGTACTCACTATTCTGCTGGTGAGGTCACTGTGTACATACATTACATTACTGATCCTGTACTGAACCCGAGTGTGTGTGGGATGGGGGTGGTGGACAGGGGGGACCAAAAAAAATTGCTTGCCCAGGGTCCAATCAAAATTAAAGACGGCCCTGTCCATTATACATATACTGTACAGCAATCATACATCCATTATACATACACGGTACAGCAAGCATACATCCATTATACATACACTGTACAGCAAGCATACCGCCATTATACATACACTGTACAGCAATCATACCTCCATTATACATACACTGTACAGCAATCATACCTCCATTATACATACACTGTACAGCAATCATACCGCCATTATACCTACACTGTACAGCAATCATACCTCCATTATACATACACTGTACAGCAAGCATACCGCCATTATACATACACTGTACAGCAAGCATACCACCATTATACATACACTGTACAGAAATCATACATTCATTATACATACACTGTACAGAAATCATACATCCATTATACATACACTGTACAGCAATCATACCTCCATTATACATACACTGTACAGCAATCATACCTCCATTATACATACACTCTACAGCAATCATACCTCCATAATACATACACTCTACAGCAATCATACCTCCATTATACATACACTGTCTGTGACTGTACAGCAATCATACATCCAATCCATTATTAATGGATTGGATGTATGATTGCTGTACAGTCACAGTGTATGTATAATGGAGGTATGATTGCTGTACAGTGTATGTATAATGGAGGTATGATTGCTGTACAGTGTATGTATAATGGAGCCTCCAATCCAAAAAAAAAGCCTCCAATCCCAAAAAAAATGTTAATAAAGTTTTTCATTTTGTTTGTATTGATATTTATGAGTGTAGGTATGTTTATGTATGTGTGCATGCAAGCAAGAGTGTGTGTGTATATATATCACACACAGCGTGCGCTGCGTGAGTTTGTGCTTTAGGGTGCACACCCTAATGCAATAGGCTGCGCACGCCTATGACTATAATACTGGTCCTATATACAAAAATATAACTACTATAATACTGCTCCTATATACAAGAATATAACTACTATAATACTGCCTCCTATGTACAAGAATATATCTACCATAATACTGCCTCCTATATACAAGAATATAACTACTATAATACTGCTCCTATATACAAGAATATAACTACTATAATACTGGTCCTATATACAAAAATATAACTACTATAATACTGCTCCTATATACAAGAATATAACTACTATAATACTGCCTCCTATGTACAAGAATATATCTACCATAATACTGCCTCCTATATACAAGAATATAACTACTATAATACTGCTCCTATATACAAGAATATAACTACTATAATACTGCTCCTATATACAAGAATATAACTACTATAATACTGCTCCTATATACAAGAATATAACTACTATAATACTGCCTCCTATATACAAGAATATAACTACTATAATACTGCTCCTATATACAAGAATATAACTACTATAATACTGCTCCTATATACAAGAATATAACTACTATAATACTGCTCCTATATACAAGAATATAACTACTATAATACTGCCTCCTATATACAAGAATATAACTACTATAATTTCAAACCTTAGCAGCAGATGGCTGGCACTGGTCCTGTGTAGTTAAGCACTTCAATCTGCGATGCAGCCTATCGGTTCAGTTTGGTTATAAGCCCTCTCCCCGTCACACCCCGGTGCTACTGCCCGCAGAGAAGAAGCAACTTCTAAATACAATCGCAAGAAAGGAGAAGCGGGGGCACTCACGTGTAGGTGATCAGGTAACAGGCTTCTTTATTTCATCAGTGCAGGTAAAATCATACAATAGCTGGGCGTCAGGAGACTTATAACTACTATAATACTGCTCCTATATACAAGAATATAACTACTATAATACTGCTCCTATATACAAGAATATAACTACTATAATACTGCTCCTATGTACAAGAATATAACTACTATAATACTGCTCCTATATACAAGAAAATAACTACTATAATACTGCCTCCTATATACAAGAGTATAACTACTATAATACTGCTCCTATATACAAGAATATAACTACTATAATACTGCCTCCTATATACAAGAATATAACTACTATAATACTGCTCCTATATACAAGAATATAACTACTATAATACTGCCCCCTATATACAAGAATATAACTACTATAATACTGCCCCCTATATACAAGAATATAACTACTATAATACTGCTCCTATATACAAGAATATAACTACTATAATACTGCCTCCTATATACAAGAATATAACTACTATAATACTGCTCCTATATACAAGAATATAACTACTATAATACAGCTCCTATATATAAGAATATAACTACTATAATACTGCTCCTATATACAAGAATATAACTACTATAATACTGCTCCTATATACAAGAATATAACTACTATAATACTGCTCCTATGTAAAAGTCGCACATCATCGAGTGGTTTGGTAATAGACAACGCTGGGATTTAGACAATACTTTATTTTTCCGTAACAAAGACACAAACTTTCCGATCCATAAATGAGACATAACAGACGGGAGGATTCGGCTTCTCATTGGTTACAATTACAGAGAGGATTACAGACTGAAAGATGTCACCGTTTTGTATCCCAATGACACCAACTTCGGTGACATCATTCTGGATTTCTTCCATGACAGAAGGGTCGACTCCAGACAATTCAATGTCACATATTAGGTCTCTGCTCCCGGTCACCGTTGGTCAAGTATTGCAAATAATCATACAAGAAACAAAAAGCAATTAACAATAATAATAAAAAAAAAAACACACAAAAAAAAAACACACAATAGGATAAAACTTAAAGGGGTACTCCGGTGAAAACCTTTTTTCTTTTAAATCAACTGATGGCAGAAAGTTAAACATATTTGTAAATTACTTCTATTAAAAAATCTTAATCCTTCCTGTACTTATTAGCTGCTGAATACTACAGAGGAAATTCTTTTCTTTTTGGAATGCTCTCTGATGACATCACGAGCACAGTTCTCTCTGCTGACATTATTATAATAATAATAACGCTTTATTTATTGTTGTACTCTGTGGGATTTGAACCCAAGTCCCCAGCACTGCAAGGCAGCAGTGCTAACCACTGAGTCACCATGTTGCCCTTAGCATACATCTGCTATGCATAGTTGCTAAAATGGACAGAGATGTCAGCAGAGAGCACTGTGTTCGTGATTTCATCAGTGTTCCAAAAAGAAAGGAATTTCCTCTGTAGCATTCAGCAGCTAATAAGTACTGGAAGGATTAAGATTTTTTAATAGAAGTAATTTACAAATATGTTCAACTTTCTGCCACCAGTTGATTTAAAAGAAAAAAGGTTTTCACCGGAGTACCCCTTTAAGATAAGATTGAAAAAAATGTAAGCGATTCGACTGCAGTTATGAGAATGCAGCACTTATAATCTACACCAAACCATGACATCATAGTTGCCTGTGTGATGTCACATCACCCAATGAATGAATAGGTAGCATTAAACCACCCAATTATACTTTACTATGTATCTCCACCATGGTCATAGTTCCATAAAGGGGTAGTCTGGTGAAAATCAACTGGCGCCAGAACGTCTAACAGAGTTTAAAATTCCTAGGGATTGACAAAGGACATCACATGCACTATTTGGGATTGAAGTGATGCAGATTGAGGGTGGATCCTACATAGATGAGCATTAGGTCAAATATATTGGGTAGCCTAATGTCCCTCATTAAATGTCGGCCACAATGAATTACCGTAACTTAAAGGGGTATTCCGGTGAAAACCTTTTTTCTTTTAAATCAACTGGTGGCAGAAAGTTAAACATATTTGTAAATTACTTCTATTAAAAGATCTTAATCCTTCCAGTACTTATCAGCTGCTGTATACTACAGAGGAAGTTCTTTTCATTTTTAATATCTTTTCATTCTGACCACAGTGCTCTCTGCTGACACCTCTGTCTATTTTAGGAACTGTCCAGAGTAGAAGCAAATCCCCATAGCAAACCTCTCCTGCTCTGGACAGTTCCTGACTTGGACAGAGGTGTCGGCAGAGAGCAATGTGGTCAGACAGAAAGGAAATTCAAAAAGAAAAAACTTCCTCTGCAGCATACAGCAGCTGATAAGTACAGGAAAGATTAAGATTTTTAAATAGTAGTAATTTACAAATCTGTTTAACGTACTGGCACCAGTTGATTTAAAAAAAAAAAAAATTTTTTACCGGAGTACCCTTTAATATATTTTTGTAGCAGTTGGAATTCCTTTTTTTCTGAAACAGAGTTCCAAATCTACTGCATAGCTATATAGATCAATGATGAATTTGTTTGCCTTTAGCCACCACTAGAGGGAGCTTATTGCATACTGATTTATAATTTAGTTCAATGTATTCAGCAGGCTCCCTCTAGTGCCATGCTTTCTGACCAGGGTGTCTTCAGCTGTCGCAAAACTACAACTTCCAGCATGCCCGGATAGCCAAAGGCTGGAGGAGGATGGGAGAGGAGGACGGGAGAGGACGACGGAATAGGAGGTGGGGAGAGGAGGACGGGAGAGGAGGACGGGAGAGGAGGACGGGAGAGGAGGACGGGAGCGGTGGACGGGAGCGGTGGACGGGAGAGGAGGACGGAATAGGAGGTGGGGAGAGGAGGACGGGAGAGGAGGACGGAATAGGAGGTGGGGAGAGGAGGACGGGAGAGGAGGACGGGAGCGGTGGACGGGAGAGGAGGACGGGAGGACGGGAGAGGAGGACGGGAGAGGAGGACGGGAGAGGAGGACGGGAGCGGTGGACGGGAGCGGTGGACGGGAGCGGTGGACGGGAGGATGGGAGAGGAGGACGGGAGAGGAGGACGGGAGCGGTGGACGGGAGAGGAGGACGGAATAGGAGGTGGGGAGAGGAGGACGGGAGAGGAGGACGGGAGAGGAGGACGGAATAGGAGGTGGGGAGAGGAGGACGGGAGAGGAGGACAGGAGAGGAGGACGGGAGCGGTGGACGGGAGAGGAGGACGGGAGAGGAGGACGGGAGAGGAGGATGACGGGATAGGAGGACAGGATATGACAACAATATATCAGGACGGGATATGAAGTCAAAAGTTTCCCATCTTGATTTTCCTCCACAAAAAGGATTAGGAAGGAAAAACCGGGCAACGCTGGGTACTCAGCTGGTATATATAAATATATACACACACACACACTATATACAGTATATATATGTACAGAGTATAAGGGGCTATTTTCTCTTAAAGGATTTCTCCCCATACAGCTATAAGATCATATAGATCAGAGGTCTCTAAACTGTTGACCACCAGCTGTTGCAAAACTACCCACTAACATTCCCACTAGATTTGAGATTTGGTGCTGACCGTGTATTACTAATCCAGCATGTCCATTCTTTTGATGGCAGAATTTTCCGCCACTGAAATTCCGCATTGTGAATGGGTCCCCTTTTCACACCAGTGCTAGATTAGTGCAGCCGAATCCCCAAGGGGAATTTCCCGCAGAGATTCCATAGTGTGAACATAACCTTTACTTGCACATTCAGTACTGCCAATCATTCTGAAAGGAAATAAGCGGCTACTAGACCGGTAAGAAAAAAAAAACAGTTTATAAACAAAATAAAAATAATAATATATATATATATATATATATATATATATATATACACACACACATGATTTTCTGATATATATATTTAAATATATAAAACTCAATGTATGTGTGTATGTATGTATGTATGTGTATATATATGTGTATGTTCCAGCATTACTTCCAAACGACTAAAAATATTAACATGAAACTTGGCCACATGTTACTTATATGTCAACAACAAACATAGGATAGGTGATTTAACCCTTACCCCTTACTCACACCCATTTGCGAGAGTCTGGGTTTTTCTTTAAAGTCCTATACAAGTCTATGGGAAATATATGTTACTACATAACTTCCAAATGGCTGGAGATATTTAAATAATACTTGGTCACATGTTACTTATATGTCCAATAAAAATATAGGATAGATAATTTAACCCTAACCTACCCTCATTTGCCAGGGTCGGGATTTTTGTTTAAAGTCCAATGCAAATCTGTGGGAAATGTATGTTACAGCATAACTTCTGTACAGCTGGAGATATTTCGATAATACTTGATCACATGTTACTTATATGTCAAATAAAAATGTATAATAGTTAAATTAACCCCTAACCTACCCCATATGTGAAGGATGGGGTTTTTGTGTCAAGTCCCATACAAGTATATAGGACTTCTGGTTCCTTACTCCACAAGCTCCGCTCTGCATCTCCTGGTGAATGTGTCAGTCACTGGCAAACCCCACCCTCCCCGCATGCCATACCCCATCTTGCAAATACACAAGCACCCTTTAAGCCACACCCCTATTATTTTCAGCTACAATATCTTTACCACAATGCAGCCCCACCTGAGGACAGGATATGAGGATTAGAAATGAGGACGGGATATGAGGATTAGAAATGGGGACGGGATATGAGGACGGGATATGAGGATTAGAAATGAGGACGGGATATGAGGACGGGATATGAGGATTAGAAATGAGGATGAGATATGAGGACGGGATATAAAGACGGGATATGAGGATTAGAAATGAGGACGGGATATGAGGACGGGATATGAGGATTAGAAATGAGGACGGGATATGAGGACGGGATATGAGGATTAGAAATGAGGATGGGATATGAGGACGGGATATGAGGACGGGATATGAGGACGGGATATGAGGACGGGATATGAGGACGGGATATGAGGACGGGATATGAGGACGGGATATGAGGACGGGATATGAGGACGGGATATGAGGACGGGATATGAGGACGGGATATGAGGACGGGATATGAGGACGGGATATGAGGACGGGATATGAGGACGGGATATGAGGACGGGATATGAGGACGGGATATGAGGACGGGATATGAGGACGGGATATGAGGACGGGATATGAGGACGGGATATGAGGATCAGTGGAGTGGCAGGGGCCATATACGAATTCGCGATATTTTGCGAATATATGGACGAATATTCATCCTATGTTCAAGAAATTTGCATATTCACTATGTTTTTTTTTTTTTTCATGCGAAAATTCATAATGAAATTCGCATAGTGCGCATGCGCAATTATATCTTTCACCTAAAAGGGAGGGAGGGATCAGTGTCTGGTCTGGAAGTGTTGATATTTGCATAAATTCGCATAAAAATTAGCGAAAAACTAAAAATGAATATTCATCATATTCCCCAAAATCGCAAAGTGCCAATATTCGCGGTAAAAATTTGCATTTTGAATATTTGCACTCAACACTAATAAGGACGGGATATGGGGTCGGTGTGAACATACCCTTTACAGTGATTTATTTTCTCATTTTAGGCATTACAATGTTTTAGCTCCTCCTGGAGACATTTTTCAAGCATGCTTGAAAATGGCTCGAGGAGGAGCTGAAATGTTGAAATGCCTAAAATGAGAAAATAAATCACTTATTTGGAGTGCCAATGGTTGGTGTATATATATATATATATATATATATATATATATATATATATATATATATATATAAAATATAATGTAAATATTTATCATACGTATATCATATATATATATATATATATATATATATATATATAGATATAGATATAGATATAGATATAGATATAGATAGACATTTTGAGTAGCCGTATTAGTCCAGTGATGCAAAAACTAAAAATGTTGCAGTATCTTGTAATACCTTTTTTTTATTGGACTAACAGAACTTTGTAGAGAAGCTTTCAGGATTCCTCCCTTTATCAAGTCAAAAGCAAATCCCGAAAGCTTGTCTCTACAAAATTCTGTTAGTCCAATAAAAAAAGGTATTGCAGGGTACTGCAACATTTTTTGATTTTGCATCTATATACATATATATATATATATATATATATATATATATATATATATATATATACACATATGATTATTTTTATGCTTATATATGTGTATATATATATATATATATATATATATATATATATATATATATATAATTTTTTTTTTTTTATTATTATTACAATTTTTTTTTCCCCCCAGATAAATATTAGATAGATAATGTATTTATGTATTGTATATGTAGAGAAAGAAGACCAGATTTTTTGGCCTAATTAACTCATATTTAGTATTAACACACATATAAAAACCCTTTAATTTCCCTTTAAAATATCTTAATTTTCTACATTTTTATATATTATGCAAAAACAAAAAAATCGGGATACAAAATATACCACTATACAATCATATGCAAAATGTATTCATGGCAACAAAACATAATAGGGGGTGTAAAATCAATCAGCAAATTTACTACAGTACAATCATTTGTGCACAGTGTGATTCAAGTATTTTGTGATTATATATTATATATTTTTATATTTTTTCATATATTTATTTTTTCATTTTTATAGTCTATAAAGCAGTGTTTCCAAACCAGCGTGCCACCAGCTGTTACAAAACTACAATTCCCAGCATGCCCGGACAGCCAACGGCTGTCCGGGCATGCTGGGAGTTGTAGGTTTGCAACAGCTGGAGTCACGCTGGTTGGGAAACTGTGGTCTATAGTGAAAACACTGTGTGAGGTTAGAAGAACGGGGTTGCGTTCTTACAGAAAGAGCGTCCCACTCATATCCATAGGCTGTGTCCGGTATTGCAGCTCAGGGCAAATGAAGTAAATATGCTATGCTGCAATACTGCAAGCAGCCACCGAGGCGGCGCTGTTTCTGGAAGAAAGAAACAGTTGTCGTACTTCACCATTTAAGACGTGTACATTGAATAACATCACTGTGATTCCCTATGGCTCTCCCTCTCACTCTTTTTATGTCTACATATGTAACAACTATAACAGGTCAACACAATATAGATAACCACACATATAACAATTACAGTACGCAAAAGTTTAAGCTCAGCTTATTCATTGCAAGAACAAAGAAAAGGAATAACAAGGTTTAGACTTATCCACTTCCCCAATCATTTTCAAGTTTTACCACTTAGGTTGTTGCGGGTTTTTAAAAATGTATTTATGAGGCTCTAAGAGGAAAACGGCGACAAGAAAATGAAGACAACTCGGGTGCGGGAGGAGCATCCAGTTTCTCGTTTTAGCTTTGGTTGATTGATTGTCACCCGACCACACAACATCGGTCATCAGCTGCATCCCTCATGGGTTAATCTCTTCCATGACCTCCATGATTATAGTCCGAGGGCCGGTAAGGATGAGATTCCTGATGGCTCTGAAGTCGCTGTGCAGGACGTTGCGGCCGTTTATAGAGACCACAAATTGGCAGACCTACAAAAAAATATTAAATATATATATATTGTAAATAAATAAATACATTTTTAAAACTGTATTTATTTTCTTTTAAAGGAAAACTATCACGCAGGAAAAAAAAAGTTTTAGATCACAGAGGATCTGACCGCTGGGACCCCCGACAATCTCCTGCACGGGACCCTGTCTCTCCCGAGATTGAAGCGCGTTGACCCGCGCCAGCTCCATGTATCTCTATGGGAGAGTGGAAGATACCCGATCGCTGCATCTCAGGCTCTCTCCCATAAAGATTCATGGAGAGGCTGTGTCGGCTGCCGCTTTGTGCGAGGTTCGACATGCCCCATTACCAGGGAGAGGCGGGGTCCCATGCAGGAGATTGCAGGGGGTCCCAGCAGTCAGTTGTCCTGCACAATAGTTTTCCCTAAAGGAGTACTCCATGCACACGGAAGCAGGAAGAAGACCAGACTGGAGGACTGAAGACTGATAGCAGCGCAACGGGGGGGACGGTGGAAGGCGACTTAAAGGACAACTGTAGTGGAACACTTTTATATATGCCCATGTCGGGCCTCAAAAATAAACAAAATAAACCCGTACATACCTTCCTACGAGCCACCGTTGGTCCGGCACAGGCCTCACGGTCCGGCAGTGCTGACCTCTTTTCACTTCCTGGGGACGGGGTGCCACAGAGCCGTTGGTGTATCACCGGCCACAGCTATGTCCCGCCCCGGCCTGTGATAGGCTGAGCCCACTGTCATGTAAGAAGCCGGCCAGAGCTCCTTACATGGCAAGTGGGCTCAGCCTATCACAGGCCGGGGCGGGACATCGGTGTGGCCGGTGATACGTCGACGGTTCTGCGGCGTCCCCGTCCCCAGGAAGTGGAATGAGGTCAGCACTGCCGGACCAACGGGGGCTTGTAGGAGGGTATGTATGAGTTTATTTTGTTTATTTTTGAGGCACGGGCATATATAAAAGTGTTCCACTACAGTTGTCCTTTAAGGTTTGTTGTTTTCTTTTTTTTTTTTTGCAGCCCAAGCACAATAGGATAAAGAAAAGCAGCGCTGGAGTACTCCTTGCAAATGCAAAATAATTGTCATCGAAATTTTGAACATTCTGTACAAACTTCCTATCTTGCTGTAAGGTCCAGACCACCATGGTTCTACTAAACCATATTGACTTAAAGGCTGCCAATGACTGTCCAGCCCTGCTGTAAGTTGTAGTTTTGCACCAGCCGGAGGCACCCTGGTTAGGAAACACTGTCTTAGGGTAAGTTAACACGGTGAAAAACAAGGTTGGAAATTCCGCAAATAGCAGGCGTTGGCAGAACATGCTGGCACTAGAACTGCACGGAAATACACAGTTTCCATAGACGGCAGAGAATTTCCGAGCGGATTCTGCAGAAAGAATGAGGCCGAAATCGGAATCTCTGTGGCAGATGTTTCTGCTGTGTGTGCATGGCGCAGAGGAATCTCATTGAAAACAATAGGACAATGAAATTGCTGAGCTGAATTTGTACTGTGTTTTTGCTTTTACTAAATTAGAGGCAGATACTGAAACAAGTTCTTTATTTCTCATATTTCTATTTTCTGATCTTTTTTTTTTTTCATTTCATTTTGTTTTAATTATCATAGGGGACAGCCATCTTCCCTGAGCTGTCTTTAACCACATTTAGAGATAAGCTTGACTGCAAGCCCAATGAACCTTTGCAAAGATCATTCAAGAGGGAGGGGGAGGCTGATATGAGAGCATCACCTATTGTGGAGATTTTGTCTTATCTATCTACTGGTGTCACCTTTCACTGTAATGCTGTATATCACAGACAGAACAGGAAGTCTCAGTTAAGTTTAAGGCCCTAGTTGCCAGAACGAAGACTACAAGATTTAAGAATAAATTTTACCCCTTAAAGACACGATTTTTCATTTTTGCGTTTTCATATATTTTTTTCATTTACATCATTCACCGCGCGGTTTCATTAACGTTATATAATTTAATTGTTCAGACATTTCTGTATGCGGTGATACCGTATATGTTCGATTATTTTAAAAAATTTGGGGGGAAATGGGAAAAGTGGGGTGAATTAAACTTTTATTAGGAAAGGGCCTTTATCATATTTATTAACATTTGATTTTAAACTTTTTTACTATTTCTTTCGATTGCAAACACTGAATAATGCTGTTCTATATAGCGCAGTATCAGTATTCCATTAGTACAGGCTGCCTGTATTCTTGGAGCACCGATTGGAAGACACGGAGGTAAGTAGGGACCCTCCGGACATTGTCTTTCAATGGTAAAATTATTGGTGGCTTTGGCTCCATACATTGTGCAGTGGCGGCACTGAACTGCAGCTCCCATTTACTTTAATGGGAGCCGCGTTGCAGTAACCTAGCTCCCCCACTACACAATGTATGGAGCCAACTGCTTCCAGCTCCCATACATTATTTACATCCACACTGGGGTTGCCCTGAACAGTTGATCGGTGGGTGTGGTAGGTGTTGGCCCCCCCGCAGATCAGGTATTGATCATCTATCCTGTGGATAGGCCACTAATAATTTTACCCCTAAAAAAGTTGTGGGTATAACTTACCTTTACACCAGAAGCAGCAGCTGCTCCACTGGGGTCCACTGCCTGGACGTGACATGGCTTATCTCCTCGTACCACGAATCCCCAGCCCACGGGATCACTGACGATCTAAAGAAGATAAGAAAGCAAATTATTCCACTACTTACTTTACAGAGGGGTGACCGTTTCCCACAAAATCAGCACACCCCTCTCCTGCTGCAGACATAGGCCACATGGGGCAGATGCGATTGTACTGATGTCCACCATTAACCCCTCAGATGTCACGATCAATACAAATCAAAGCATCTGCGGCAGATTGGCACTTTTAATGTCTGATAGTAAAAACCGCGGAGATCCGACCATCCAAGATGGTGGATGGAGGTCCCCTCACCTGCCTCAGCTGATCTTTCAGGATCTTTTCCTCTGGACCAGAGAAGTAGATCGCCGATAATACTGATCAGTGCTATGCCTATTCATAGCACTAAACAGTATTAGTAGTCTAATAATTGCTATAAATAGTCCCCTATGGGGACATAAAAAGTTAAAGTAAATGTTAAAAAAAAAAAAAAAAAAAAAGACTTACCGTAAAAAAATTTGAAAAAGCCTCTTCCTAATAAAAAGTTAAATTGCCCCGTTTCCCCACTTTACTCACAAAAGCGTAAAATTTAAAATTATTGAACATATTTGGTATCGTGTAAATGAGCAAACTATCAAAATATAATGTTAATAATTCTGTCCGGTAAATTATGTGAACGTATTAAGAAAAAAGTCTGAAATTGCTGTTTTTTGGTCACATCACATCCTCAAAAAAATAAAAGTGATCAATGTTCCAGATCATGGTGCAAAAAAAAAATAGCCCTCATACAGCACCGTAAACAGAAAAATTTGAGAGTTAGAGGGGAAAAAGTCGGTGCGTCTTATACGACGGCGAATACACCCCTATCGTGGCGGTCCCTGCGGCCATCAACGGCCGGGACCCGCGGCTAATACAGGACATCACCGATCGCGGTGATGCCCTATATTAACCCTTCAGACGCGGCGATCAAAGCTGACCGCCGCGTCTGAAGGGAAAGTGACACTAACCCGGCTGTTCAGTCGGGCTGTTCGGGACCGCCGCGATTTCACCGAACAGCCCGACTGAATAGCCGGGTTAGTGCTTACAGGACACCGGGAGGGACCTTACTCCGTTCAGGGATCCCCTGTATGGCCGGCGCTCTCCTTCCTCGTCATCACGTACGTGCGTCGGCGTACGTAACGACGTGATGACGGCGACAGAGAGCGAGGATACCCGGCCAGCAGCAGAGACATTCCGGAGCGACGGGGACACGGCGACAGCGATGGAGCGACATCCAGGGCAGCGGTGACGGGTCCGGAGCGGCAGGGACACGTATTACCTCCTATGCAGTGCTCTTCAATCTGCGGACCTCCAGATGTTGCAAAACTACAACTCTCAGCATGCCCGGACAGCCGTTGGCTGTCCGGGCATGCTGGGAGTTGTAGTTTTGCAACATCTGGAGGTCCGCAGGTTGAAGACCACTATTGGGTTCAAAATCTTAATTTTTTTTAGATTTTGCACCTATAAACTGGGTGCGTCTTATACGCCGGTGCGTCCTATAGGACGAAAAATACGGTAATTTTGTTAAAAACTTTTGGTTCTTTTAAGTTTTTTGTTTTTTCAAAGCAGTACAATAATAGAAAAGCATGTTAACATGGGTATCAATTTAATCGCATTGTCCCAAAGAATAAATAGAACGTCATTTTAATCGTAAAACGAACTGCGTAAAAACGAAACCCTCCAAAATTAGCAAAATTGTTGTTTTCTTTTCCATTTTCCAACAAAATAATATTTTTGGGGGATTTTGCCATACATTTTATGGTAACATAAAAGTTTGGGCTTAGAATTGATCACTGGTCACACTCCCTACTTACGGTTAGCAGTTTCCTTCTGTATGGTGCTCCTGGGGCTAACAGTTCATCCAGTGTAACCGGCCTTTTTAACACTGTTTAAGGAAAAAATATATATATTACAATTCTTACAATGCAGTCATTGAGATTTGGTGATAAATGGAGAGAAGTACAACATAAAACACATACAATGCAATCTATAAAGGTAAGCAAAGCGAAAAACAACAAGATCCTCCTTCTAAATCGAATGTTTAGAGCAGTGTTTTCTAAACGGTGCGTCTTAAGCTATTGCAAAACTACAACTTTCAGCATGTCCGGACAGCCGTTGGCTGCCCAGGCATGCTGGGAGTTGTAGTTTTGCAGCTGGAGACACACTGTTTAGAAAACACTGGTTTAGAGGAGGAGGGGGCCTTAAAGCTAAAATAAATATTAGTCCCCACTGATGGTTGCTGGATGACAGTGCTAAACACATGTAGAGGTGGCAGGTATAACATCTGGATCAGCATTTAGAGGGAACTGGGTATGGGGTATGTACAAAAGGAGGTGGAGTGGGTCTGGTCTGGGGACTGAATTTTACAAATAGTCTGGTCTGGGGTCTGAATTTTAGGAATAGCCTGGTCTGGGGTGTGAATTTTAGGAATACTGTAGTCTGGTCTGGGATCTGAATTTTAGGAATAGTCTGGTCTGGGGACTGAATTTTACAAATAGTCTGGTCTGGGGTGTGAATTTTAGGAATAGTCTGGTCTGGGGTGTGAATTTTAGGAATAGTCTGGTCTGGGGTGTGAATTTTAGGAATAGTCTGGTCTGGGATCTGAATTTTAGGAATAGTCTGGTCTGGGATCTGAATTTTAGGAATAGTCTGGTCTGGGGTCTGAATTTTAGGAATAGTCTGGTCTGGGTTCTGAATTTTAGGAATACTGTAGTCTGGTCTGGGATCTGAATTTTAGGAATAGTCTGGTCTGGGGACTGAATTTTACAAATAGTCTGGTCTGGGGTGTGAATTTTAGGAATAGTCTGGTCTGGGGTGTGAATTTTAGGAATAGTCTGGTCTGGGGTGTGAATTTTAGGAATAGTCTGGTCTGGGGTGTGAATTTTAGGAATAGTCTGGTCTGGGGTGTGAATTTTAGGAATAGTCTGGTCTGGGATCTGAATTTTAGGAATAGTCTGGTCTGGGATCTGAATTTTAGGAATAGTCTGGTCTGGGGTCTGAATTTTAGGAATAGTCTGGTCTGGGGTCTGAATTTTAGGAATAGTCTGGTCTGGGGTCTGAATTTAAGGAATAGTCTGGTCTGGGGTGTGAATTTTAGGAATAGTCTGGTCTGGGGTATGAATTTTAGGAATAGTCTGGTCTGGGGTGTGAATTTTAGGAATAGTCTGGTCTGGGGGTGTGAATTTTAGGAATAGTCTGGTTTGGGCTGTGAATTTTAGGAATAGTCTGGTCTGGGGTGTGAATTTTAGGAATAGTCTGGTCTGGGATCTGAATTTTAGGAATAGTCTGGTCTGGGGTGTGAATTTTAGGAATAGTCTGGTCTGGGGTGTGAATTTTAGGAATAGTCTGGTCTGGGGTGTGAATTTTAGGAATAGTCTGGTCTGGGGTGTGAATTTTAGGAATAGTCTGGTCTGGGGTGTGAATTTTAGGAATAGTCTGGTCTGGGGTGTGAATTTTAGGAATAGTCTGGTCTGGGGTGTGAATTTTAGGAATAGTCTGGTCTGGGATCTGAATTTTAGGAATAGTCTGGTCTGGGATCTGAATTTTAGGAATAGTCTGGTCTGGGGTCTGAATTTTAGGAATAGTCTGGTCTGGGTTCTGAATTTTAGGAATACTGTAGTCTGGTCTGGGATCTGAATTTTAGGAATAGTCTGGTCTGGGGACTGAATTTTAGGAATAGTCTGGTCTGGGGTGTGAATTTTAGGAATAGTCTGGTCTGGGGTGTGAATTTTAGGAATAGTCTGGTCTGGGGTGTGAATTTTAGGAATAGTCTGGTCTGGGGTGTGAATTTTAGGAATAGTCTGGTCTGGGGTGTGAATTTTAGGAATAGTCTGGTCTGGGATCTGAATTTTAGGAATAGTCTGGTCTGGGATCTGAATTTTAGGAATAGTCTGGTCTGGGGTCTGAATTTTAGGAATAGTCTGGTCTGGGGTCTGAATTTTAGGAATAGTCTGGTCTGGGGTCTGAATTTAAGGAATAGTCTGGTCTGGGGTGTGAATTTTAGGAATAGTCTGGTCTGGGGTGTGAATTTTAGGAATAGTCTGGTCTGGGGGTGTGAATTTTAGGAATAGTCTGGTTTGGGCTGTGAATTTTAGGAATAGTCTGGTCTGGGGTGTGAATTTTAGGAATAGTCTGGTCTGGGATCTGAATTTTAGGAATAGTCTGGTCTGGGGTCTGAATTTTAGGAATAGTCTGGTCTGGGGTCTGAATTTTAGGAATAGTCTGGTCTGGGGTCTGAATTTTAGGAATAGTCTGGTCTGGGGTGTGAATTTTAGGAATAGTCTGGTCTGGGGTGTGAATTTTAGGAATAGTCTGGTCTGGGGTGTGAATTTTAGGAATAGTCTGGTCTGGGGTGTGAATTTTAGGAATAGTCTGGTCTGGGGGTGTGAATTTTAGGAATAGTCTGGTCTGGGGGTGTGAATTTTAGGAATAGTCTGGTTTGGGCTGTGAATTTTAGGAATAGTCTGGTCTGGGGTGTGAATTTTAGGAATAGTCTGGTCTGGGATCTGAATTTTAGGAATAGTCTGGTCTGGGGTCTGAATTTTAGGAATAGTCTGGTCTGGGGTCTGACTTTTAGGAATAGTCTGGTCTGGGGTCTGAATTTTAGGAATAGTCTGGTCTGGGGCCTGAATATCCTGGAATGTATTCTGTATTAAGTGGGAGCTTGCATTAGTTTAGAGGCTTTGTATTTAGGGCATTCGGTCTGGGTCTGCATTAATTTAGGGAGTCTGGTCTTGAAATTTGTATTAATTTAAAGGGTTCTGGAGTTAAAATTTCTAGGGATTGACAAAGGACATCACATGCACTATTTGGGATTGAAGTGATGCAGATTGAGGGTGGATCCTACATAGATGAGCATTAGGTCAAATATATTGGGTAGCCTAATGTCCTTCATTAAATGTCGGCCACAATGAATTACCGTAACCTAAAGGGGTACTCCGGTGAAAACCTTTTTTCTTTTAAATCAACTGGTGGCAGAAAGTTAAACATATTTGTAAATGACTTCTATTAAAAAATCTTAATCCTTCCAGTACTTATTAGCTGCTGAATGCTACAGAGGAAATTCCTTTCTTTTTGGAACACTGATGACATCACGAGCACAGTGCTCTCTGCTGACATCTCTGTCCATTTTAGCAACCATGCATAGCGGATGTATGCTAAGGGCAGCATGGTGGCTCAGTGTTTAGCACTGCTGCCTTGCAGTGCTGGGGACTTGGGTTCAAATCTTAATAAGGACATCAATAAATAAAGCGTTATTATTATTATAATAACATCAGCAGAGAGCACTGTGCTCGTGATGTCATCAGAGAGTATTCCAAAAAGAAAATAATTTTCTCTGTAGTATTCAGCAGCTAATAAGTACAGGAAGGATTAATATTTTTTAATAGAAGTAATTTACAAATATGTTTACCTTTCTGCCACCAGCTGATTTAAAAGAAAAAAGGTTTTCACCGGAGTACCCCTTTAAATATATACAATTATAAAATAATGGGTGCTCTGTTAATGCAGTACCTTCTTTTCTCCTGCAGGTGTCACTATTGTACTGCAGTCTGTAGAACACCTTTATTAACTTTTCTGAATACCATAAACAGCAATTTGGATGATTAGGGAGATAAATACATATAGACATAGAAAAATACACTGACAATACAGAATTATGTCTCTTGATCCGACAATGTGCACAGATCATGGATCAGGAAGGGACGGGGTGTAGGATACAGGTGAACCCCTACTTCTTGGAAGACCCTACCTAGTCTAAACCCTTGCCCTCACTGAGCGAGAAGTGTGGACGGGGTTAGGAAGATGTTAGTATTCCATTAGAAATATAAAAAATTGAATGAAATACATTTATTGAGACATCTCGTGCTCCCTTTCCAATGCGTTTCCCCCTAAGCAAATAACTAGGGTTCATCAGGGAATGGAGGAGAAAACTGTACAACAAGATACAAAATATATATATAATGCCAATCATGTAGTCAAAATATGATAAATATGATTATATTTATAAGGCACAGTTGAGTGAGTCAGAACTGCTTAAGATGACAATCCAAAGTATGAGCTGAGTTCATTCAATATAATTGATACATGTTGAATGATGCGTCCCCTATATTATATATATGACGCCAGCCTATTCCAGAGTACGGCCCAGTTGAGGTGGATATAACTCTGTGTTAATCCCATGTATTAGCCGCTGACAAGGCACATCACGAGTAATGAAGTAGTCCCAAAACTGTTTCAGCAGGACTATATAGATACACTTTAGATGACCTCCAAGAACAGGTAAAATTCAAGACCAAGACTCCCACTTAGAAATCAATGCACTCCTAGACCTACAATCAGTCCATCATGATCAATACAATAGCGGTTCCCTTTTCTATATGGCGGTTGCTGTGGTAAATGATGATGGTTGCGCAATAATAGGCGTGTCAAGGATGTGACAACATTAGAGGGAAAAAGAAGGGACGATAACGTTCCCAATCTTCGGCTCAATGGCCTTCCCTAGTTTGGCAGTTCAGATGCGTGGACCCACACGTTATCATCAATAAGTCCTATCAATGCAAAAATGGTACCGTTAAAAACTTCAGATCACGGCGCAAAAAATGAGTCCTCATACCGCCCCATACACGGAAAAATAAAAAAGTTATAGGGGTGAGAAGATGACAATTTTAAACGTATTAATTTTTCTACATGTAGTTATGATTTTTTCCAGAAGTGCGACAAAATCAAACCTATATAAGTAGGGTATCATTTTAATCGTATGGATCTACAGAATAAAGATAAGGTGTCATTTTTACCGAAAAATGTACTACGTAGAAACGGAAGCCCCCAAAAGTTACAAAACGGCGGTTTTTTTTCAATTTTGTCGCACAATTATTTTTTTTTTCGTTTCACCGTAGATTTTTGGGCACAATGACTGTCATTACAAAGTAGAATTGGTGGCGCAAAAAATAAGCCAGCATATGGATTTTTAGGTGCAAAATTGAAAGAGTTATGATTTTTTAAAGGCAAGGAGCAAAAAACGAAAATGCAAAAACGGAAAAAAAAACGGTCCTTAAGGGGTTAAAGGAGTATTCCAACCTGTTAAAAAGCGATTAGCCTGCTTGAAAACATAAAAAAACCCTATACTTACCTTCCTTGCTCCTGCCATTCTTCAGAAGTCAGTCCTGTTGTACAGGGCTTGCTGTGTTTAGGGTCGGCCCACTCGTCGCTCTTCCAACCAGCAGCTGCAGCGGGATACTGCTTTGCTGAGCCAGGAGAGCACTTGCTGACCCCAACCTCAAACACAGCAAGCGCTGTGCAACAAAACTGGCTCTGGGGAATGGCAAAAGCAAGTAAGGTGAGTATAGGATTTCTTAATGGCTACAATGCAAATTAGTAAAAAAGTCAGCCAATTCTGGTGGGACTGGCTGACTATAATGATCAATGTTTTTTCAATACTTGGTTCTGAGGAACGTTCACGTGTATGGAGGGATTCGGCCGACAGCTATCCCATGTGTATGGCTGCCTTTAGAGCCAATATGGAATACAATGTGTATGGCCGTGTCATCAAAGTGATCGTCCATCAGAACAGATCAGCGTTCAAGCAGCAACCAACTAGTGTGTATAGCGGTGGTCTCCAAACTGTGGACCCCCGAGTGCTGGGAGTTGTAGTTTTGCAACATTTGAACCTTCAGGAGTTCCACAGTTTGGAGACCACTGGTGTAAAGGACTCCTTCAATCTGAACTGAATACGGAATGTGAAGAGACCAGACAAAAAATACCCTCAATGAGCGGAGCCCTTCCCGGCCTCTACCAGCAGCCTGGCGAGTAAGTGGTGACAGATACTGGGCAGAGGAATGCTCTGGAGATCGGCAGGATTCCTGCATACGATGTGGGGTCAGGGAGCGTGTAAACCTATACCTGGGGTCAATGAGCTGCAGACAGAGTCAACGTACGGTCATGTATCTGCTGCACTTGCAGAGACAGATCAGTCTATAGTACAAAACTAGATAGAGCAGATTAACTAAACTTTTGACATGTTCTAGAGAAGTGTTTCTCAACCAGTGTGCCTCCAGCTGTTGTGAAACTCCAACTCCCAGCATGCCCGGACAGCCAACGGCTGTCCGGGCATGCTGGGAGTTGGAGTTTTGCAACAGCTGGAGGCACACTGGTTGGGAAGCACTGCTGTATATGATTAAAAATGCAATAAATCCTTGATAAATGAGGTTACACACAGAACGAGCAGAGCTTCAGTATGAAGCATGTGGGAAAGGCAAGCTGGGTGTTAAGAGTTTCGCAACAGCTGGAGGCACACTGTTTGGGAAGCACTACTGCATATGATTAAAAATGCAATAAATCCTTGATAAATGAGTATACACACAGAATGAGCAGAGCTTCAATATAAAGCATGTGGGAAAGGCAAAACAACAGATAAGTCAAGAAGAGGATTTCTGACTCCTATTATATAAAATGTATTGACTTTGACAATCAACCAAGTCTGAAGCTTGTGAAAATGTAAGATTTTTAGAATCTTAGAAATTTTAGATTTTGGAATATAAATTTTTTCCCAACAGTTTCCAAAATCACAGCAGACATGCTTCAAATTTGAAAGGGGCACTCCGCCCCTAGACATCTTATCCCATTGCATTGAGGGGGGCGTGGTGCGACATCACAACGAGCGTGGCCGTGACGTCACGACCCCCGCCGCCTGCACCTAACGTTCAGAACAAAATGTTCCGAAACGCTGGGGCAGTGGAGTACCCCTTTAACTATAAAAAAAGAAGAAGAAGAAAAAAACGGGTAGTTGTCACGACACACCAGCAAGATGCAGCCTTACGTAACAGGACTCACCTGATTTAGGATTGGAGAGTGCTATGGGATTATTGAAACTGAGGACGGGACTAGTACTGAAGTATCCGCTACTGTCACCGCCGCACAAACTACTTCTCCTGTAGGCCGATATAGTTCTTTCTCCAGTGCTGGGGCTCACTGTAAAGAGACAACACAACAAAGTTATATACGCAGCGCAGACCTCCCTATAACATCTGCGCTAAGTGCTACTGAGTGACACCCAGCGTACAGGTCAGAGTCCCATTGTACCTTGCAAGGATCGAACTTAGGGATCAATACATGAATAGACTTTTAAATAATATTATGGAAATGGTCTAATATTAAAGGAAAAATCTAAAAACATTTCCCTAGAACAATACATTTTAATTTGGCTTTAACCCCTTAAGGACCAAGCACATTTTGGGGTATTCCTGGAAAAAAACTTTTTATTTATTTATTTATTTTTTATATCAACTGGCTCCAGATAGTTAAACCGATTTGTAAGTTACTTCTATTAAAAAATCTTAATCCTTCCAATAATTTATCAGCAGCTCATAAGTACTAAAAGGATTAAGATTTTTTAATAGAAGTAATTTACAAATCTGTTTAACTTTCTGGAGCCAGTTGATTTGGATAACCCCTTTCAGGACCAAGCCCATTTTATTCTTGCGTTTTTGATTTTTTCCTCCTTGCCTTTTAAAATCCATAACGCTTTTATATTTCCATCAACAGACCCATATGGAGGCTTGTTTTTTGTGCAACCATCTGTACTTTGTGATGACACCTCATGTTACCATAAAATGTACGGCAAACCCCCAAAAATCTTTATTTGTGTGAGAAAATGTAAATGAAAACTGCAATTTTGCTAATTTTGGAGGGTTTCCTTCACGCTGTACACTTTGCGGTAAAAATGACATGTTTTCTTTATTCAGTGGGTCAATACGATAAAAATGATACCCATGATTATATACTTTTCTATTATTGTGCTGCTTTTAAAAAATCTCTAACTTTTTTTTCACAAAATCAGAATGTTTAAAAATTGCCCTATTTTGACCACCTATAACTTTCATTTTTCTGTATACGGGGATGTGTGACGGCTAATTTTTTTCGTCATGACCTGATGCAAAAAAATAGTTTTTTTGTACCACTTTTGTGTATATGTGACTATTTGACTATCAAAAAAGTTTTATTTAAGGATTAAGGATTAGAATACAGGAAAAGGCTACATTTAAAGTTGCTCATAACAAGAATACAAATCAATGAACAGACATAAAAAAAACATGTCAATAAGGAGGGGACCTCTATAGTATTAAGGAACAATTAAAACTAGAAGGTAAAGCTAGTTTTCACTGTATGGGAACTGCTAGGGGTCGCATTTAGTAGACCATTCAAGACCACGACCGTCAGTCGTCTCATGGAGGACCCCTCCTATCAGTCTCTAATTCTTACTGTAACCCTCAGCGAAAAGACGAAAAAAAAAAAGAGGAAAAGGACTTAACCGTGAGCAACTTGGTATGATCTATATGTTTAAAGATAAACAAGTCCCGGGGTATCTGGGAAACTAACACGACAAGGACAGAAACACCAGGGGGGACCCAAAAAACACACGGGATAGAGACAGAAGGGTGGGAAAGGAATAGGGGAGGGGGAAAGGGAGGGGAGAAGGCGTGAAAAGGAGTTCCTTATGCTAGAGGTAATATTAAGGAGAATTACTTAAATTCTCCATCAAAGGCTGTCAGGTAGCGTCAAATGCTTTTTGGGAGTCTAGTATATGTGGCTATTTGATCACTTTTTATGAATTTTTTTGTGAATGTGATGTGACCAAATAGCATAAATTTTGGACTTTTTTTTTTTTTACATAAAAAAAAATTGGAAATGTACGTAAATGTACGTACTGGTGCGCTAAGTACCAACAAACCAAGACGTACATTTACGTCCATGGTCGATTAGGGGTTAAAGGAGAACTCCGGCAAAAAAAAAAAAAAACTTATCCCCTATCCACAGGACAGGGGATAAGTAGCTGATTGCGGGGGGGTCCGAGCGCTGGGCCCCCCATGATCTCCGAGTTGGGACCCTGGAGCACTCACTGATGAGCGCGTCATGTCCACTGGTAGACGACACGCCCCCCCTTCATTCCTATGGGAACACGGATGATTCCCGAGTGCTGTACTCGTATCTTTTCGGCACTCCCATAGGAATAAATGAGTCGCGTGCTGCAGCCCCGTCCCGGTTATCAGGGATGGTCTCAGCGCTCGGACACCCCACGATCACCTAATTATCCCCTATCCTGTGGATAGGGGATAAGTTTTCTTTTTTTTTGTGGATTTCTCCTTTAGGGTCTATTCACACGTACAGTATTTTGCACAGATTTGATGCGCAGGATTTTCTGCTGCAGATTTCAATGTAAACTGAATGACTGAGCACAGCTTCAAATCCTGTGCATCAAATCTGCACAGAATACTGTACGTGTGAATAGACCCTTAAGGTCTAGTCACATGTAGCGTATACACTGCGTATTTTGCTGCATATTTCTCGGTCGCTCTTCATTGGGGGACACCTTACTGATGGGTATATGCTCTTGCCCCTAGGAGGCGCTGACACTAGAAAAAAAGTCGGCTCCTCCTTGGCAGCATGCACCCGCCCACTGGAAGTGAGGTAACCAGTTTTAGCTAGTGTCAGTAGGAGGCAAGACACATATCTGGAAACTCTCTCAGACTGGGACTTTTATTTTATTATTTTCTAGTTCAGTATGTCTAGTTAGGTTCTTTTTCCTTTGTTATTTTTCTAGATTGGGCGACAGGGGCATGGCGCTACCTGATCTCCCACATGTGACAAAGGGGCACAGTGCATAAGAGTATGGGCCGTCAACCCCTTATCACCAACGGCCAGTGCCTGGAAGAAGTACCTTGGGTCCGGGTCCCCCACTTGCCCCTGCTCGCCTCGCTATGGCAGCCTGGCATGATGCAGCATGGCCTAATGCTGGCTGAAGACTTCAAGGTGAGTATGAGAAAATGGAGCCGTGGGTTAGAGTGTACTACTACCCCCCTTCCTCCCTCTCCCTCGCTCATCCGGGGTCCCCTTTCTCTGATGTGCCCAGCTCCACAGCCGCCATTACACGTGGCTGTGCTGGGCCGGACCCCTTGTGGCCTCGGTGCCATTCTGGAGGTGACAGACCGGTGGACCTGCCCTCCCCCTCTTTGGTCCCACATGTCCACGTGTATGCGGCCAGGCACACTGCCCTGGCCGCGTTCCCTTCTCATTCGGCCACAGACTCATTACCACTGCCCCAGTTTCAGTCTCTGGGGCAGAGAGTCTCTGGTCCCACGCGGCCGTCCACTTCCTCAGTGGGGGCACAATAAACCGCTTAATACTCTTACTTGCGGCCAGGCGCGGTGTCCTGGCCACGTTCTTTATTAGAATGACCACAGATCTACAGCTGCGGGCAGCCGGTCTCCGATCCCACACGGCCGACAGCGTCCTCATGGCGGGCACACAGCCCGCTCACAACTATTATGTTGCAGCCAGGCGCAGTGTCCTGGCCACATACTTAATTAGGCTGAGCAGAGACCTACAGCTACAGGCAGCGGGTCTCCAGTCCCACGTGGACAACCACATTCCTTAGTGCGGGCACACCATCCCGCTAACTGCTTTTAGCTGCGGCCAGGCTCCTGGCCACATTCCCTTATCTGCTGCCGAGACCCTCTGCAGCTGCCCCCCTTGTTAGTTTTCTTGGGACAGCGGGTCTCTGGTCCCCCGCGGCCGGGCGCTTCCCCTGTCGGGGAGGAACAGGCCACGCCACTCTACCTGCCCATTCCTGTACCTTTAATGACCGCTGATCATGCGTCCAGCGCCCGTTTCATGCGGCCGGGTGATCGAGGGTGCGACCGCGTCCTGCTATAAGTCCCCTGCCCCCCCCCCCCCTCGTGCTCCTTAGTGGCCATAAATTGTATTGCACCCTTGACTTTTCATTGCTTCTTGTGAGCTCCCCCTTGTGGCGACCATTCGCTATTACAGCCTTGGTCTGTCGCATCTGTTCTTACCAGTTTAATATCTGAAGGGTCCCTTTTCTAGGGACAGTATTGGGGGTTGCCTTATTTCCTTTAGTCACCCTGCACGGTGACCTGCTATGGCCTAATTACATTGTCAGTTGAGGTATGCCTCCAGCGTATCTATTTTCTGCAGGGTTCACACTCTGTCAGGGTGCGTACTCTGTCAGGGTTATTGCCAGGGATTCTCAATCCCCTAGAAACTATCGGGGATATATTCACTAACTGTTCTCCCCTACCACTAAGTGCCATACCATGCCTGTCATGCCCACGGCCGACTTCCACGCCCTCCCTATAGAGACAAGACACTGATTGGGTGCCCTTGTAGAGCTTTTGCATCCTGTCGGACGCTGAGGTCGCTCTGTCAGGTTCACCGATCATCTATCAAGGGGGTGTTCTTGGCGTCTCATAATATATAATTCCTCCACAGCATGCCGCATCTGCGGCTAGTGCTCCAGATCCTCGCCTCTAGTGTGAGGTCTTCATGGAAGTGTCCCTGCGTGCGCATGGATTGCACCTGATATTATTATGCCAGACTGTAGTCTCACCATGGAATTCAATGGGTAGCAAAATCAGCTGCAGACAATACGCAGCAAAATTCGTCATGTGTGACTCTACACTCAAGGTGTATTTACACATATTTGATGCGCAGGATTTTAAGCTGGAGTTTTTTTTTTTTGCGGCAGAAATTAAGCAAGTTTATAAAAATATTTGATACAAAGATTGCCTACACCTCAAGGGTAGTATTCACATTAATAGATTGGTTGACTGAGACCGTGCTTCAATTATGAACCAAATTTTATTAAAAAGTACAGCTTATGTTGCATAAAATATAGTGCATAAAATATTTCCCACACAGGGCCCTTGTGGGGAAAATAACAGTTGCAATAAGAATAAGTGTGGAGGGCATAAAACAAAAATTAATAGACAGTAAAATTGTGTTGTGACCAATAGTCCGTCAATTTGGAAAATCTGATAGTCCGGAAAACCAGATGGAATAGTCCAGCAAATAAGAAGATGAAAAAGTCCAGAGAATAAGAATAGTATTTCCAGATGGTGGATTAATGTGACATGAAATTAATATTACCGGATATTAATGGTGGGCTACTTTGTGAGCGCCTGCAAAGCTACTGAGGAAAGGGTCATTTACTTTGCTCTTAAGCGCCCCGAAACGCGTTTAGCCTTTGTGTAGAGTGACCGCTCTATGGACTTTTATACCAACCAGCACTAAAGACTGTTTTTAATCAAAAAACCGTCTGCCACCGGTATCTCTCACCACTATCGAGGTCCGCCTGCTATGGGAGAACTGCTGATCCTGTGATCTGTTTCCGTCCACTGCTGACATCACACGCTATCACCACGCCAGCAGGAACCATCTACTTCGGTTACCTCCGATTTACTGCCGACGAGCACGTCATACACCGGGTTGGATGCCATCAGAACCAGACGTGCCGGCGCATGCAAGCGCTCACAAAGCAGCCCACCAGAGCGGGACCTCCAATTATCCGGTAATATTCATTTCATGTCACATTAATCCACCATCTGGAAATACTATTCTTATTCTCTGGACTATTTCATCTTCTTATTTGCTGGACTATTCCATCTGGTTTTCCGGACTATCAGATTTTCCAAATTGCCGGACTATCGGTCACAACACAATTTTACTGTGTATTAATTTTTGTTTTATGTTCTCCATACTTATTCTTATTGCAACTGTTATTTTCCCCACAAGGGCCCTATGTGGGAAATATTTTATGCACTATATTTTATGCAACATAAGCTGTACTTTTAATAAAATTAGGTTCATAATTGAAGCACGGCCTCAATCAACCAATCTATTAATGTGAATACTGCCCTTGAGGTGTAGGCAATCATTGTATCAAATATTTTATTTTGCTCTCACACCTAGGGTATAGGTGTTTTCTAGCCTACTTCACCTCGGTCAGTATATAATTGTGAGCTGCACCACCCACTTTTTTAAGTTTATAAAAATCTTGGTTATCAGAATTTTGATAAATTGTTCGTTATTTTCCTGTTCTTTTCTCCATTCATATAGCTCTGTAAAGTACTGTTTTTTTCTTGTGAAGATCCAGTTGGTGTATGGAATCTTGCGGAAAAATTCAGCTGGGAAATTCCATTGCAGCAAAGTCCCATTGTTTTCAATAAGATTCTGCTACACTGCGTACACGGCAGAACTTTCACGGCAGATGTTTCCGCAATGGAAATTCCAATTCCAGTCTCCAGAATGACTAGAGGATAAGATGTCTAAGGCCAGAATACCCCTTTAAAAGCAATGCTCTCTGGGGGGAATACAAGTATGCAAAACAGCTCTTCCCAGAAGGAAGAAAACTGTCTCACTAGCAAGGAGAATCAGTGCCCAGCAAATATCTAGAATTAGAAAAAACATTGGATTTAATTGGCATCATAAACATTGTTCTTCAGATAAATCACCTTAGGCCTCTTTCACACTAACGTTATAATGGGTTCCATCATGACCCACTGTTGCCCCCCCCCCCCCCGTCAAAATGACTGCCATCAAACTCTGAAAAAAAGAAAGATAGAGAGAGAAAGAAAGAAAGAAAAAGAGAGAAAAAAGAGAGAGAAAGAGAGAACGAGAGTGAGAAAGAGAGAACGAGAGTGAGAAAGAGAGAATGAGAGTGAGAAAGAGAGAACGAGAGTGAGAAAGAGAGAACGAGAGTGAGAAAGAGAGAACGAGAGTGAGAAAGAGAGCGAGATAGAGAGTTTGACGGACGTTCTTGACGGGGCGCAGCAGCAGTGTGAAAGAAGCCTTACATGGGCCAACAAAAATCCAGTTTGGTCATGTTTCTGTCCCATCAATGCACGTGTCCAACAATAACCACGTTGGTCTAGTCTTTACACCTAAGCAAGTGTCACGTGTCATTGAGCTTGAAGTGGGGAGAGACGTAATACTGCCATTCTGAACACGCTCCATATCTGTGGAGGGCCAAGAGCCCACATAGAGACATGCTTGTGTATAGATCTATTCGAGGCACTTACCCCATCTGCACTAAGGGGTGAATGTTAATAGTAATGACGACTTACCAGAGAGGAAGCTTGTAGTGTCTTGGTTCTGTTTACGAAGGCAAAATGGACTGTCCTGACTTTCTACCACGGCATGGGGTCTTTTAACAAGAAGTTCCATGAGCTTTCGTCTCCTCCTGAAGTTCAGCCGGAACTGGTATAGAAGATTGCTGTCCACAAAGTGGTATTGGCCTAAAACTGTGAATAGGAAAAGACATAGGACACAACATTACACGGCCATCACATACATCAACCCACTGCCCACCAGCTTATATTCCCTACTATCTATATGGCACCATCACAATCCAGAGCGCTGTACAGATACTACTGCGTACTGTTACCTATGTAACTAGGGTTACCACCTTTCTTGCAAAAAAATACCGGCCATACTAATTTGCATAATTAATTATATATACGTGACATCACAGGATACACATGCAGGGGAATTTTTGTCCTATTCTGACCTCTATAACTTTCCTTATACGGGCCTGTATAAGGGGTTATTTTTTGCGCCCAATCTGTAGCTTTTAACAGTACCGTTTTTGTTTTGATGTGACTTTTTGATCCCTTTTTTTTAAATTAAATTCGGGAGTTGCAGTAAGTTACTAACTAAAACTCCCAGCATGTCCTGATACAGCCTGTGGCTCATCAGCTGCCCCAAATGAAAACTACAACTCCCAGCATGTTGGACTATATAGTAGTATATCGTACAGTTTTTCAACCAGGTGTGCCTCCAACTGTTGCAAAACTACAACTCCCAGCATGTTGGACTATATAGTAGTATATAGGTCAGTGTTTTCCAACCAGTTGTTCCTCCAGCTGCTGCAAAACTACAACTCCCAGCATGCCCGGCTGTGCGGGCATGCTGGGAGTTGTAGTTTTGCAACAGCTGGAGGTGCTCTGGTTGGGAAACACTGGTATAGTATATGGTGCAACATTCTGGGATTTGGAGGATTGGTTGGATAAACACCAAGCACATTGCCGGTATTTCTAATATAAAAATACAGGCACGGTTGCAACCCTATAATGTAACTCACAATCTAATTTTCCATTACACAGACATGTGGCATATATATTTTTGGCGTTGTGAAAGAAACTTGTGAGCCCAGAGAAAACCCACTGAAGAAAAGGGACAGATGCATCCCTCTAAACCCCGGGCCCCAGGGCTATCAATGGCCATGCTCCCTAATCACACAGTGACAGTCAGAGTTGTCATATGAAATATAAAAGAGTCTCGTATGGTCAGGACCCCTGAACTTTCTAGTACTGTCCATCAATCTTTATTTTGTATCCTATTTCAGACATTTGGAAAGACCATGAGGAAGGCTGAGACATGTAGTGACCCACTGACTCTGAGCAAAATAATCTTGTTTTTGGTCCATGAGGAAGGGGAACACATAGTTGCCAACATTCCCGATTTGCAATCCAGGAAGTGGATTGCAAAAGGGGAAGTTATGAAAAAAATATGTGTGTTTTACCCATTTAGGGGGGCATTGCTTAAAGGAGTATTCCTGTTTCAGAAAATTGAATTTAAATAGGAATATAACTCCAAAATATATAACTTACTAATATAGTGTTTTCATAAATTGTACTGGCTTCAGCATGCTTTTGTTTGATTAACCCCTAACAGGAAGTTGTGTAGTCCTCTCATTGTCAGTGTGGTGTTGTCTCCAGCTTCCTGGCTCCTCCCTTTCCTCTGACAGAAAGTTGTATAGTTCTCTCATCAGTATGGTCTTGTCTCCAGCTCCCTGACTCCTTTTTCTCTCCCCAGACAACGCATAAACATCTGCTGTCTCAGGAGACGTGGCTGGATCTTGTTTTTGAGCTCTAGCCCCACCCACTGCATGATGTCATGACTTCTGACCAGCCCCTACAGCTATATCACCATCTCCGTTATAGACACATATACATATATATCTTTATTGAGACATTTAGGGAGAACGAGGTGTGTTTAAAGCATGCTGCCTTGTGGTAACCAATGCCATAGGCAGAGGAGTAGACAGGGAATGAATGCAGCAATTAAAAACGTCAATCAGTGCATATATATTTTTTTTAAATATGGCAGTAATTCCACCAGTCGAATTACTGCCATATTTTAAAACAACAAAGTTCTGTTTATGCAGTTTTATTTATACAATGTGTGCACTGACGGCCACTTTGCTATACACTTAAAGGGGTACTCCGGTAAAAAAGTATCTTTTCCCCTATCCGAAGGATAGGGGATAAGATGTCTGATTGCAGGGGTCCCACCACCGGGGACCCCCGTGATCTCTGGTGCGGCACCCCGGTCATCTGTGCACGGAGCGAACTGGGAGGAGGCATGACGGCTATGTACTAGCCAGCATGCCCCCTTCGATAGACATGAATGGAGGTGGCATGGCATCACGAACACGGAAGCCCTACGATCAGACATCTTATCCCCTATCCTTTGGATAGGGGATAAGATGTTTTTCGCCGAAGTACCCATTTAAATACAATACATTATTAGGCATAAAATGCAACAGTATTTTTTTTTTTAAATCTATTTTCTGTAGTTTTTTGTTTTGCACCTGAAAATGTGTAAACCCAGCCCAATATTGTCCCCTTTGTATATATAACTTGTATGCTAATGTACCATCTGGGTTGTTGTTGCTGCTTCTCCTCGTACATATTGCTTTCGCTGTTCACCTTTGTACCATCTCTAGTTACAGGTAAACACAATGTACCGCCAGTAATTGTTCGGTGATGCCACAGACCCTTCTATTTTAAGTGCTCTGTGGACTCAGCGGGTTTTCAGGTTATGTAAACAGTGAACGTGTCCTTATGTATTTTGTCATGCAGCAATTCTTTGTATAACGAAAAGTTACATACATTTATTTATATACTCCAGTGTGTATCTACAGTATGTATCCCTTATATCAGTGTTTCCCAACCACTGTGCCTCCAGCTGTTGCAAAACTACAATTGCCAGCATGCCCGGACAGCCAACGGCTGTCCGGGCATGCTGGCAGTAGTAGTTTTGCAACACACTGGTTGAGAAACACGGACCTAGATTTTTTTTTCTGATTAGAGGCCAAAACTGAGACATGTTCTTTATTTCTAATATGTTTCTATTTTCTGGTTATATAATTTTATTTTGTTTGTCAAATTTTTGTACATTTTTATGGGGGCTCCCAGCTTGCCTGCCTTTTAAAAAAAAAAAACAGCAACATTTAGAGATATGCTTTACAACAGGCCCTATGGACATAGGCAACAACGGAACTCATCCATTCATATGAATGGGAAAGGTGTCTGGGTATGCTCTGTGACCTTTACAGAGGTCATTCTAAAGGGAGGGAGAGGCTGATAAGTGTGCAACAGCTATCGGGTGTATTTCTGTTATCTATGCACTGGTGTCATCTATCACTGTTCTCCTGTTTGTGATAATAAGAAGTGCACTGCTGGGAAGTCATCTGTACAGAACAGGAAGTCTCAGCTTAAAGGTAATCTGTCATCGGCGTCACTTGCACTAACCTGTCTGTACAGACAGGTAGTGCAGGTGACACTAATGACAACCATACTTACATTGGACCCGTTCCGTGTTCCCTCTATCATCCTTTGTATCTTCCGTTCCGGGCCGGCTTGGAGCATGGGCGGAGCTTCCTGACTTCACCGCTTCTGTTTGCTAGCACCAGGACCCAGCAGAGAAACAGCAGTGGTGATGTCAGGAAGCTCCTCCCATGCTCCAAGTCATCCCAGAACGTATAGTTGTCATCAGTCTTACCTGCACTATCTGTCTGTACCAACAGGTTAGTGCAGGTGACTGTGATGATAGATTTCCTTTAAAGGGGTACTCTGGTGGAAAAAAAAATTTTTTTAGGTCTTCATAAGTCAACTGGTGCCAGAAAGCTAAACAGATTTGTAAATTATTTCTATTAAAAAATCTTTACCCTTCTGGTACTTTTTAGCAGCTGTATGCTACAGAGGGAATGATTTTTTGTCTTGTCCACATTGATCTCTGCTGACACCTCTGTCCGTGTCAGGAACTTCAGAGCAGCATAGGTTTGCAATGGGGATTTTCTCCTGCTCTGGACAGTTCCTGATACGGGCATCAGGTGTCAGCAGAGAGCACTGTGGACAAGACAAAAAAAGAAATTCAAAAAGAACAGAATTTCCTCTGTAGCAAACAGCTGCTAAAAAGTACTGGAAGGGTAAAGATTTTTTTAATAGAAGTAATTTACAGCCTATGGCTGTCCAGACATGCTGGGAGTTGTAGTTTTGCAACAGCTGGAGGCATCCTGGTTGGGAAACACTGGTCTAATATGTGGTATAGCCAAGTCTAACTGAGCGGGAGACACCGCGCTCTTCATCAACTATTTAATTATATTAATCGTTTTAGAGGTTAGCCCATATATTTTGGCCATTTGCTATATGTACCATTAAGCGTGTAGCAGAGCTGAGTTTGTGAATTTCGGATTTGTGAGAGATTTCTCAGAACTGGTGCAGAGGAAAAGTGAAGTAGTTGCCCGAAGGAGGAGTAATATGATAGCAGGCCTCCATGACAACCAATTGGAACCCCACAATCCTGGTGCAGAAGATAAAGAAGGCGACTGGTTAGGGTGCGTTCCCCCGGACATCTGCCCCGCCCCCCCGTTTAGGTTCCGTTGTTGTTGCTTGTAAACGGATTACAAATGGTTGTAAAATAATCCCATTGATGTCACCGGGATCTTTTTTTTACAATCCTTTCACATCCGTTTGCACCAGTCTGCGCTCATTTCCGTTTTTCTTTTCACGGGAGAAAAGACGGTACATGCAGTATTTTTTCTCCAGTCAAAAAAATGGAAGAAAAAACTAATACAGTAAATTTAACATTGAATTCTATGGAAGACAGATGAGCCTTTAATGTCATTCATTTGCATCCGTTTTTTCAATCTATTTTTTGATCCGTTTTTACTTCTGAGCATGCTATGAACAAAAAAAAAATTACTTTTTTTTTGTTTATTAACTGAACAATAACTGATACAAACTGACACAAAACTGACACAAAACTGACACAAAACTGACACAAAACTGACACAAAACTGACACAAAACTGACACAAAACTGACACAAAACGTTTGCATCCGTTATTGTCCGTTTTATTTTTGACGGGAGAAGAACAGGATGGGTCTAGACGGCCATGTGAACGCAGCCTTAATGGAGGGGGGTTCCCTCTTTCTAAAGGCCTACAATACTGCAGCTGCTACTGATCACACTATCTAGGGCAGGGTTTCCCAACTAGTGTGTTTCCAGATGTTGCAAAATGACAGCTCCCAGCAATGCTGGGAGCTGTAGTTTTGCAGCAGCTGGAGGCACACGGTTGTCCAGGCATGCTGGGAGTTGTTATCTTGCAGCAGCTGGAGGCACACGGTTGTCCAGGCATGCTGGGAGTTGTTATCTTGCAGCAGCTGGAGGCACATGGTTGTCCAGGCATGCAGGGAGTTGTTATCTTGCAGCAGCTGGAGGCACATGGTTGTCCAGGCATGCAGGGAGTTGTTATCTTGCAGCAGCTGGAGGCACATGGTTGTCCAGGCATGCAGGGAGTTGTTATCTTGCAGCAGCTGGAGGGACACTGGTGGGGAAAAACTGATCTAGGGGGTTAAACTGATGTGATTGGAGTCCTCTCTGATCCCGACTGCTGTATAATATAGTCAGCTGCTGTCTATGGAGTGGGCTCATCCCCTGTGCCCATTCTATACACCCCTCACCACTCTATGACATCTAGATAAGCCATAAAGCATTAATAAAAGAATAAGAGTCTGATCGTGGAGGTCTGATCTCTGGGACCCTGTGACTCCCCACTGCATGAAGTGGTCAGACGGTACGAGCTCCATACATTGCCTATGGATGTGCTGGAGATACCCAAATACTATACTCTGGGGCGCTCCCATAGACTGTTCATGGGCGTGTGCCATCTGCCGCTCAATGTAGTGGGAAGAGCTGGGGCTCAGTTCTGGAAGTAGCCGGGGGGTGGGGGGGGGGGGGGGTCACAGAGATCAGACACCCAAGATCAGATGCTTATCCTCTAACCTGTGGATAGGGAATATGTTTTTTTTGGGGGGGGGGCTGGATAATGCCATTAAGGGGGTTAATGAAAGCTGCCACCTGACTGTCTGCTATGGATTTTACAGAATTAATCCCCCTTTATGTTATCCATCATATTGCCTTAAAGGGGAACTTCGGTATTTAAAGGGGTACTCCGCTGCCCCAGCGTTCGGAACATTTTGTTCCGAATGCTTGGAGCAGGCGGCGGGAGTCGTGACGTCAGGGCCACGCCCTTCGTGGCATCACACCGCGCCCTCTCAATGAAAGTCTTGCATTGAGGGGGCATAAAGTGACATCACAAGGGGCGTGGCTGTGAGACCCCCGTGATCAGACATCTTATCCTCTATCCTTTGGATAGGGAATAAGATGTCTATGGGTGGAGTACCCCTTTAACTTCTTATCCCCTATCCAGCGCTCTGGCATCTCTGCCTCTCCCATAGAGCAGCATGGAGCGGGCAAGTTGGCCGGTGGTCAACATCGCTCTGTGCATGAGGAGAGCTGGGGCGCCGGGCAGGAGATCGCGGGGGATCCCAGCAGTCAGACACTCACGATCAGACATATATTCCCTGTCCTGTGGATGGGGGATAAGAAGTTAAATACCCGAGTTCCCCTTTAATGTAAATATCAGTAAATCCTATTTTATGTCTGGAAAAAAAAAGTTTAAAAAACTAAAGCAAAATGAGACTTGTGAAATCCCTGTGTGAAAACCAAAAAAAAAAAGTCCAGCACAACCAGCAAGGTTGGCCAAACCGGCAGCCCGGTGATGTTATTAGAAGATGATTAATAAAGCCTGAAAGTATTTTAAGTCTTACTGGTCTTATTGTCTTGTGAAATTCCTCCCTGACAAGTAAAGCAAACATCATGAGCGCAGCAGATCTCCTGGAACGGTGCCGGCCTCCAGCCATTATATAATGTTTGCTAATGTGTCGCAATGTGCTTTCAAGAACCTAGTTAAAGGGGTTATCCCTTGACTCACTGTCATACCATGAGTCCTGAAAGGCTGCTAATAGCTGCTGTAAAGTCATTTGCAGTGTTTATAGCTAATAATTTTACATGATACATTTTCTGTCATTTCTATTTTTACATCTTTTTACATGTGTTCCTCTTGGTGCTGCTTCTAATCTGTGCCACTGGGGGTGGCTCTGGATAGAATGAGTCTCCTTCTCCCTCTGGCAGCTGACAATATAGCTTCTTCATGCTTTTCCTACAGAAGGAGTATTCTTATCTATACTGCCATATACTGCAGAGCTTCTGGTCCTTCACTAACAAACAGGTCTATACAGAAAATGGAGCATGTGTGTCCTCCAATACTCAGCTTAGTAGGTAGGTGAGGACAGTGACTATGTGTGTCCACCAGCTACTTAGCTCAGAAGGCAGCCCGAGACACAGACTGAGCATGTGTGTCCTCCAGCATTTAACTTAGTGGGTGGACAGGGACAGTGACTGAGCATGTGTGTCCACCATCACTTAACTCAGTATGTGGACAGGCAGAGTGACTGAACAGGTGTATCCCCTAGGCACTTATGCTCAGTTACTGTCTCAGTCTATCTTCTGAGCAAAGTGCCTGGAGGACACACCTGCTCAGTCACTCTACCCATCCACATGCTTAGTTGAATGCTGGAGGGGACACATGCTCAGTCACTGTCCCTGTCCCCATCCTCTGACTGAGCAGAATTCTGGAGGACACACATGCTCAGTCACTGTCCCTGTCCCCATCCTCTGACTGAGCTGAATACTGGAGGACACACATGCTCAGTTACTGTCCCTGTCTACCCACTGAGCTGAATACTGGAGGACACACCGCTCAGAAGTTAGACCGAGACAGTAACTGAGCATGTGTGTCCTCCAGTATTCAGCTCAGTGGGTAGACAGGGACAGTAACTGAGCATGTGTGTCCTCCAGTATTCAGCTCAGTGGGTAGACATGGACAGTAACTGAGCATGTGTTTCCTCCAGAATTCTGCTCAGTCAGAGGACGGGGACAGTGACTGAGCATATGTGTCCTCATTCAACTAAGCATGTGGATGGGTAGAGTGACTGAGCAGGTGTGTCCTCCAGGCACTTTGCTTAGTGGGTGGATGGGGACAGTGACTGAGCATGTGTGTCCTCCAGCACTGAGCTCAACAGGTAAATGGGGACAGTGACTGAGCATGTGTGTCCTCCCGCATTGAGCTCAATAGGTAAATGGGGACAGTGACTGAGCATGTGTGTCCTCCAGCACTGAGCTCAATAGGTAAATGGGGACAGTGACTACGCATGTGTGTCCTCCCGCATTGAGCTCAACAGGTAAATGGGAACAGTGACTGAGCATGTGTGTCCTCCAGCACTGAGCTCAATAGGTAAATGGGGACAGTAACTTAGCATGTGTGTCCTCCAGCACTTAGCTCAATAAGTAAATGGGGACAGTAACTTAGCATGTGTGTCCTCCAGCACTGAGCTCAATAGGTAAATGGGAACAGTGACTGAGCATGTGTGTCCTCCCGCATTGAGCTCAATCGGTAAATGGGAACAGTGACTGAGCATGTGTGTCCTCCCACATTGAGCTCAATAGGTAAATGGGGACAGTAACTTAACATGTGTGTCCTCCAGCACTGAGCTCAATAGGTAAATGGGAACAGTGACTGAGCATGTGTGTCCTCCAGCACTGAGCTCAATAGGTAAATGGGGACAGTGACTTAGCATGTGTGTCCTCCCGCATTGAGCTCAATCGGTAAATGGGAACAGTGACTGAGCATGTGTGTCCTCCCACATTGAGCTCAATAGGTAAATGGGGACAGCGACTGAGCATGTGTGTCCTCCATCACTGAGCTCAATAGGTAAATGGGGACAGTGACTGAGCATGTGTGTCCTCCCGCACTGAGCTCGAGTATCCTCCAGCCTCCGCTCAGTAGGAGAACATTCATATTGCTATAACTCTAGCCATGAGTTGCTACAGCTGTCAGCATACATGTCAACTATATCCATAGGGCCCCAGTCATCATATGTGCTGGTTTACTTTTACGTTCATTGTACGAATGCTATCTGAGCTAAAAATTATAGTAATATATGATCTCATCTGCCCCCCTTCTTTAACCTTCTGGGGTAAATGCAGGACAGCGTGACAGGGATAGGAAGTGTTGTCATGGGGACGAAAGCAGATAGCCTTTGTTATCTTTAAAATACACTAAACAGGTTTTAATAGAGTCAGATACCCTGGTAAGAACATGTACCACATACTAAAAACACAACACAGTAAGACTTTAGGCTTGTGTTTTCCAAACAGTGAAAATAAACTTTTGATATGTCTTAGAGCCGTGTTTCAGCCAACGGCTGTCCGGGCATGCTGGGAATTGTAGTTTTGCAACAGCTGGAGACACGCTGTTTAAAAAAATAATGCTTTAGATATTTGCCTAAATGTGAAGCTGGACAATCGCCATCCGCGCTCCTCTTACCGTGTTGTATTACAGCATGTTCCATAAGGCGCCGGCCCAGCTGCTCGGCCTCTTCGCGGTTGTCGGCCTCTTGTTCTTGGATCAGCCAGTCTATGAACTCTGAGGCAACAAAGGAGCGTTCATATGTAGCCCCATCTTCTTCTCTGGCTTGTAGCAGGCTGTTCTCCGAATTCATCACCCTATAGTGACAAACACAACGCTGTTAATAATCATTGTAATAAATTATTCAGATAAAGAGAGAATCCCGCTCCACATATAGAACACTGAACCTAAGGACCGATCCCTACACAGCAATCTTATTTATCTGTATTAAAAGGGGTACTCCGGTGGAAAACATTTTTATTCTTTTAAATCAACTGGTGCCAGAAAGTTAAACATATTTGTAAAGGACTTCTATTAAAAAATATTTACCCTTCCAGCACTTTTTAGCAGCTGTATGCTACAGAAGAAATTATTTTCTTTTCGAATTTCTTTTTTGTCTTTTCTACAGTGCTCTCTGCTGACACCTGATGCCCGTATCAGGAACTGTCCAGAGCAGGAGAAAAATCCTCATAGCAAACCTATGCTGCTCTGGACAGTTCCTGACACGGACAGAGGTGTCAGCAGAGAGCACTGTGGAGAAGGCAAAAAAAGAATTTCAAATAGGAAATAATTTCCTCTGTAGCATACTGCTGCTAAGTAGTACTGGAAGGATAAAGATTTTTTAATAGAAGTCATTTACAAATCTGTTTAACTTTCTGGCACCAGTTCATTTAAAAAAAATAAAAGTTTTCCACCGGAGTACCCCTTTAATATGTAACCGGCATTCATGTACAGATAGAGAATGTGGATGGAACAGAATAGATAGTAAGCTAAATATACTGCCAAAATCTATATACAATGACACTGCCAAAAAGTGGTTGCACCAATGCACCAACCCTGGAAGTGGCCATATAATGTCCTCATATAGTCCGGCTACAACAGTGCCCATATAATATCCTTGTGAACACAAAGTAGTCCCAGTCACAAGAGTGCCCAAGTATTATAATATCGTCAGTCTATAGAATATCCTTATTTAGTAGCTGCATCATAAAAAGTCCCAATAGCACCTTAGCAACATCCACTAGGGGTCCCCATACCATCCAGAACATAATCCTGTCTGACTGCAGCATCATCTTTGTCCCAGCTAAAGCACAGGCAGGGACAAATTCCAGGAAGTGAGGGCGGGACTGGTACTCCTCTGTGCTCACTCCTGTCCTATCTGAGTGCAGCATAAAAACAGAGAGGAGGGGTTACAGAGCAGCCTGCAGTGATTGGATGAGGAGACCCAGCACAGCACAGCAGGCTCAGGGAGGAAGGGAATGCATGGTGAGTAAGGGCGGGCTCAGTGCTTGCCTCACACAAGCTCCTTCCTGAGCAATGGATGTCAGAATGATTGAGCAGCAAAACAGAGGGATTTGTGAGCCAAATACAGAAGCTAGACACATAAAAAAAATTAATGTAAAGAATCTGCATGACCCAGAGAGTAACGTATAGAAGCATTATTTTTTTCTGTGCTATGACACGTACGTTTTAAATCAAGTTTTTATGATAAACAAATCTTTTAAGAATTTTTGGTGATTTTTTTTTCTAATTTGCCATTTTACTTTCTATATTTATAGATACATGATTATGAAATCTTCAAGTTTTTTCATTCTGACCACTAGTCCGAACCTAACCTTAGACTTTCTTTTCTGTTTGTGATTATAAAGGAGGAGGCTGCTGGAAAGTGAGCTGTACAGCATGACAGTGAAAAGTGGCACCTCTAGATAGAGAAGACGATGGGAGCTCAGCCTCCCACACCCCTGTACAATGATCTATGCATGCTTACAAACCTGCCCAGAAAAAGAATAGGGTCTGGAGATGTTTATTGTGTCTATGTCCATGGGGCCTGCCGTAAAGTATATAACTAAATGCTGTTAAAAACAGCTCAGGCAAGGGCGAAATCTCTCTCTACATGGTTTTATTGGAATACCTTTCGAGAATCAGGTAATCTCTCAGTAGGTGTCTACCTCAGAGGCATAGAGAGTTTTTTCCCCTCTTCCTTGCACTCCCCACCTCCTCATGTTTCCCCGATTCCTTGTCGATTGTCTATCTTATCTCTTTCCGGTTTTTCTATTTGGCCACCCTTTTCTTTCTGAACGTGTCCTTACTTAGATACAGCCTTACGGTTTGACCTTCATGATCCTATTGCAGTGTTTCCAAACCAGAGCGCTCCCAGCTGTTGCAAAACTACAACTCCCAGCATGCCTGGACAGCCAACGGCTGTCCAGGCATGCTGGGAGTTGTAGTTTTGCAACAGCTGGAGGCACCATGATAAAGAAACACTGTCCTATTGGAATGCCTCATAATATAGCTTTCCTTAATGGAGATATCCAGTGCTGAAAAACTTATCCCCTATCCTAAGGATAGGGGATAAGTTTCAGATCGCGGGGGGTCCGACCGCTGGGGCGCAATCTCCTGTACGGGGCCCTAACAGCCCGTGGGAAGGGTAAGTGTTGACCACCGCATAAAGCGGCGGCTGACACGCCCCCTCAATACAACTCTATGGCAGAGCCGGAGCGCTGCCTTCGGCAATCTCCGGCTCTGCCATAGCGATGTATTGAGGGGGTGTGTCAGCCGCCACTTCGCGCGGTGGTCAACATGCGCTATCTGGCCAGTGAGTCGGGGCCCCGTATAGGAGATCTCGGGGGGAGTGTGGGCCCAGCGGTCGGACCCCCCCCCCACCCCCCGAGATCTGAAACTTATCCCCTAGTTTTTCAGTACTGGACTACCCCTTTAATACTTTAATATCTTTATTATTATTATTATTAATATTATTATTTTTTATTATTTTTTTTGGGGGGGGGGGGGGGGTGCTGTAGCGCCTTTTCTTTTCATGTTCTCTATATTTTTCATGATGAAATAACTTCATTATGTTTTTGTTTTCTCGTGACATGTTCAATAAAAGCACTTGATTTACAATTAATTAAAAAAATAATAATAAAAAAAAAAAAAAAAAAAAAAAGCTCAGGCGAGGTAGCCGTCCCCATAATATTGTAAAGAGCATCTACTATTGTCTCCTCCCAGACTGCTATTACACGCCGGCATCTTCAGGCTACAGCTGTGAGATCTCAGCCCCTGTTTCTCTCCCGCCCTTCGTCTTTTGGAAAACTTCCACCAACCCTGTCACCCGAGAGGATTTACACATGATCCCAAAGAGTCCCTCAGGGATTTCTCCAGAATTACACATGTCAGACGCATAAGTGCAGTAGTTGGGTTACGACTGGCGAGCTGCGGCCAAGATGTTGTGAGGACGAGAAATGGCCTATGAGAGGGAGAACTGTGCGGGTGCAACGTTATGGGAAATGTGATAAATGTGCAGCTGTCATTACAGATACCACCCCGAACCTGTATTCAGCTGGTATGACTGCACTGAGCCGGGTGCCTGGGGATAGTAGTAATATCAGGTGGCACACAAAATGGTAAAAAGGCAGTAATAAAAAAACAACAACAAAAGCAAGGCAGCTTCTCTGTAGAACGTCTGTTTGCTATTTATCCCATACACACGAATGCTATAAAGCACAGGTGCACACCTTGCGGCCTGGGGGTCATATGCTGCCCGTGATGCCTATCTGTGGGGCACAAAGAGGTTTGTATATGTCTCAAGGCTGCTCACATATGCATACCAAAGAGAAAAGGAATGTTGTGTAGCAAGGGAGAAGGGAAGGGTAAGTATCCATAGTGCTCTGTGCTGCCAACGCTTCTCCCCCATTTTTTTTTAGGAGAAAATCTGTATCTCCTAAATGTCTTATATGATATCACAGCTTCCTGTTTTATCGTTGTCCGGTCTGAGGGTCACAGTATTAGACTGAACCACTACCAAGGGCAAATTTCAGTTTGTGCTCAACTGCTTTAGCTTGTTCTTTAGGAAGTTAACACTGACCGTCTATCCTATGCTGATGGCCTATCCTATCACTCGGCTTTGCTGATGGCCTATCCAATCCAATCACTTGGCTATGCTGATGGCCTATCCTATCTGGTCACCTTGCTATGCTAATGGCTTATCCTATCCGATCACCCGGCTATGCTGATGGCCTTTTCTATCTGATCACTTTGCTATGTTGATGGTCTATCATATAGATTCACCAAGCTATGTTGATGGCTTATCCTATCTGATCACCCAGCTATGTTGATGCCTTATCCTATCCGATCACCCGGCTATGCTGATGGCCTTTTCTATCTGATCACTTGGTTATGCTTGATGGCCTATTCTATACGATCACCAGGCTATGTTGATGGCTTATCCTATCCAATCACCAGGCTATGTTGATGGCTTATCCTATCCAATCACCAAGCTATGTTGATGGTCTATTATATAGATTCACCCAGCTATGTTGACGGCTTATCCTATCTGATCACTTGGCTATGTTGACGGCTTATCCTATCTGATCACTTGGCTATGTTGACGGCTTATCCTATCTGATCACTTGGCTATGTTGACGGCTTATCCTATCTGATCACTTGGCTATGTTGACGGCTTATCCTATCTGATCACTTGGCTATGTTGACGGCTTATCCTATCTGATCACTTGGCTATGTTGACGGCTTATCCTATCTGATCACTTGGCTATGTTGACGGCTTATCCTATCTGATCACTTGGCTATGTTGACGGCTTATCCTATCTGATCACTTGGCTATGTTGACGGCTTATCCTATCTGATCACTTGGCTATGTTGACGGCTTATCCTATCTGATCACTTGGCTATGTTGACGGCTTATCCTATCTGATCACTTGGCTATGTTGACGGCTTATCCTATCTGATCACTTGGCTATGTTGATGGCTTATCCTATCTGATCACTTGGTTATGTTGATGGCTTATCCTATCTGATCACTTGGCTATGTTGATGGTCTATCATATAGATTCACCCAGCTATGTTGATGGCTTATCCTATCTGATCACTTGGCTATGTTGATGGCTTATCCTATCTGATCACTTGGCTATGTTGATGGTCTATCATATAGATTCACCCAGCTATGTTGACGGCTTATCCTATCTGATCACCCAGCTTTGTTATTGGCCTATCCCTTCCAATCAACCTTCAGTGCAGGGAACTTGAATGAGGCCATACTGCAGTTCCCTGAAAAGATGGAGGTATGGGGGACAATTGCAGTGTAAACTCTACAGGAGCACTGTCTCCCCTTCCGTATCACTATCGATGGGAGCCCCAGCTGTTATTCATTGATGACATATATGCAACATTCCATGACTGAGGCTGGGTTCACACTACGTTTTTGCCATACTGTTTTCAATCTGTTTTTCTAAAGAAAACCGTATGGCAAAAAAAAACGGATGGAACAGTATGGAAAAAAGTAAACCGTATGCGTTTTTAAACAGTATACTGTTTTTAAAAGTGCATACAGTTCCATCAGTTTTTATAGAAAAAAAACCCATACGTTTTAGAAAATTTTGTCCATTTTTAATGGGAGGGGTCTTGAGTGGGGACTTTAGGATTCAAATGCGCATGTGCAAAGTAAAAACGTATAAGTTTTTCCTGTATGGAACCGTATACATGTGCGTTTCCCATTGACGTCCATGTTAAAAAAAAACGTGTGCGGTTGCAGTACGGTTTTTAAACCGGAGACAAAATTGTGGTCAACCACAGTTTTGACTCATGTTTAAAAACCGTACTGCAACCGCACACGTTTTTTTTAACATGGACATCAATGGAAAACGCACATGTATACGGTTCCATACGGGAAAAACGTATACGTTTTTACTTTGCACATGCGCATTTGAATCCTAAAGTCCCCACCCAAGACCCCTCCCATTAAAAATGGACAACATTTTCTAAAACGTATGTTTTTTTTTCTATAAAAACTGACGGAACTGTATGCACTTTTAAAAACAGTATACTGTTTAAAAACGCATACGGTTTACTTTTTTCCATACTGTTCCATCCGTTTTTTTGCCATACGGTTTTCTTTAGAAAAACGGATTGAAAACAGTATGGCAAAAACGTAGTGTGAACCCAGCCTGAGCTGGATGCAGAAAAGGGAGTTAAATGACAGATCCAGTTCTGCTTCATCTGTAACTTTGTCTGCTGTACCCCTCATTCAGTATTAACCAGATGGCCTATGATAAAAAATGTAACATGCAGAAGTGACCTGTTGGGGCTACATTTACAGATTGCTGCCCGGGACCGGGTTATGAGCTGCTGATAAGGAGTAAGTAAAACACTGAATACAATGTTACGTGTGAATATAATGACACTATGCGGTTATTAGAGATGTAACAAACAGCATTTTCTAGACATAACTAATGGGTAATTCACAGCTGTTCTCTGATCTCACAGGCAACAAAGGTCTAAGGCAGTGATTTCCAATCAGGGCGCCTCCAGCTGTTGCAAAACTGCAACTCCCAGCATGCCCAGACAGCCAACGGCTGTCTGGGCATGCTAGGAGTTGTAGTTTTGCAACAGCTGGAGGCACTCTGGTTAGGAATAACTGGTCTAAGGGTTCATTTAGATATGCAGTACCAGCACTGATTGACTATATACAGGTTTATTGGCACTTCTTAAAAAGACAATTTACACAGAAAAATTCCATTAGTGTGAGAAGAAGTTATAGCTCAACACCAAAATCTGGTGCAGCCCATAGTGTGGTTGTTGCCGCCTTACATCACCCGTGTCATTGAGGGGTATATAGTGATACACTGACTGTGCTGGGGAAAATGTGACATGTGACAATGTGAAAATGTGATATTGTGCCCTGTTGTGTGTCCCATGGTGCTGTCACACAGAAGAGGACCCCTGTGGAGAAATTTTCCACAAAAAATCATTGCATCCAAAAATCCACTCATCTGCAGGTGTCTCTGCCCAAATAAATCCACAACTATCGATCATTAAAGGAGTATTCCAGGAAAAAAAAAAATGTTTTTAAATCAACTGGCTCCAGAAAGTTAAACAGATTTGTAAATGACTTCTATTAAAAAATCTTAATCCTTTCAATAATTATCAGCTGCTGAAGTTGAGTTGCTGTTTTCTGTCTGGCAACAGTGCTCCCTGCTGACATCTCTGCTTGTCTCGGGAACTGCACAGAGTAGAAGAGGTTTGCTATGGGGATTTGCTTCTAAACTGGGCGGTTCCCGAGACAGGTGTCATCAAAGAGCACTTAGACAGAAAAGAACAACTCAACTTCAGCAGCTCATAAGTACTGAAAGGATTAAGATTTTTTGATAGAAGTAATTTACAAATCTGTTTAACTTTCTGGAGCCATTTGAGATTTTTTATATTATATATATATATATATATATATATATATATATATATATATATATATATATATATCCTGGATAACCCCTTTAAATAAATTTTTCTTTTTTTCTAACTCTACATATCTAAATTTGCAGGTTAGAAGCCTCCTCCGAAGCCATACATACTTCTCATAAAGGCGCTGTCCCCGCATGATCACTTTCACTTCCTGGACCAGGGGAAACGTCCCATCGTCTTTTCTAAATCGGAAGAAGAGCTTGGCGTCTCTGAATTCCTTATAATTGTCACAGACTGCAGGGTGAAAACAGAAGATTCTGAATTACATCGAGCAATAACAGATGTTAGATCAGCAGCCTGACATGATGATTGTACTGCGCTCTGCGCATGTTGTAGCACTGTACGTGTAACGCACAAAGGCAACTGTGGTAGGGTCACTAGGAATGACAGGCCAGTGACGTCCATGTGCAATACTCTCTGGCCTTGTCCACACTGCTGAATTTCCGCCGGGAGGTTTTGTCAGGAGCAGGTGCCGCCGAAATCATCAGCGGTAGGAATGGGCTGACGTTGCAGTTTCTATAAAATACTGCCCCAAAGAATGAACATGTTTATTATTTGAGTGAACATCTATTCCACCAGCGGAATTCAGTTCTTCAATTCATCAGTGTGCACAAAGCAGCAGAATCCCACTGAAAACAATGGGACTCTGCTGTAGGCGGAATTTGCCGCAGCAGAATTTCAGCAGTGAGGATGAGGCCATATAGCTGCTGAATGGGCACCGTGAATTGTGCGGCTGTCTGCAGCTTGGTATGTTAAAGATATTATATATATACACACACATACACATATATATATATATATATATATATATATATATATATATATATATATATATATAGTAGTATACAGTAGTATAGTATTTATATAGAGTAGTGTGAACACACACTATATATATTAGGGCTAAAACAACAAATCGATTAATCAGCAACTAATGGATTTGGAAAATAGTTGTAAACTATTTGTATAATCGATTAGTCGGTTGGTCGGTTAGTCAGCCAACTAAAGTTCACAGACACTTATCACTAAGTATATATGCAACTGGAGTCCTCGGCAGCCTGTTTAGTAAAGTGGGGGCCAAGCACACACCATCTGCTGCCAGACTCACAAAAGTTGTAGAAATAAGCCCCTGTTGCAATAAATAGGCTGCTGGGGGTACATAGGATGGACAACCAAGAAATGTGCTTCCCCTCCTATCTGGTCACAGGTAAGAAACGGGGAGGGGGGGGGGGGGGGGCGTATAGCCCTTACAAGGAAAATAAATTATATTTAAAATAATTATTATAGGTATTTAAAGGGGTATTCCAGGCAAAAACATTTTATCACCTATCCAAAGGATAGGGGATAAGATGTCTGATCGCTGCCGAGACCCCCCTGAATCCTGAATCTCCAGTTTCTGAATCCTGAATCTCCAGTTTCAGAAACCTCCGGGTTTCTGGGACTGGGGACGTGAAGTCACGCCACGCCCCCTCCATTCAAGTCTATGGGAGGGGGCGTGACGTCCGCCACGCCCCCTCCCATAGACCTGAATGGAGGGGGCGTGGTGTGACTTCTCGTCCCCAGTCCCAGAAACCCAGAGGTTTCCGAAACTGGAGATTCAGCACCCGCATAGAATGCGGGTGCTGCAGGGAGATCGCAGGGGGTCCTTTGGATAGGGGATAACATTTTTGGCCCGGAAAACCCCTTTAAATACAATAAAAAAAACTCACACAGAAGACCTTCAGTCCAATCCCCCCATTAACTCCCTCCCTAATCTAACTCACAACTTATCTCCTTCTCCACTAAAGTTATTTTTATCCAATTAGTCAACTTATCAAAACAATAATTGGCCAACTAATCGATTATGAAAATAATAGTTAGTATATAGATATTTAGCAAATACCAATGTCCTTACCGTGGTGAATGCTGTTATGATCGATCATTTTTTGCATCAGTTCCTTTGCTATGGTTCGGTCTGCAGCCTCTTTGCGATCGATAAGCCAATCCACCGCTTCCCTGGCCACAAAACTATTCGGATAGGTGCACATGCGGTGTCTCCTGTCTTTTATTAACTTGTCTTCGTGCAGCCGCAGCCTGGGCAACAAAAATATCCAAAATGTAAGTCACACGTGCGCATTCGGAACTCCAAGGATACAACAATAATAACCCCTTGTTTGTCATCGCGTTCCAATAGCCTAAAGCTTTTTATTTTTCCTATTGATGCGGCTGTAGGAAAGTTAGTTTTTTTGCAAAATTGGAGTCCATAAAATTGGTTAACTTTGATAAACTCTTTCCAGGAGGGAAGGGAATGGGGGAAAAAAACACAACAGTGTTTTTTGAGTGGTGTTCCCTGTACAGTATAAATTATATGTTACCTTTTTTTCCTATGAGTAGGTACACCATCAGGGACCCCAGCTAAATTAAACATAATGCTGCTGGCTCTGCCCCTCTTAGGGTAGGTTCACACGGGTGGATTTTTTCTTGCGGGTTTCCGGCTGAGTATTTGAAAGGGGGCGGCCTCTTCTCGGCTGTCCGCAGCAGATTTTCCGCGGCGGAATTTACGCTGGGGAAAATCCGCCGCAGTCCCTACTGACTTCAATGGGGCTTGCGGCGGATTTTCCGCAGCATAAATTCCGCCGCGGAAAATCTGCTGCGGATAGCCGAGAAGAACCCACCCCCTTTCAAATACACAGTGGGAAACCCGTAAAAAAATCCGCCCATGTGAACGTAACCTTCCCTCGTACTGTACAGGTATCCAGACGATATGAGGTTCAGAAATTTCCGATGGTGGTCTTGCCTATGGATTAGGACTGTTACAGCGATACCAAATATGTAGGAGGCGGGGAGGGTTGTATGTTTTTCTACTATGTAAAAAAAAAAATTAAAAAAAATTATATATATATATATATATATATATATATATATATATATATATATATATATATATATATTTATATATTTATTTTTTGCCACATTTCAGTGTTTGCCATAAGGGTTTAACAACTTTATTAACTTGGTAACTTTATTTTTCAGGTCAATATGATCAATGGAATATGGCACAACATAGAACCACTGTTTATGAGTAAAAAATAGAAAATTTCATTTTTATAGTTTATTAATTTTTTAAAAGAGTACTCCAAGATATGAAAACGTATCCCCTAGGGGATAGGTTTCAGACTGCGGTGGGTCTGACAACTGGGACCCCTGGGATCCCGGCAGTACAAGGGAAGGGGGTGTGTTTGACCACAGCACGAAGCGGCGGCCGACACGTCCCCTATATGCAGGGCTATAGGAGAGCCGGAGATTGCCAAATGCAGTGCTTTGGCTCTCCCATAAAGTTGTTTTGAGGAGGACTGTCAGCCACAGTTTCGTCCTGCGGTCGAACACGGCCCCTTACCGGAGATCCCGAGGGTCCCTGCGGTCGGACCCCCGCCATCTTAAAATTATCTTCTATCTTTAGGATAGGGGATAAGTTTTGATATCCAGGAGTACTCCTTTAATTCTTATACACGCTAGCTTGGCAACCAACACTTTAAACTTCTGGATAGTTGTGCAGGTAATAATCTAGTTTATTTTCCAGACTTGTTAATTTCTTATTGTGTAGACCAGTGTGTCTCAACCAGGATACTTTCAGCTGTTGCAAAACTACAACTACCAGCATGCCCGGACAGCCGAAGGCTGTCCGGGCATGTTGGGAGTTGTAGTTTTGCAACAGCTGGTGACACCCTGGTTGGAAATTCACTGGTATAGACATTAGAGGGAGAGGTATGCAAACCTGTATAGGGGAAAAGTGGTGCAGTTGCCCATAGCAACCAATCAAATAGCTTCTTTCATTTTTTAAAAAGGCCTCTGAAAAATTTAAGTAGCGATCTGATTGGTTGCTATGGCCAACAGCGCCACTCTTACCCTACACAGGTTTTGATAAATCTCCACCTACAGCCTTTGCTGATGATAAACACAACTTGCCATACGTGTGGATTTAACAAAACCTGTCCAGTGGAAAAGTTGCTGAGTTGCCCATAGCAACCAATCAGATAGCTACTTTCATTTTGCAGAGGCCTTTTCAAAAAATGAAAGAAGTGATCTGATTGGTTACTATGGGCAACTCAATAACTTGAGGCCTTTTAAAAAAATGGAAGAAGCGATCTGATGGGTTGCTATGGGCAACACAGCAATTTTTCCTCCGGACAGATTTTGAAAAAATCTCCCTCACAGTCCTGTGCGAGTGACTGGAAATCAGTGAGAATCTCGCCTCCACTTTCATGTGAAAAATGATGAAGCTCCCAGGAGACTGGATATGAAGAAATAATCTAGGGCAGCCAAGTACGACCCATAAATAATAAATCAGAGACCCTGTTTACAAGCTTATATAGGAGACTGAAGGGGGGGGGGAAGCTTTAAAATGGACAAGAACTCATCAAGGAATTGTTAGGGCGCCAATTCTGGTAGGTAAAGGTTACTGCACAGTGGTAGAAGACAACAAGATACATTAAAATGTCATCTTATGGGTCACCACAGATGGGTCAGACAACCTACTATTCATGACTTACAAAATTCTATCTGAGTATTTCATTTCTTTCACTGTTATCGATGTTAGAGACATTTGTCGCAAGCCTTGTGCAGCAACGCAACATGAAACGTCTCGGACCTAAAAGCACAATGTGTAACAGGGCCACTCCTCCACCATTTATAATACTGGTGGCTTATGTGGTCTGTTGTGCCCCTAGAAACCAGAGCTCAGGTGCGGCTGCTACCTCTGCCCATGGTATAGCGACTCTCCTGGCAGGAGGACTACATAGCAGTCAGCCCCAAAATGTCATAAGATCTTATGAAACCACTGGAGCTGGAGAAGAACTCTGAGGATTTATGTGCCAATTATTAAAGGAGGACTTCAGCCAAAACTAAGTAACTGATCAACGGAACGGGTCCTGGCTGTCAGTGAGGAGCGCGTGCTGCAGAAGGCACATGCTCCGTCCGGGGCCTGCCTAAGTCCGAAACGGACCTTACTAAGACGATGACCGCAGTTTTCTTTGAGCTGGTTTCGCAATTAGAACCGGAATTGCTGCGGTTTGACCGCATACACCGTGCCTTTTCTAAACCTAGAAATCCTGACCTTCCATGCAATGTCATTCCGAAATTACACTACCCGGAGGTACGTGATGTCTTACTGGTGGCTGCCAGAAACTTACCGGCTCTACCGGGGGTTCCATCGTCGGTCCACTTGTATTCCGATTTGGTCCCCACCACGATGGCCTGCAGAAGGGACTTCCGTCCAATAACACTAGCACTCCAATAGGCGCAGGTTAAATATTGCTGGGGATTCCCATTTTCGTTATCATTCCGGATTAATGGACACTCTCACATGGTCCACACTATGAAGGAAGCTAAAGCTGCTTTTCTACAAGAGAATATCACTATGGCGCCCTTGTCACCGTTACTCTAGAGAGCACCTAGCCCGGTTTGTACTTGGACCCCTGCGCCACGTGGATGCCAGGATACCCACACACCGAGAGAAGATACTTTGCCTCCATGATGTCTTGGGCGTGGGTTTGTTGCACCTTGAATGTTTTCACTTACTCACTTTACCTGCAGTTTGGTGACCATTTGTATTTTGCTGCTGTGAAGTTGAACGGCTTCTACTTTACATATTTTCTGAACGTTAAGTTTTCTTCTTGGACTCCGGGACTTTGTTACACGCTACTTTTCATTTTCTTTTCTCTCTCTCTCCCCCCCCCCCCTTTTCTCTTGTCTTCTCCCACTTTTCTTATCCTCACCCCCCTTCCCTCTCCTCATTTAGACTCTACATATCTTTCCCTGCTATCGCTCTCTTTCTTCCACATTTATCTTTTTTACCTTTCTCCCATTTTTTTCATCTCCTCTCCTCCTTTACCCACCCTTACTCTTCCTTCTTTATATTATTCTAGGTTGTACTGACATTGGGCAGCTGCCTACCAGCCACAGGCTAGGCGTGGAGCAGACCACTGTGCCCTTGTTCCCTGCTAGGGGTATGGAGGTATGGCAGCCCACCTTGTTGTGTGGTCTGTCTTTCCTGACTGCTGGACACTTTGTTGTTGTTTTGTTTTTGTTTTCTTTTATGTTTTAGTTTTAATTACTGCTGTACCAGAAATTATCGCATGGGTACTGACGATAGGCTACTTATATCTGTGGTGATACCCCCCTGTATGTTTCCCTTTATGCCTGAGGGTCTCTTTTCCCTATTTGCCAGTATGTTAGCAGTCTGGAACCGCCACAATATGTAAGTTAATTTCGTATAATGTGAGAGGTTTCAATTCGCCTGGCAAACGAGGAAAAGCTTTTCATGATTATTTGCGTAATCATCCTGACATTTTGTGTATACAGGAATCCCATTTCCCACTAGAGAGTCACCCAAAATATTTTCATAAATCCTACACTAGATTTTTCATGTCTTCATTTACTGCTAAATGTAGGGGGGTCCTGGTGCTTTTACATAATAAAATAATTCTTCTCCCTTTAATGTCACTGATACATATATGGACCCAGAGGGGCGGTTTTTGATCCTTCTGGATGATTATTACAATAAAAAGTTATGCATAGTAAACTCTTATGCCCCAACTGATTTACTTATCCCTTTTTTGTGGATATGTGCGAGAAGCTCGGGCACCTATTCTATGACACTCTGCTTTGGGCGGGCGACTTTAACTTTGTGGTTAATGGCAAATTGGACCGCTCTAATCCACCATTGTTTCATAGGACGGGGATCCAGCAACGTTTGTTTTGTTAAACTCTTTGTTTGCAGACAATCATATAGCAGATGTCTGGAGGGAACATAATGGTATCACTCGAGGTTACTCCTATTATTCTCCCGTCCACCGTCATTATACGAGTATTGATTGGATCTTAACCAACACACTGGCTTTGCCATATAAGTTTTATGCTCGCCATGTTCCGGTGTCTTTGTCAGATCATGGCTTGGGTATTGTCTGCTTTTGACCCACGTACTACATCCCCCTTCAAGTGGCGTCTTAACGAATCGCTTTTGACTATGCCCAGGATTAAGACTCAACTTGCGGCCTATTTTACCTCGAATGACCATCCTGGGGTTGACCCACAATGGATTTGGCAAGCCCATAAGGCATACATTCGTGGACGTATTAAAAGGGGTATGACAGCAGTACAGAATGCCCTAGAAGCAAAATTAGCTACACTCACCATCGCTAAACAAACTCCATTCCTTTACTTATTTTAATATCTGAGTGATGCCAGGACCCAGCTGGATGTGTTGCTTTCTATTCATATGGAAAAGGTCCTCCGCTGGACGGGTGCTACATATTATAAGTTTGCTAACAAACCTGATCATTTGCTTGCCTCTATGCTTAAAAAGATGACGTCTTTCAATAGGGTACATTGCATCCAGCTGCGCCCTGGTCTCCGCACCTCTCACCCAGATCATATTTATAAAGCTTTCCATACCTTTTATTCCTCCCTCTACGCCTCTCCTGTTGATTTGCCAGATTGTGACCGGACTTTGCATGCTTTCCTTTCTACTATCCCCTGCCGTCCCTTTCTTCCTCAGATAGGGAAGAGCTGAATGCCCAAATCACTGTGGCGGAAGTCTCAGCTGCAATTGACCGCTTGAAATCTGGCAGATCAGGTTCAATTCTTCTTCCTCACCTCACTTCTTTCTTTAATTCTTTATTATCAGCTCCTTTCTTATCTCCTGATTTCCTAGATTCTTTTATTACAGTTCTCCCTAAACCGCTTAAGGGACACCTCTTTCCTACTATCGCCCTATTTCTCTTAACTTGTCTTAATCGGTTCCTCCCAGTGTTGGTGCATTTGGATCAAGTGGGGTTTGTCCCGGGGAGACAGGCCTCGGACAATGTTCGTACTATCTTGAACCTTATACAATGGTCTAACACCACCTCTAATCCCATGCTTGCTTTGGCCCTAGTAATAGAAAAGGCCTTTGATAGTGTGTCATGGTCTTATTTGTTTGTTCTTCTTTCTAAGTTTGGCTTCTCTGGACCCTTTGTCCACATTTTACGACTCGTGTTCGACCCTGACGGCTTACTTGAAGTTTCCTACCACTACCCCGGAACCTATCTCAATTAGGCGAGGTACGGAGCAGGGGTGCCCCTTATCCCCTGCCCTATTTGCCCTGGTCATGGAACCTCTGGCGACATTGATTCATCTTCACCCAGATATAAGGGGTGTGAGTATTGGACCATCTGTACATAAAACCAACTTTTCGCGGATGATCTTTTGCTCACCATTACTAATCCACTGGTTTCCTTACATAATGTATTTCAACTCTTACATAACTTCAGTGAACAGTCGGGTCTCCGCGTAAATGTGGCTAAATCGGAGGTTATGTACTGTAATGCTCCCACGCAAGCCCAACACCTTGTCCCTCTTAATTTTGGTTTTCGGGTCTCCAGTCAGGGCCTTACCTACTTAGAGATCAAACTAACCTCTGCACTACCTCTTCTTTAACAAGCTAACTATCCTCCTTTATATAGGGCTATCAAATTGGATCTCCAAGTTGGATCTTCCACATATATCTTGGATGGTGATCCTACGCCAGTTTATTATATATTTTCCGTACTCTACCTATTCCTGTTCCGTTAGGGGACCTTCCCCTTCTGCTATGCCCCAGAATAAATAGTACTATTATGCATTACCATAAACGGGTAGGTGACCTTTCTGTTCCCCATTTTGTTTGTTATTATTATGCGGCCAGGATTGCGCAATTAGCATTAGTCCAAGTCCCACTTAAAAATGCACCGCGCTGGGTAGGTCTCGAATCTTCTCTTTTTTCTGCTTATTCTTATTCAGCCCTGCTTTGGTCTTCCTGTTCCGTTTCTTCTCTTACCTTCTTCGGCCAGGATTGCTTTGCAAGCTCTCTCCTTGTGGCAGTCGATTCGCTTTAAGCTTTTACTCCAATCCAGTTTCTCCTCTCCTCTTTAGCTAACCCCCTTTTTTCTCTGGGACTTAATATTTTTATACTTTTACATGGTGGGGGAGGCAAAATTGACACATTTGTTTTTGAGGTTGTATTATACCCCTGCAAAGTTGAAGCGCTTTGGGGTTTCCCCATCTGATCTGTGTTTTCGTTGTTCATTGGAAGTCGGTACTTTTTAACATACTGTGTGGGAGTGTCTAGTAGTTGCCCCCTTCTAGAGGGAGGTGATGGGGTTTTTGGCAGAAAATCTAGACTTTCCTTTCTTACTCACCCCTGTGGTATGCCTGCTGGGAGTCATTAATGAGGTGGTCTCTAGTTCGCATAGACGATTGTTAATTTGCTTTCTGCTCTTCTGTCTTCGTAAAGTGGTCGTAATGACCTGGAAAGATACTTCCTCACCCCCTCTGTCTTGTTGGCTAACTTTGGTTAACAAATATGTCCTGTTGTACCAGGCACTATATGTAAGTCGCATGTGCCCTAAAAAAATTTGACAAGGTATGGACCCCCCCTGGCTTTTACTGGATGTGCCGGCTGACCCACTGGATAGATTATCCCAGTAAGTTTTCTATAGAGTCCTGCTGTGCTTTACAGGAGGGGGCTGGGTTGGGGTTACCGGGTTGTGTGCTTGGGTGGGTGTGTGTCTGTCTGCACTGGGCTTCCTCCTGTTGGGTCTCATATGCAACTTTCTGTCCTACTGGTGAATGTTTTTGCATACTTTGAATCCCTGTCACTGTGCTAGAGTTGGTCCCTGGGACCTGCGGAGGCTGTTTGTGTTTCACATTGTTTCACCTTACTGGTGATGTTTGTTACTTAAAATGCCAAAATGAAATAAATACTTAAAAAGAAATGTACCCGTTTCTCTGATGTTTTGATAAATATAAACTATATTTAATATAGTCTGGGATTCTTGGATCTCATCCCCTTTTTGCCCCCGATGTCTCATTGTCTATCACTTTATTGATTAGGGGATGTGTGTCGCCTCTGAACCATTTTGTTTATTGATTACAGCCTATCGCACCACTGCTGTTAAAATGTTCCTTATTGCAATAATATTATTTTGTAATCTGGTCTATACAGCTTTGTGTTTCTTTGTTGCCTTCAGGGGCTTTTACTCCTGTTTTTTACCTATATCGCTACCTTTTTCCTAAATAAAAGCATCTTTGTTTGACTGTTATAAAAATCACCTGTATATATTTTTTGCGGCGCCCCTAGTATTCGAAAGTGCAGTAGACTTAGACAAGCCCTACAAAAGGAGAAAAGGATACTGTTTTAGCTTCTCTCAACTGAACGTGAGGACATTTTTTTTTTTGGTGCATATACTGACCCTGCATGGAAATTGTCACGTGAACAAGACCTGAGTTGTTCGTACAGCTCGGTGCCTGGTTTCATGAAATCCAGCGAGAGAACATTATGCTACGCATTGACTCTAGAGCTGTGTTTGTTTTAAGCAGTAATATGCAAACAGGCACTTAACTCTCAGATAAAGCTGCCTGGAGCAAACACCACCCAGCTGATGTGAGGAAACAAGCAAGAAATCTGGGCAGCATTGTGCAAAAAAAAAAAAAAAAAACTAACAGCAATCACTTGCATTGTACCCATCTTAAAGGGATACTCCAACATCAGATTTAAAAAAAGTTTTTCTGGCAGTTCTGATCGAGAATGTTTCAGGATTCCGGCAGAAGACTGGGACATGGGGGGTTAACTGAATTATAGGTGTATTTGTAGAATTTTAGTAGAAGCCTCCAGTGACCCTGGAGACCATAGCTCACATGGCTATTTAGGTCACTAGAGCCAGAACTTGGGGGTGGGGTGGGGTGGGGGGTCAGAGTCCAACCCTCTTCCAATCAGGCAAATATTTAACGAGAACATTATTAACGCTAGACGTAGAGCATGATATATACAGCAACAGCAGAGGTGACACACAGTTGTGACCATTGATGAACGTCATCGGGCAAACAACGTAGTCTTCATCAGTCATCTGGAACCAGCTGCCTCTTACTATTAATAGCGGCTGGTTAAGCAGAGACGTTCGGCACAGTTATCCTCACAGACACCAAGTATTTCTTAAGCTGGCCGTACACTTGACAGATGCTGGTGGGATAAAAGTTGTCTAGCCGATGATTATCGTTCCTGATGACCCCAGTTGGCTTTGGGTATAACATACTTTAATATGGACAATGTAGTAAGGAGTCTTTAGAGCAGTGATCTCCAAACTGTGAACCTCCAGTTACTGCAAAACTACAACTTCCAGTTGGCTGTCCGGGCATACTGGGAGTTGTAGTTTTGCAACAGCTGAAGGCACCCTGGTTGGGAAATACTGCTGTAAGGGGACTTCCTAAGATGATGTTGTTGGAAAAAAGGATTGGGCATGCTGGATTTCAGCTGCCAGACTCCTAGCTTTCTGGCAGCGCCTTACCGTACAGCCTCTGGACATTCAGGTCTACAGGGTGAACAGGAGAGATAGCTGTTGACCGACGGCTATTGAAGGTGTATGGGCACTTATAAGACCTTTACCCTGATCAGTCAACTTCTTCAATGTGTGCCGGAGTGATTTCTATAACTCCTCTATAGGAGAAAATGTAGTAGGGAGTCTTTAGAGCAGTGGTCTCCAAACTGTGGACCTCCAGCCGTTGCAAAACTACAACTCCCAACATTGGCTATCTGGGCATGCTGGGAGTTGTAGTTTTGCAATAGCTGGAGGCCCCATGGCTGAGAAATACTGCTGTAAGAGGACTTCCTGAGATGATGTCAGGGGGAAAAAAGGATTGGGCATTCTGGATTTCAGCTGCCAGACTCCAAGCTTTCTGGCAAAGGCTTACCTTACCACTCCTAGTTCACAACATCAGGCAGAACATTCATGTCTATGGGGTGAATAGATAACTGACGACCGACGGCTATTAAAAGGAAAGATTTCTATTACTCCCCTATAGGAGAACACGTAGTAAGGAGTCTTTAGAGCAGTGGTCTCCAAACTGTGGACCTCCAGCTGTTGCAAACCTACAACTCCTAGCATGCATGGGCAGTCACGGCTATCCGGGCATGCTAGGAGTTGTAGTTTTGCAACAGCTGGAGGACCCTTGGCTGAGAAACACTGCTGTAAGGGGACTTCATGAGATGATGTCGGGGAAAAAAGGGGGGGTTGGGCATGTTGGATTTCAGCTGCCAGACTCTTAGCTTTCTGGCAGGGGCTTACCTTATGGCTCCCAGTTAACACGGGACCGACAGCTATTGAAGGTGTATGGGCACTTAAAGCCTTTCCCCTGATGAAATCAGCTAACTTCTTCAATGTGTGTCAGAGTGAATTCTATAACTCCCCTATAGGAGACTAGAATACAGGGGCTGTATAGGTCATCCTGCATTTACCAATAGCCTTCAGATATGCAACAAAGTAGTCTCTGAAAGCTGCATCCTGCTGATAGTGTGTGGGCAACTGGGACCCCCCACCGTGATCACCATGCCGCACACCAGTGTTCAGATGTGACAGCGTCCTTTGGATAGGGGATAAGACGTCAAGGGGTGGAGTACCCCTTTAAGACAATTAACAGTTTCCTCCTTCCTCTGGATCAACGCTGTATTATAAGCCTAAATATGAACTGGGCTCCCTAAGCATCTACTTTCGTTATTTTGGCAACAAGGATATAAGTCAATGTCGACCTCGTAATGTACACCCTGTAATATATACTGTTCCCTGAAATGTCGGTATGTGAACTTCTGCTGGTGACACAGGAACCACATGTTATCTGAACGCTGCAGACTTATCTGGGTCAGAAAGATGGTAGAACGACCCTCCCGTATCTCTCTCTAATCAGCTTTTAGCTTTACTATGGAAAGAAAAGACACATCGCTCTACAACATAAAGTTTTTGTTTTGTGAAGATCCATACAGCAGCATATACTATGGGTGTCATATTATAGTGCCATACAAGACCCACAACTCTTATTTTTTCCCCATTATCAAAGCTGTAGGAGGCTAATTTTTTCCAGGACCAGTTGTACTTTTTACGGGACTCTTTGTTTTACCACAAAATAAAACGTGAAAAAAAAAAAATTATAAAAAAAAAACCATTTGTGGGGTGAAAAAAAAAAATGTATGCTATTTTGAGGTTTTCTAATGTACAGTAAGGCTATGTCCACATGGCGGGATACGTGCGGAATGTCCGCATGGAAAACACGGGTGATCAATCTGCACATTGCTTTGGTGGCACTAGGACTGCTAGGAAATGCGCCATCTCCATAGACAGCAATGCATTTTCGGGCGCAAGCCGCAGAAACATTGAAACGGTTCTAAAATTGACATGTTGCTTTATTCTGTAGGTCAGCACAAGTACTTTGCATCACCAAATTATGACTAATGTTTGTACTCTCTTTTTAATTTTCTTTTTTGTTTTATATATGTCTCTAAGACAGTGTTTCACCTACCAGGGTGCCTCCAGCTGTGGCAAAACTACAACTCCCAGCATATCCGGACAGCCAAAAGCTGCTGTATTCGTACCCTGTCTGTTCCTCTGCCTGTGGCATTGTTTAGCACAAGGCAGCATGGTATCTCCCTAATGGGGGGGGGGGGGGGGATCAAGTTCATCCTATAAGCCTAGTGCAGTGTTTCCTAACCAGTGTGCCTCCAGCTGTTGCAAAACTACAACTCCCAGCATACCCGGACATCCGTAAGCTGCTGTATTTGTACTCTGTCTGTTCCTCTGCCTGTGGCATTGTTTAGCACAAGTCAGCATGGCATCTCCCTAATGGGGGGGAATCAAGTTCATCCTATAACCCTAGTGCAGTGTTTCCTAACCAGTGTGCCTCAAGCTGTTGCAAAACTACAACTCCCAGCATGCCCGGACAGCCAGGAACACTGGTTGGGAAACACGGCTCTAAGACATATCAAAAGTTTATTTTCAAGACCATGCCTTTTTTTATCCTTCTAGGGAACTTCATTATGTAATCTTTTGATTGCTTTAACAGTACACGGTCATTTTTTTTTTTTTTTTTTTTTGTATTATATCTATGTAGGGAATCTCAAACGTTATTATAAAAAAAAAATCAAATAAATAAATAAGAGCTCCAACCCTCATACAGATAGATGATTACACATTACATGGTGATAAAAAACTACCACATCCTGATGAGGTTTAGGACTGTGCTGGATTCCTCTATATAGAGCTGAGGCTGAGTGTCGAAAGGAAACAGGAAGAAATTAGCAGGTTTCCGGTCCGCCAGCGATGGGCACCATTAAGCAACCCAAATATTTGGCAGAGATAGAATAACACTGTACGGACAGAATGAACTTTGCACGTAGTTTCCCAACTCACCACAAACTGGTGTGATACTGTACATAGGAGAACAGAGCGGACCCTGTCCACCACGTGTCTGCACTCGACCGATACAAAACAAACAAGAAGCGGTATAGCTGAGACGAGCGTGCAAAATGGCTCACTCCAGCATTTATATTGTATACGATGCTATAAGAATAGAAGGCCAGGGTCCCCATGACTGGCACAAGATCAGAAAATCATGACTTCTTTCTTCTCCAAAAAGCACCACTCTTCTCTATGGTCAAGTCTGGTATTACAGCCCAGTTCCGTTGTAGGGCTTTTCTGATTTGTGTGTAAATTAAGCTTAAAAGGGGTATTCCAGGGAAAAATGTTTTATTTTTTTTTATTTTATTTTATTTTTTGTTTATATATCAACTGGCTCCAAAAAGTTAAACAGATTTGTAAATTACTTCTATTAAAAAAATCTTAATCCTTCCAATATTTATCAGCTGCTGAAGTTGAGTTGTTCTTTTTCCATCTGGCAACAGTGCTCTCTGACACCTCTGTCTGTCTCGGGAACTGCTATAGGGAGTTGCTTCTACTCTGGACAGTTCCCGAGACAGGGGGTCATCAGAGAGCACTTGGACAGAAAAGAACAACTCAAATTCAGCAGCTCATAAGTACTGAAAGGAATAAGATTTTTTTAATAGAAGTAATTTACAAATCTGTTTAACTTTCTGGAGCCAGTTGATGCATATATATATATATATATATATATATATATATATATATATATATATAAAAGTTTTTTTCCTGGATATCCCCTTTAAAGGAAATCTGTGTCACCAGTGTCACCTGCACTAACCTGTCGGTACCGACAGGTAGTGCAGGTGACACTGATGACAACGGTACTTACCTTGTCCCGTTCCGTGGTGGGGGTCTTCGGTAATCTCCGTTATCTCCGCTCGGGGCACCCGGCTTGGGGCATGGGCGGAGCTCAGTGACGTCACCACTGCTGTTCTCTCACAGCGGGACCCAGCAGGGAGCAGCAGCGGTGATGTCACCAAGCTCCGCCCGTGCTCCAAGCCGGGTGCCCAGAGCGGAGCTAATGGAGAAGATTACCGAAGATCCCTGCCACGGAACGGGACAAGGTAAGTACCGTTGTAATCAGTGTCACCTGCACTACCTGTCCGTACTGACAGATCAGTGCAGGTGACACTAGTGACAGATTTCCTTTAAATGGGCACTGACATTAAAATATATATATTATTTTTGCATATGATACAGCAGGTAAAATAAATAAGATTTGGAATTTACGCAGTCACGCCCCCTCCCATAGACTTGCATTGAGGTGACGGGGTGTGACATCACACGGGGGCGGAGTCCTGACGTCACGGACTTCCGTTCCCGTGGTCGCGACCGAGACGCTCCAGCGCTTCCGGACAAGAAACAGGTGGGTGCCGCATGCAACATTGCGGGGGTCCCCAGTGGTGGGACCCCCGCGATCAGACATCTTATCCCCTATCCTTTGGATAGGGGATAAGATGTCTAGGGTGGGAGTACCCATTTAAAGCAAAAGGATCAGGCACTAAGATTGAACATTCGTCTCCTCTGACACTGCAGGAAAGTTAGGAAACCTTATACACAATATGGAAGGACGCACCGCCAAAATTGTGCCAACATTCTTCTAGTATTTATTGCCAGCTTTACAGAAAAAAATATAAGAATATTTAAAGTAATTTAACCCTTAAAGGGGTACTCCACTGGAAAACCTTTTTTTTTTTTGCTGTATACTGCAGAGGAAGTTCTTTTCTTTTTGCTTTTCCTTTTGGTCTGACCACGGTGCTCTCTGCCGATACCTCTGTCCATTTTAGGAACTGCCCAGAGTAGGATCAAATCCCCATAGCAAACCTCTCCTGCTCCGGACAATTCCTGACATGGACAGAGGTGTCAGCAGAGAGCAATGTGGTCAGACAGAAAGGACATTCAAAAAGAAAAGAACTTCCTCTGTAGTATAAAACAGCTGATAAGTACTGAAAGGGTTAAGATTTTTTAATAGAAGTAATTTACAAATCAGTTTAACTTTCTGGCACCGGTTTATTTAAAAGAAAATGTTTTCCAGTGGAGTACCCCTTTAAATAGTATGGAGTGTCTGACATAACACAGATAAGACAAAAGACAACATCTAGAAAAGCCTACTCCACACAATCCACTGTGTGAGCCTACTGACTTGTATCTCCAGTCTTCTCAGAATCACCTCAGCCCAAGCCATTTCCTGGTGGATGAAGCCTTACTTAAAGGGGTACTCCAGGGAAGTTAAGAAAAATTCATGTGGTTTTGGCGGCTCCTGTGGCAATTGTTGTCTCCTAAATACTTTTTTTCCCTTACCTGCAGCACAAACTACAACTCCCAGAATTCAGTGGAGTTCTGTGTAATGGCTGCCAGCCAACTGCTTTCACTATCTGTGTGCAGGCTTAGGCTGGGTTCACACTACGTTTTCTCCCATACGGGAGCGCATACGGCAGGGGGGAGCTAAAACCTCGCGCTCCCGTATGCCTTCGTATGCGCTCCCGTATGTCATTCATTTCAATGAGCCGGCCGGAGTGAAACGTTCGGTCGGCTCATTTTTGCGCCGTATGCGCTTTTACAACCGGCGCTCCCGTATGGGAGAAAACGTAGTGTGAACCCAGCCTTACACTGCAGATCACACTCACACTCTCACACACACACACACACACACACACACACACACACGGGGAGATTTATCAAACTGTGTGAGAGAAAAAGTGGAGGGATCTTCCCACAGCAACCAGCTAACAAGCTGAGGTAAAGTGAAAGCTGAGCTGTGATTGGCTGCATATGGGGAAATCTCTCCACTTTTTCTCTCACACAGTTTGATAAATCTGGGCCACTGTACATGTCTTTTCTTTTAAACAATGCCTCCTGCTATGAGTTTTTCTGTGTTCTGAATGGCAGCATATTCAAAAGAAAAACAGCAGCTATGTGCTCAGTTGTGACTAGGAATCTTTCCTCTCACAAGCTCCTCACACCGGTAGGGGAGGGGTGGCTGTACAGCCAGAGCTCTAGCCCAATCATGAATCAGACATAGATCAGGTGATGTTGTCTTGATGGGAGGGGCTGCTCTCACTGAGGAGACAACGTGGATCTAAAAAATGAATTTTTCTCACACTTCCTGCATGTAAGTGAGAGCTGAAAGAGGAAAACTGTTGTATATAGCTAATGAATGATATTTAGACAAATACATAGGTTGGTGAGAGGGAAAGAATGGGCTATGGATTTAGTTCCCCGGAGTACCTCTTTAAGTACTTAGGTCAGGTGCCTATAACCACACGGGGACTTCTGCGGATTACCCTCACGTTCCTTGACTCACTGGAAAACCAAGAGCTATTCTCAGAATCTCTCCAAACCTTGTAAACTGGAGGCTGAGATACAACTGAAGGTCGCAACGTTCCGAGTCAGTAACTCTGCAGCTAGTATGAATTGTATGGAGAACAAAGCTGATCCTTATACCATCCCCTTTAGGACTGTTTGCACCCCGGCTGTATGGCAGAGCACTGTATGTCACTGTAGGGTTCCCCCATACAAAAAAAATATATATTATAATAATAAGATAATAATAACTGGTCAGCACATCCAATAGGGTGAGTAAAGAAATCCCGGCACTCACAAATGATGCTAAATCACCTTGGGTGTTTATTCACACATAAAGAAAAGGTGTTGCGACTCGCAGGACGCGTTTCGGTCAACTGATCTGTTGACAAAGGCCACCTGTTGGCCAAAACGCGTCCTGCAAGTCGCAACACCTTTTCTTTATGCGTGAATAAACACCCAAGGCGATTTAGCATCATTTGTGAGTGCCGGGATTTCTTTACCCACCTTGCTGATTACCTGTCCGCGGGCACCACGCCACTGTGGCGAGTGCTGACTCCCTGCTACCTTTAGCACATCCAATAGGACTGTTACATATGTATGTAAAAATATATATATATTATAATAATAAATAATAATATATCATCCAGAAGACCAGTCCGGACATACACACAAAGATATCCTGGATAACAGCACCGAGACCAGAGACTCAGAATCTTGTATAGGACTGGTGCTTATTTGGTTCCCCATGGTGCTAGACCGGGGAACTAAATAAACAGCAGTCCTATTAAAGATTCTGAGTCTCCAGTCTCGGTGTTGTGATGCAGGATATCTTTATATAGAAGTATTTTTTTCTGTGATATGACAGGTACGCCCTTATAGATACTGCTGTATGTAGTACAGCATAATCCGTTTTTCATTAAAGTTAGGTTCACACAAGGTTTGTGCCTCACCATTCCCGCTATAGATCGTTTAAAGGAGAAGTCTCATACTAAAAAACTTTGATCCCCTTCATATATATCCATGGGGGAGCAGAAGATTGCCGAATGGCTCCCCAGAGATATATGGTGGGGGTCTTGACACGCCGCTCCCAGGGAGAGCTGGGGGCCCCGTACAGGAGAACGCGGTGGGCGCCTGCGGTCAGACCCCCCTCATTCTAAAACTTAAAGGAGAACTCCAGAATATAAAAATTGTCCCACATACTGCCGACAGTAAAAAGTAGCCGGTAACCGGCTCCGGTCTCTGCCGCGATCCTCTTCCTGGTAGCTGGTGGTCGGAGAGTCATACTGCACTCAGCCAATCTACAGCCGCAGTGAAGTCCCGGCTCGGCCGGCGATAGGCTGAGCGGCAATGTGACGTTTTCGGCCCCAGCAGCAGGAGCCGGTATAGTGAAGAATTTTGTGTCTTAAAGCGTTCTCACACTGCCGCTCAGCCTATCACCGGCCGAGCCGGGACATCACTGCGGCCGGTGATTGGCTGAGCGCACTATGACTCGCCGACCACCGGAAACCAGGAAGTGAATCGCGGCAGAGACCAGCGTCGGTTACCGGAGGAGCGAAGGAAGGTATGTACCTGTTTATTTTTTTTACTGCCGGCAGTATGGAGGACAATTTTTATATTCTAGAGTTCTCCTTTAAGTGAACAACCACACAATTGTGTATGCCAAACAAGAATGTTAAAAAGTTTTTTCTTCTTTTATATTTATATTTTATAACATAAGTACAGCGTACAGCAGCATCCGTTACCAAATACTTTTTTCCCTTGAAAACGTATAAGTTTAACAGACAACAAAAACGTGGTGTGAACCTAACCGAACTTTATAAGAAGAAAAAAAAAGACAAAAAACTGACTACTGGATCCTTTTTTTTTTTTTGGTGTATACAATAGCGTTGTTGCTTACAGCTAAATTAAATGTACTGTAATGGAAAAGGACACAAAATGTGTGAATCCGCCCTTAATCAATAGCCTACTTGAAGAACTGGTATACCCACTTTTACTAGTGATGTGGAAAAAAATATATATATATTTTTGCTGCCATGCGGAAAATTCATATAGCTAAAACTAGAAACTATAAGCACCAGGCTTTGAAACAACATCAATCTAGTCCAGTGTTTCCCAACCAGTGTGCCTCCAGCTGTTGCAAAACTACAACTTCCACCATGCCCAGACAGCTGAAGGCTGTCCGGACATGCTGGAAGATGTAGTTTTGCAACAGCTGGAGGCACACCGGTTGGGAAACACTGGACTAAACATACTGTTAGCCCAAGGCAGTGTTCCGCAACATGTGGTTCCCCAGCTGTTGCAAAACTACAACTGCCAGACAGCCGAAGGTTGGAAGTTGTAGTTTTGCAACAGCTGGAGAACCACAGGTCGGGGTATATTGGCCTAAGAAAGCAAAGTTAAGTTTAAAGCATTGCCCTCTTAAATGCGGTAGGAATAAAAAAAATAAAAGAGCAAATTATTCACAACACCTGTCCTCAGGTTTGGTGTGGTATTACAGCTTGACTCCATTCACTTTAAAGGAACTGAGCTGCAATACCACACACAACCTGAGGACAGGGGTGGTGCTGTTGGAGGAAGAAATAAGCTTTGTTTTTCTAATTCGCAATAACCCCTTTACACTATGACTGACCATTCAAACTTCTGAGAAATCATGATCCAATTCAAGAATAACCTCTTGAAAACCCGAGACTCTTAAGGGAATTTCGAATTATATTTCAGTTTTAAATGGGTTTTCCAGGGTTAGAAAAACATAGTTGCTTTCTTCCAAACACAGCGCCACACTTGTCCAGAGGTTGTGTGTGGTATTACAACTCGCCTCCATCTATTTTTAATGGAACTGAGCTGAGTCTGACCACAGTGCTCTCTGCTGCCACCTCTGTCTGTGTCAGGAATGGTCTGGTGTAGGAGCAAACCTCTCCTGCTCTGGACAGTTCCTGACATGGACAGAGGTGTCAGCAGAGAGCACTGTGGTCAGACTGGAAAGAACTACACAACTTCCCCTGGAGCATACAGCAGCTGATAAGTACTGGAAGGATTAAGATTTTACTTTCTGGCACCGGTTGATTTGAATTTTTTTTTCCCTTCGCCGGAGTGCCCCTTTAAATTCTCACCTCAGCTGTTCAGTAATAATAAGGATCTCTCCCAGCTGCTCCATCTCGTTGGCTTTCTTCACAATGGCCATGTTGAGTGTATCCATTGCTACCAAGAAAAAAACAAAAACATAAAAGATGAATAAAAAAGACCCAGTGATAAAAAAAAATCCCAGCAATGCAGAAAATCTCAGCCCTGTCCTCAGCTATTTACAGTCATCAATGGCATTGTAGACAATTGTGCAATCCGCATTAACTATTTAGACCGCGGTCAGGTTTACAGTCAATGACAATGTTGCATGTATAAATATATGCAACATATAAGAATGTATTATTATTTTTATTATTATTACTATATGATTTTTATTATAACAAATGTCATGAATTTTTGCTTTTTGAATAAAAAAAAAAAAACAAAAAACAAAACTAAATTATATTGGCCAACTTATACTATGTTAATGTACACAACTAATGACAAAAAAACTAACAAACAAACAAACAAAATTTGTATGCAAAACATTAAAAGTAGATGTCTCATACTTAAAATTACAGACAAATTTATCCCCCTATCCGCAGAGTCGGGGCTCGAGCAGTCGAACGTCCTGCAATCTAAAACTTATCCCCTAAGCAGTTTTACCTGTAATTTTAAGTATGAGACATCTCCTTTAAAAAGAGGTATTCCGGTGGTGATGACCACAGTGCTCTCTGCTGACATCTCTGTCCATTTTAAGAACTGACCAGAGTAGGAGAAAATCCCCATAGAAAACATGTGCTGCTCTGGACAGTTCCTAAAATGGACCGAGATGTCAGCAGAGAGCACTGTGGACATGATGTCAGCAGAGAGCTCTGTGTTCCAAAAAGAAAATAATTTCCTCTGTAGTATTCAGCAGTTAATAAGTACTGGAAGGATTAAGATTTTTTAATAGAAGTCATTTACAAATCTGTTTAACTTTCTGGCACCAGTTGAGTAAAAAAAATAAAAAGTTTCCCACCTGAGTACCCCTTGAAGGGCTCATTCATACTGCCAGCGTGCTCTCCTAAAGGGGAGCTCCGGCAGTCTGTGTGTCCGAAGGAGACCAAAAAATAGACCAAAAAAATACTGCATGTCCTATTACAGTGTTTCTCAAACCAGGGTGCCCCCAGCTGTTGCAAAACTACAACTCCCAGCATGCCCGGACAGCCTTTGGCTGTCAGGGCATGCTGGGACTTGTAGTTTTGCAACAGCTGGAGGCATCCTGGTTGGGAAACACTGTCCTATTATTTTGTCTCCATTTAACTCCTGCAAAAAAGCAGACATCCGACGGTCTCTACTCAAGTCAATGGGATCCATCGGGACCTGGCAGTGTCAGTTGTGCTCTGACCTGTTAAAGGGGTACTCAACTGGAAAAAAAATTGTTTTAAATCAACTGGTGCCAGAAAGTTAAACAGATTTGTAAATTACTTCTATTTAAAAATATTGATCCTTCCAGTACTTATCAGCTGCTATATGCTCCCCAAGGAAGTTGTTTTCTTTTTGAATGTCCTTTCTGTCTGACCACAGTGCTCTCTGCTGACACCTCTGTCTATTTTAGGAACTGTCAAGAGCAGGAGAGGTTTGCTATGGGGATTTGCTCCTACTCTGGACAGTTCCCGACATGGACAGAGGTGTCAGCAGAGAGCACTGTGGTCAGACAGAAAGGACATTCAAAAAGAAAAAGAACTTCCTGTGGATCATACAGCAGCTGATAAGTACTGGAAGGATTGAGATTTTTAAATAGAAGTAATTTACAAATCTGTTTAACTTTCTGGCACCAGGTTATTTAAAAAATAAAATTAAAAAAAAGTTTTCCACTGGAGTACCCCTTTAAGGGCTAATTCACACTGCCGGCGTGCTCTCCTAAAGGGGAGCTCTGAGGCTAGGTTCAGACTACGGAATCTCCGGGCAGAAAATTTCCGCCCAGAGATTCCGAGTGCGGCCAGCGCTGACTGAATCAGTCGGCGCTAGGACCGCGCGGACACTGTAGTCTCCAATAGACTGCAATGTGTTCTACGCAGATTTCCGCCTGAAGAAAGAGCAACGCCTTTCTTCATGCGGAAATTTCCAAGCGTATTTTCCGTTCACAAATTCCGAAGTGTGAATTTGTGAACAGAAAACCATTCACTACACTATACATTTTAGCAAGCGGAATTTCTGCCTGCAATTTCAAAGCAGAATTGCAGGTGGAAATTCCGTAGTCTGAACCTAGCCTGACAGTCGGTCCGTAGGAAGGACGGGAGTTGAGCAGAGAAAAAATACTGCATATACTATTATTTTGTCTCCATTTAAAGGGGTACTCTGGTGGAAAACTTTTTTTTAATCAACTGGTTAAACAGAAAGTTAAACAGATTTGTAAATTACTTCTATTAAAAAATCTTTATCCTTCCAGTACTTATTAGCTGCTGAATACTACAGAGGAAATTCTTTGCTTTTTGAATTTCTTTTTTGTCTTGTCCACAGTGCTCTCTGCTGACACCTGATGCCTGTATCAGGAACTGTCCAGAGCAGGAGGAAATCCCTATAGCAAACCTATGTTGTTCTGGACAGTTCCTGACACGGACAGAGGTGTCAGCAGAGAGCACTGTGGACAAGAAAAATAAAAAAATTCAAAAAGCAAAAAATTTCCTCTGTAGAATACAGCTGCTAAAAAGTACTGGAAGGATAAAGATTTTTTAATAGAAGTAATTTACAAATCTGTTTAACTTTCTGGCACCAGTTCATTTAAAAAAAAATAAAATAAAATAAATAAAAAGTTTTTCATTGGGGTACCCCTTTTAACTCCTGTAAAAACCGGACACCCGATGGAATCTACTCAAGTCAATGGGATCCTGGTGGAGTCACTCGTGCTCTGACCTGTTACGGGTCTGTTCAGTGCCGAAAAAATAAAATATGACAAAAAAATAACAATAAAAAAAAAAAAAAAAAAAACAGGTCGGAGCACACCGGCAGTGTGAACTTAGAGTTATTCTCTAATACAGTCAGACATTCCAGGCTTGTCGTTAGGTGACGTACAGACCTCCTTATCCCGGTCGTCACGGGATTAAGTTGTAACCAACATACAACAATTATCAGAATCCGCAGGCAGCTTCGTGGTCGGATGCAGTGTGTGAACTGGGTCTACGCCCGTCCGTCTACCCTGTGGGGGAGATTTTTCAAAACCTGTGCAGAGGAAGAGTTGCTGAGTTGCCCATAGCAACCAATCAGATCCCTTCTTTCATTTTTAACAAGGCCTCTGCAAAATGAAAGAAGGAATCTGATTGGTTGCTATGGGCAACTGGTCAACCTATCCTCAGCACAGGTCCTCTCACCCTAACTAGTGTGTCTCCAGCTGGTGCAAAACTACAATTCCCAGCATGCCCGGACAGCCTTCGGCTGTCCGGGCATGCTGGGAATTGTAGTTTTGCAACAGCTGGAGATACACTGTGTAGAGTTACGCCCAAGCTTGAACTGTATATACAGTGGGGGGGGAGATTTATCAAAACTTGTCCAGAGATAAAGTGGCTACCATAGCAACTAGAGATGAGCGAACTTACAGTAAATTCGATTCGTCACGAACTTCTCGGCTCGGCAGTTGATGACTTTTCCTGCGTAATTTAGTTCAGCCTTCAGGTGCTCCGGTGGGCTGGAAAAGGTGGATACATTCCTAGGAAAGAGTCTCCTAGGACTGTATCCACCTTTTCCAGCCCACCGGAGCACCGGAAAGCTGAACTAATTTATGCAAGAAAAGTCATCAACTGCCGAGCCGAGAAGTTTGTGACGAATCGAATTTACTGTAAGTTCGCTCAACTCTAATAGCAACCAATCAGATCGCTTCTTTCATTTTTAACAAAGCCTCTGCAAAATGAAAGCAGCGATCTGATTGGTTGCTATGGGCAACTGGGCAACTTTTCCTCTGGACAGGTTTCGTTAAATCCTCCACACGTATGGCAAGTTGTGTTTATCATCAGCAATGGCTGTAGGTGGAGATTTATCAAAACCTGTGTAGGGTAAGAGTGGCGCTGTTGCCCATAGCAACCAATCAGATCGCTACTTACATTTTTCAGAGGCCTTTTAAAAAAAATTAAAGAAATGATTTGATTGGTTGCTATGGGCAACTGCTCCACTTTTCCCCCTATATAGGTTTTCATAAATCTCTCCCTAATGTCTATAGCAGTGAATTTCCAACCAGGGTGTCACCAGCTGTTGCAAAACTACAACACCCAGCATGCCCGGACAGCCAAAGGCTGTCCGGGCATGCTGGAAGTTGTAGTTTTGCAACAGCTGGAGGCATCCTGGTTGAGACACACTGGTCTACACAATTAATAAGAAATTAACAAGTCTGGAAAATAAACTAGATTATTACCTGCACAACTATGCAGAAGTTTACAGTGTTGGTTACCAAGCTAGCGTGTAGAAGAATTAAAGGAGTACTCCTGGATATCAAAACATATCCCCTATCCTAAAGTTAGAAGATACGTTTAAGATGGCGGGGGTCCGACCGCAGGGACCTCTTGGGATCTCCGATACGGGGCCCCGGGAGTACCAGGGAAGGGGACGTGTTCGACCACAGGACGAAGCTGTGGCTGACAGTCCTCCCCAAAACAACTTTATGGGAGAGCCATAGCACTGCATTCGGCAATCTCCGGCTCTCCTATAGCCCTGCATATAGCAACCAATCAGATCGCTTCTTTCATTTTTAACGGTGCATTCCCACTGAGTAATTCAAGAGGAATTTACTCGAGTAATTCCTCTTGAATTCTCCTCTCCAAATGAATGCACATCTCCTCTGCCCATTGACTTTAATGTTATTTCTGCTGGCCTGTTCACACTGCGGAAATTCTGCCAGCTGAATTCCTAAGCTGAATTCCTTTCCGCTTGAAGAAAGAGCATGTTCATTCGCCAAGCGGAATCCGCAAGCAGAATCCAATAGAAGTCAATGGTAAAAAAAAATCTAATTCTGCCCGACATCGTTTTTAAGCGAAATTCGAGCGGAATTTAGAAAAGTAGATTAAATAGCCTCCTCCTTGATTCCTCTTCATTTCCGCATGGAAATTCCGCTTGCATTCTGTTTGATGGAGAAGGCAACAATTTCCTGACCGAAATTATTCCTCGTGAATTCCTCCCTAAGGGTGCGTTCACACATGCGTATTTTTGCTGCAGATTTGCTGCTGCAGATTTTGATGCCCATTGACATCTGCAGCAGAAAATAAGCACATGTGAACGCACCCTAAGGGTACGTTCACAAACGCAGATTTTCAGCGTATTTTACATTGCAGATCCGCTGGTGAAGGCCCGCTCTATGCTGGCTTTACTTGTGCCTGCTCGTAGCCGCTACTAGCAGGCACAGTGTGATGTGCGAATCACAGTATACTCACACATCGCGGGATCTCTCTGCCTAGCTCAGAACAGGGAGAGCGGCCGCGATGTGCGAGTACACCGCGCACATCGCTGCAGCGTGTCTGCTCGTAGCGGTGTATTGCCGCTACCAGCAGGCACATGTACAGCCAGCATAGAGCGGGGCCTTCACCAGCGGATCCGCAGCAAAATCCGCTGCGAAAATCTGCGTGTGTGAACGTACCCTAATGCTGGGTTCCCATTACATTTTCCCCCATACTTGCGCTCCCGTATGTAATTCATTTCAATGAGCCGACCGCAGTGAAACGTTCGGTCCGGTCGGCTCATTTTTGCCCCGTATGCGCTTTTTTTCCCCGCACCTAAAACCGTGGTCGACCGCGGTTTTAGGTCCGGTTGTAAAAACGCATGCGGGGCAAAAATGAGCCGACCGGACCGAACGTTTCACTGCGGTCGGCTCATTGAAATGAATTACATACGGGAGCGCATAGAAAGGCATACGGGACATTTTTGAAACGTAATGGGTACGGGACATTGGGGGAAAACGTAATGGGAACCCAGCCTAACAAGGCCTCTCCAAAATGAAAGAAGCGATCTGATTGGTTGCTATGGGCAACTCAGCAACTTTTCCTCTGGACAGGTTTTGATAAATCTCCCCCTGTGTCTAGTAGGTCATGTGCTTACACCAAAACAACCCACATTCTTTCACGTGCAAATTTGTAAATCTACATAAAAAAAAGGACAACACAGGACGAGCCACATTCCTGAGGCGAATGAAACCATCTCTTTCCACTGACCTGCAACCTGGCGTGGTTTGTCCCCGCCACCGCTTTCTTCTTAAACACCTTCTTGAGGGGTCAGGGTTTTTTTTTCTGCGTTTCACCTCTGAAGGTCCTCCAGGTTGTCCAAAGTGACCGTTCTGTGCCCACAATCTCCGGTGAGGAGTCTTCTGGGTCCAGAAGTGTGGTGTCAGCTCCGAAGGCTTGAACTTTGAGACAGATGTTAAAGTTGTTCCAGTGTAAACTAGATTTCAGCTCCTGCACGGCGATGGTTCCTGGCTCAGATCATCCGAGTGGTTATTGAGCAACAAGACAGTCGCAGGGTTTTGGCTCAAGATGGCATTGCCCACTTGTGAGGTGTCAGGGCGGTGGGCACAGGAAGCAGGGCAGCTTCTATTGTGCATAAGTCTTCTGCTGCAATTCAGCCTTGGGAAAAAGCTTGCAATGGTGTCACAATGTGTCAGGATCACATGTGTGCAGCACAGGATACACTGGAAGCAGTTCCTGAAAGACACAGAAAGCTACATTGTTAGGGCTGAGGACTGATCCTCCTCCCAGGGAGACTGCCAGCGGAGGGAGGGGGAGGAGAACTGGGAGTTCCTCTACGGTAACTGGGAAGGTACAAGAGAAAAATCACAGTGCAGACAAGACACTAGTTTTACATAAGGATCAGTCCTGCTGACAGCTGATCCAACGATTACAATTGTCACTGGATTAAATGGAGCTGCAGTGTGCTCTGATCAGTGTCTAAGGCTGTGTTTCCCAACCAGGGTGCCTCCAGCGGTTGCAAAACTACAACTCCCAGCATGCCCGGATAGCCGAAGGCATCAATCTAGTCCAGTGCTTCCCAACCAGTGTGCCTTTGGATGTCCAGGCATGCTGGGAGTTGTAGTTTTGCAACAGCTGGAGGCACACTGGTTGGGAAACACTGGACTAAACACAGTTTTACCAATGATGTGGAAAAAAAAAAACATTTTTGTTGCCATGCGGAAAATTCATATACCTAAAACTAGAAACTATAAGCACCAGGCTTTGAAATAACATCAATCTAGTCCAGTGTTTCCCAACCGGTGTGCCTCCAGCTGTTGCAAAACTACAACTTTCAGCATGCCCAGACTGCCAAAGGCTGTCCGGACATGCTGGAAGATGTAGTTTTGCAACAGCTGAAGGCACACTGTTTGGGAAACACTGGACTAAACATACTGTTAGCCCAAGGCAGTGTTGTGCAACATGTGGTTCCCCAGCTGTTGCAAAACTACAACTCCCAGACAGCCGAAGGTTGAAATCTGTAGTTTTGCAACAGCTGGAGAACCACTGGTTGGGATACATTGGCCTAAGATACCAAAGTTAAGTTTAAAGCGTTGCTCTCTTAAATGGGGTAGGAATTAAAAACAACAGAGCAAATCATTAAAAAAACAGCCCCACACCTGTCCTCAGGTTTAGTGTGGTATTACAGCTTGGCTCCATTCACTGGGAGTTGTAGTTTTTCAACAGCTGGAGGCACACTGGTAGGGAAACAGTGGTCTATGGACTCCTGAACATAGCCGAGTTCAATGTTCAGAAGTCATCTAGAGCAATGGTCTCCAAACTGTGGATCTCCAGCTGTTGCACAACTACAACTCCCAGCTGGAGGCCCACTGTTTGAAAAGTACTACCCTAGCAGTGGTCTTCAAACTGCGGACCTCCAGCTGGTGCAAAACTACAACTCCCAGCATGCACGGATAGCCCTTGGCCATTAGTACTCCTTTAACATAGCCAAGTTCAGAGATCTGCAATGTTCGAAAGTCCCCTACAGCAGTGTTTACCAAACAGCGTGCCTCCAGCTGTTGCAAAACTCAGACTCCCAGCATGCTGGAAGTTGTGGTTTTGCAACAGCTGAAGGTCCATAGTTTTGAGACCACTGGTCTAAGGCATCCCTCTGACCAACCATTGAATGTCTATGGACTCCTGAACATAACCAAGTTCAGTGATCTACAAAGTTTGGTAGTACCCAAAAGCAATGGTCTCCAAACTGTGGACCTCCAGCTGTTGCAAAACTACCACTCCCAGCATGCTAGGACAGCCCTTGGCCATTAGTCTAAGGCATCCCTCTGATCAACCATTCGATGTCTATGGACTCCTGAACATAATCAAGTTAAGTGATCTGCAATGTTTAGAAGTCCCCAAGAGCAATGGTCTCCAAACTGTGGACCTCCAGCTGTTGCAAAACTACCACTCCCAGAATGCCGGACAGCCAATGGCTGTCCTGGCATGCTGGGAGTTGTGGCTTTGCAACAGCTGGAGGTCCACGGTTTGGAGACCACTTGTCTAAGGCATATCTCTGACCAAACATTCAATGTTTGAACTTTTATGAACTTTTGAATAGTGGTCTGCACTGGATGTCCCCTAGAACAATGGTCTCCAAAACGGGGACCTCCAGCTGTTGCAAAACTGCAAATCTCAGCATGGTCAGACACTGTCCAGGCATATTAAGAGTTGTAGTTTTGCAACAGCTGGAGGTCCACAGTTTGGAGACCACTGGTCTTAAAGGGGTACTCCGGTGAAAAACATTTTTTTTCTAAATCAACTGGTGGCAGAAAGTTAAACAGATTTGTAAATCTCTTCTATTTAAAAATTTAAATCCTTCCAGTACTTATCAGCTGCTGTATGCTCCACAGGAAGTGCTTTTCTTTTTAAGTTTCTTTTCTGTCTGACCACAATGCTCTCTGCTGACACTTCTGTCTGTCTCAGGAACTGTCAAGAGTAGGATAGATTTGCTTTAAGGATTTGCTCCTGCTCTGGACAGTTCCTGACATGAACAGAGGTGTCAGCAGAGAGCACTGTGGCAGACAGAAAACAAAATAAACTTACTCTGTAGTAAACAGCAGCTGATAAGTACTGGAAGGATTAAGATTATTAAATAGAAGTAATTTACAAATCTGGTTAACTTTCTGGCACATGTTGATAAAAAAAAAAAAGTTTTTCACCGGAGTACCCCTTTCAGCATTTCTCTGACCAACCATTCAATTGACTTTTGAACATAGCCAAGTTCAGTGGTCCCCTTGAGCAATGCACTCCAAACTGTGAACCTCCAGCCGTTGGCTGTCCGGGCATGCTGGGAGTTGTGGTTTTGCAACAGCTGGAGGTCCGCAGTTTGTAGATCATTGGTCTAAGGCATCCCCCTCTGACCAATCATTTAGTGTCTATGGACTCCTGAACATACAGTAGCTAAGTTCAGTGATCTGCAATGGATGTCTGCTAGAGCAATGGTCTCCAAACTGTGGACATCCAGCTGTTGCAAAACTTCAACTTCCAGCATGCCCAGACAGCCAAGTTGTAGTTTGCAACAGCTGGAGGTCCACAGTTTTAAGACCACTTGTTTAAGGTATTCCTTTGAGCAACGAATTAAATGACTCCTGAACATAGCCCAGTTCAGTGATATGTTCGGAGGTCCCCTAGAACAATGGTCTCCAAACTGTAGACGCCCAAAACTACCAGCTTTTTGCAACAGCTGGAGGTCCACAGTTTGGAGACCACTGTCCTAGAAAATAAATGGAGTTGTGGCTGAGCATGTGTATTGCGGCTTCATTCACTCCATTGTAAGGATTGGTGGAGGTCCCAGCAGCAAGACCCCCATCGATCAACTAGCTACCTCTCTCCTGGGATAACTTCTTTAGGGTAGGGTCACAAGGAACGGATCCATAAATAATTCTTTGTTCCCTCTGGAGATAAGCCGCCATTAGAGGTGTCTGGCAGCGGCTCATTCCTTCTCAATCCTTCAAACACAAAGTAACTGGATAAAACTAATCATAAATATAAAGTGTCAAATGACTGGCCATATTGGGATGAATGTGCCGTACATCTATAGATTCAGCCGACAATGGACAAAAAAACATCTGACCTGACAGATTGTGGGTGGAGTACTGGTTATAAGGAACAGTCGTTTGCATATAGTTTTGAAGAGATGGTCAAAGGTCAAGTTTTAACTAATGGGTAGGTTCAATCCCCTCTATTGAGAACACAAGCATATTTGGCCAAGCACCCACAGGAATAGCTATCAGCCGGCAGATATTTAAAGGGGTACTCCGGTGAAAAACTTTTCTTTTTTTAAATCAACTGGTGCCAGAAAGTTAAACAGATTTGTAAATGACTTCTATTAAAAAATCTTAATTCTTCCTGTACTTATTAGCTGCTGAATACTACAGTGGAAATTCTTTTCTTTTTGAAACACAGAGCTGTCTGCTGACATCATGACCACAGTGCTCTCTGCTGACATCTCTGTCCATTTTAGGAACTGCGCAGAACAGCATATGTTTGCTATGGGGATTTCCTTTTACTCTGGCAGTTCCTAAAATGGACAGAGATGTCAGCAGAGAGCACTGTGGTCATGATGTCAGTAGACAGCTCTGTGTTTCAAAAAGAAAAGAATTTCCACTGTAGTATTCAGCAGCTAATAAGTACAGGAAGAATTAAGATTTTTTAATAGAAGTCATTTACAAATCTGTTTAACTTTCTGGTACCAGTTGTTTTAAAAAAAAAAGTTTTTTACCGGAGTACCCCTTTAAGTGATACCCTGCCCACAGACATCTTATTCCCTATTCAAAGGAAACGGCTTAAAGGGGTACTCCGGTGAAAACCTTTTTTCTTTTAAATCAACTGATGGCAGAAAGTTAAACATATTTGTAAATTACTTCTATTAAAAAAATCTTAATCCTTCCTGTACTTATTAGCTGCTGAATACAACAGAGGAAATTCTTTTCTTTTTGTAATGCTCTCTGATGACATCACGAGCACAGTGCTCTCTGCTAATGTTATAATAATAATAATAATAACGCTTTATTTATTGTTATCCTTAGTGCGATTTGAACCCAAGTCCCCAGCACTGCAAGGCAGCAGTGCTAACCACTGAGCCACCATGCTGCCCTTAACATACATCTGCTATGCACGCTTGCTAAAATGGACAGAGATGTCAGCAGAGAGCACTGTGCTCGTGATGTCATCAGTGTTCCAAAAAGAAAGGAATTTCCTCTGTAGCATTCAGCAGCTAATAAGTACTGGAAGGATTAAGATTTTTTAATAGAAGTCATTTACAAATATGTTTAACTTTCTGCCACCAGTTGATTTAAAAGAAAAAAGGTTTTCACTGGAGTACCCCTTTAAGATGTCTGATCGCGATCTCCGTACAGCACCCAGGCCGCACCTGGCATTCTTAACAGTAGGTTTAGAACGCTGGGTTTCCGCAGCCAGATGCCCTCTTGTGACATCATGCTGTGCCCCCTCCAATAATGTCCATGGGAGGGCGCATGATGGCCGTCACACCCCCTCCCATAGAGGCGGCGTGACGTCACGTCACATCTCCGGCTGCAGTAACCCAGCGTTCTAAACCTACTGTTTAGAATGCCAGGTGCGGCCTGGGTGCTGTACTTAGATAGTGGGGGGTCCCAGCGGCAGGACCCCTGCGATCAAACATCTTATCCTCTATTCTATGGATAGGGGGATAAGATGTCTGTGGGCGGAGTACCCCTTTAAATCTGCCAGCAGACAGCTATTCCTCTGCATGATAGGCTGAGTATGCATGTGTTCTCAAAAGGTAAAGGGGATTGAACCTACCCATTAGTTAAAACTTGACCTTTAACCTTGACTTAGAAGGCTCATCATAAAACTTCCCTCTGTTACACTTTAGGGTCAGTTTCATAGGAAGTTAATTGTTCTAAGTATTTGAAAGGAAATTGGAGAAATGAGAGGAAACCCACATTAGCAAGGGAGAATATATCCCAGCTCCATGTCTGAAGAAGGAGATTATTCCCCCCCCCCCCCCCCCCAAAATGCGTTATTGCCACATATTTTGTAATCTTATTTTAGATTTTATTGTGTAAATTAAACATCAACAAAAAAACATAAAATACATGTTCTGAGAATCTTCATTTAGGAGCAGCAACACTTTCAGCACTTCCAGAAGTTTTCTTCTCTTCTCCATGTTCTATATACTGGTCCCATCTGTGGGCAATGAGTGAAGTCCGCGACGGCCTGCAACTCCACCATCCACAAGGACCCCCAATATATTGATACAATATGGTTGATACACATGACCGCAAGTACGGCACAAGGTGAGACTCCACTTTATTGGGGTCTCGCAAGAACACTCTAAACCTTGTTATGCACAGAACTACACAAGGCACTGCCCTCCATAGATTTATTCCTCTTTCCTTCTAGCATAGTGCCAGTGGGTCAGGGGTAGGAGCGCTCCAGCAGCATATACTGTAGGTGTTAGAATATTACAGAAGGTCAACCATCACTGAAGAACTCCACCAATCTGGGCTTTATGGTAGAGTGGCTAGAAAGAAGGCTATCCTCAGTAATAGACAGAAGAGAGCTGCCTGGAGTTTGCAAAAAAGCACCTAAAGGACTCTAAAAAACAAGATTGTCTGGTCTGTTTAAACCAAGATTGATGTTTTTGGCTGGAGAAAACCAGGCCCTGCTCCCTTACCCCAAAACCATCCCTAATGTGAAGCATGGTGGGGGCAGCAAAATGTCTGGAGTAAACCAGGCACTGCCCATCACCTGCCCAATACCATCCCTACAGTGATCATGGTGGGGGCAGCAAAATGTCTGGAGTAAACCAGGCACTGCCCATCACCTGCCCAATACCATCCCTACAGTGATCATGGTGGGGGCGGCATCATGTCTGGAGGAAACCAGGCCCTGCCCATCACCTGCCCAATACCATCCCTACAGTGATCATGGTGGGGGCAGCATTATGTCTGGGGGAAACCAGGCACTGCCCATCACCTGCCCAATACCATCCCTACAGTGATCATGGTGGGGGCAGCATCATGTCTGGAGTAAACCAGGCACTGCCCATCACCTGCCCAATACCATCCCTACAGTGATCATAGTGGGGGCAGCATCATGTCTGGGGGAAACCAGGCACTGCCCATCACCTGCCCAATACCATCCCTACAGTGATCATGGTGGGGGCAGCATCATGTTGTGGAGGCTAGAGAGACTGATCAGGGTTGAAGGAAAGCTGAATGGAGCAAAGTACAGAGATATTCTTAATAAGGTTCAGACTAGGGTAACGGTTCTCCTTTCAGCAAGACAGTGACCCTAAGCACACAGCCAAGATAATATTCCATTCCCCAGGGCTTACTTCTATCCAGTGATTTTATGGTAGCAATATTGGTCTGTGTATAGTGTGTTTTATTCAGTAACAGGTGGTATTATTCCATCATTATATAAAGGTAACACGTGGTCATGCTGCAGGCAGGGCTGATTTTAGGCTATGAGTGTATCAGCAGGGAAAAAAAATAAAAAAAAGCATACTAAAGAAACATATTCACCCAACAAGCCCCAGTCCAGTTGCCGCTGCAGTCCTCATCTTCCAGGTTACTGTAAAATATTAGTTTTCTTATCATTGTGTGCCAGTGTGCTATACAAAGGCCAATAATACCACCACAACATGACCACATATTACCTCTATATCAGAGTTTCCCAACCAGGGTGCCTCCAGCTGTTGCAAAACTACAATTCCCAGCATGCCCGGACAGCCTTTGGCTGTCCGGGCATGCTGGGAGTTGTAGTTTTGAAACAGCTGGAGGCACTCTGGTTGGGAAACACTGCTCTATATACTGACTGAATAATACCACCTGTAACTGAATAAATAGCACTATACACAGACCAATATTACCTTAATACAGTGACCAAATACTGATACCAGTACCGGCTCTGCAGAACAGACTGATATTGCAGCGACATTGTGTAGTTATTGGACATCACGTGTGTGCATCGTATCGCCTGCATGTGAAGATCGTGACTGATGCCCTCCCCCGTTATACCTCTGAAACGGGGCAGGGGGTGGAAGTAAGCGCGGGGAAGCTAAACAGGTAGAAACTGTTTTCTCGGGCCTTCTCTTATACACACATGGGTGTTACGCCGAGCGCTCCGGGTCCCCGCTCCTCCCCGGAGCGCTCGCTACACTCTCTCCGCTGCAGCGCTCCGGTCAGATCCACTGACCCGGGGCGCTGCGATTCTGCTTCCAGCCGGGATGCGGGTAGCGCCCGCTCGCGATGCGCACCCCGGCTCCCGTACCTGACTCGCTCTCCCTCGGTCCTGTCCCGGCGCGCGCGGCCCCGCTCCCTAGGGCGCGCGCGCGCCGGGTCTTTGCGATTTAAAGGGCCACTGCGCCGCTGATTGGCGCAGTGATTCCAATTAGTGTCTTCACCTGTGCACTTCCCTATATCACCTCACTTCCCCTGCACTTCCCTGCCGGATCTTGTTGCCATTGTGCCAGTGAAAGCGTTCCTTGTATGTTCCTAGCCTGTGTTCCAGACCTCCTGCCGTTGCCCCTGACTACGATCCTTGCTGCCTGCCCCGACCTTCTGCTACGTCCGACCTTGCTTCTGTCTACTCCCTTGTACCGCGCCTATCTTCAGCAGCCAGAGAGGTTGAGCCGTTGCTAGTGGATACGACCTGGTCACTACCGCCGCAGCAAGACCATCCCGCTTTGCGGCGGGCTCTGGTGAAAACCAGTAGTGACTTAGAACCGATCCACTAGCACGGTCCACGCCAATCCCTCTCTGGCACAGAGGATCCACTACCCGCCAGCCGGCATCGTGACAGTAGATCCGGCCATGGATCCCGCTGAAGTTCCTCTGCCAGTTGTCGCTGACCTCACCACGGTGGTCGCCCAGCAGTCACAACAGATAGCGCAACAAGGCCAACAGCTGTCTCAACTGACCGTTATGCTACAACAGTTACTACCACAGCTTCAGCAGTCATCTCCTCCGCCAGCTCCTGCACCTCCTCCGCAGCGAGTGGCCGCTCCTGGGCTACGCCTATCCTTGCCGGATAAATTTGATGGGGACTCTAAGTTTTGCCGTGGCTTTCTTTCCCAATGTTCCCTGCATCTGGAGATGATGTCGGACCTGTTTCCCACTGAAAGGTCTAAGGTGGCTTTCGTAGTCAGCCTTCTGTCCGGAAAAGCCCTGTCATGGGCCACACCGCTCTGGGACCGCAATGACCCCGTCACTGCCTCTGTACACTCCTTCTTCTCGGAAATCCGAAGTGTCTTTGAGGAACCTGCCCGAGCCTCTTCTGCTGAGACTGCCCTGTTGAACCTGGTCCAGGGTAATTCTTCCGTTGGCGAGTATGCCGTACAATTCCGTACTCTTGCTTCAGAATTGTCCTGGAATAATGAGGCCCTCTGCGCGACCTTTAAAAAAGGCCTATCCAGCAACATTAAAGATGTTCTGGCCGCACGAGAAATTCCTGCTAATCTACATGAACTTATTCACCTAGCCACTCGCATTGACATGCGTTTTTCCGAAAGGCGTCAGGAGCTCCGCCAAGATATGGACTCTGTTCGCACGAGGCGTTTCTTCTCCTCGGCTCCTCTCTCCTCTGGTCCCCTGCAATCTGTTCCTGTGCCTCCCGCCGTGGAGGCTATGCAGGTCGACCGGTCTCGCCTGACACCTCAAGAGAGGACACGACGCCGCATGGAGAACCTCTGCCTGTACTGTGCTAGTACCGAACACTTCCTGAGGGATTGTCCTATCCGTCCTCCCCGCCTGGAAAGACGTACGCTGACTCCGCACAAAGGTGAGACAGTCCTTGATGTCTACTCTGCTTCTCCACGTCTTACTGTGCCTGTGCGGATGTCTGCCTCTGCCTTCTCCTTCTCTACCGTGGCCTTCTTGGACTCTGGATCTGCAGGAAATTTTATTTTGGCCTCTCTCGTCAACAGGTTCAACATCCCAGTGACCAGTCTCGCCAGACCCCTTTACATCAATTGTGTAAACAATGAAAGATTGGACTGTACCATACGCTTCCGCACGGAGCCCCTTCTAATGAGCATCGGATCTCATCACGAGAGGATTGAACTTTTGGTCCTCCCCAATTGCACCTCGGAAATTCTCCTTGGACTTCCCTGGCTTCAACTTCATTCCCCAACCCTGGATTGGTCCACTGGGGAGATCAAGAGTTGGGGGCCCTCTTGTTCCAAGGACTGTCTAAGACCGGTTCCCAGTAACCCTTGCCGTGACTCTGTGGTTCCCTCAGTAACCGGTCTCCCTAAGGCCTATATGGACTTCGCGGATGTTTTCTGCAAAAAACAAGCTGAGACTCTACCTCCTCACAGGCCTTATGATTGCCCTATCGACCTCCTCCCGGGTACTACTCCACCCCGGGGCAGAATTTATCCTCTCTCTGCCCCAGAGACTCTTGCCATGTCTGAGTATGTCCAGGAAAATTTAAAAAAGGGCTTTATCCGTAAATCCTCCTCTCCTGCCGGAGCTGGATTTTTCTTTGTGTCCAAAAAAGATGGCTCCCTACGTCCTTGCATTGACTACCGCGGTCTTAATAAAATCACGGTTAAGAACCGCTACCCCCTACCCCTCATCTCTGAACTCTTTGATCGCCTCCAAGGTGCCCACATCTTTACTAAATTGGACTTAAGAGGCGCCTATAACCTCATCCGCATCAGAGAGGGGGATGAGTGGAAAACGGCGTTTAACACCAGAGATGGACACTTTGAGTATCTGGTCATGCCCTTTGGCCTGTGCAACGCCCCTGCTGTCTTCCAAGACTTTGTCAATGAAATTTTTCGTGATCTGCTATACTCCTGTGTTGTTGTATATCTGGACGATATCCTAATTTTCTCTGCCAATCTAGAAGAACACCGCCAGCATGTCCGTATGGTTCTTCAGAGACTTCGTGACAATCAACTCTATGCCAAAATTGAGAAATGTCTGTTTGAATGCCAATCTCTTCCTTTTCTAGGATATTTGGTCTCTGGCCAGGGACTACAAATGGATCCAGACAAACTCTCTGCCGTCTTAGATTGGCCACGCCCCTCCGGACTCCGTGCTATCCAACGCTTTTTTGGGTTCGCCAATTATTACAGGCAATTTATTCCACATTTTTCTACCGTTGTGGCTCCTATCGTGGCTTTAACCAAAAAAAATGCCGATCCCAAGTCGTGGCCTCCTCAAGCGGAAGACGCCTTTAAACGACTCAAGTCTGCCTTTTCTTCGGCTCCCGTGCTCTCCAGACCTGACCCTTCCAAACCCTTCCTATTGGAGGTTGATGCCTCCTCAGTGGGAGCTGGAGCTGTTCTTTTACAAAAAAATTCTTCCGGGCATGCTGTCACTTGTGTTTTTTTTTCTAGGACCTTCTCTCCGGCGGAGAGGAACTACTCCATCGGGGATCGAGAGCTTCTAGCCATTAAATTAGCACTTGAGGAATGGAGGCATCTGCTGGAGGGATCAAGATTTCCAGTTATTATTTACACCGACCACAAGAACCTCTCCTACCTCCAGTCTGCCCAACGGCTGAATCCTCGCCAGGCCCGGTGGTCTCTGTTCTTTGCCCGATTTAATTTTGAGATTCACTTTCGTCCTGCCGATAAGAACATTAGGGCCGATGCTCTCTCTCGTTCCTCGGATGCCTCAGAAGTTGAACTCTCTCCGCAACACATCATTCCACCTGACTGCCTGATCTCCACTTCTCCAGCCTCCATCAGGCAAACTCCTCCAGGAAAGACCTTTGTTTCTCCACGCCAACGCCTCGGAATCCTCAAATGGGGTCACTCCTCCCATCTCGCTGGTCATGTGGGCATCAAGAAATCTGTGCAACTCTTCTCCCGCTTCTATTGGTGGCCGACTCTGGAGACGGATGTTGTGGACTTTGTGCGAGCCTGCACTATCTGTGCCCGGGATAAGACTCCTCGCCAGAAGCCCGCTGGTTTTCTTCATCCCCTGCCTGTCCCCGAACAGCCTTGGTCTCTGATTGGTATGGATTTTATTACTGATTTACCCCCTTCCCGTGGCAACACTGTTATTTGGGTGGTCGTTGATCGATTCTCCAAAATGGCACATTTCATCCCTCTTCCTGGTCTTCCTTCAGCGCCTCAGTTGGCTAAACAATTTTTTGTACACATTTTTCGTCTTCACGGATTGCCTACGCAGATCGTCTCGGATAGAGGCGTCCAATTCGTGTCTAAATTCTGGAGGGCTCTCTGTAAACAACTCAAGATTAAATTAAATTTTTCTTCTGCATATCATCCCCAGTCCAATGGACAAGTAGAAAGAATTAACCAAGTCTTGGGTGATTATTTGCGACATTTTGTTTCCTCCCGCCAGGATGACTGGGCAGATCTCCTTCCATGGGCCGAATTCTCGTATAACTTCAGAGTCTCTGAATCTTCCTCCAAATCCCCATTTTTCGTGGTGTACGGCCGTCACCCTCTTCCCCCCCTCCCTACCCCCTTGCCCTCTGGTCTGCCCGCTGTGGATGAAATTTCTCGTGACCTTTCCATTATATGGAGAGAGACCCAAAATTCTCTCCTACAGGCTTCATCACGCATGAAGAGGTTCGCGGATAAGAAAAGAAGAGCTCCTCCCGTTTTTTCCCCTGGAGACAAGGTATGGCTCTCCGCTAAATATGTCCGCTTCCGTGTCCCTAGCTACAAGTTGGGACCACGCTATCTTGGTCCTTTCAAAATTTTGTGTCAAATTAATCCTGTCTCTTACAAACTTCTTCTTCCTCCTTCTCTTCGTATCCCTAATGCCTTTCACGTCTCTCTTCTTAAACCACTCATCCTCAACCGTTTTTCTCCCAAATCTGTTCCTCCCACTCCTGTTTCCGGCTCCTCGGACATCTTCTCTGTCAAAGAGAGGGAAAACTTTTTTTCTAGTGGACTGGGAGGGTTGTGGTCCTGAAGAGAGATCCTGGGAACCTGAGGACAACATCCTAGATAAAAGTCTGCTCCTCAGGTTCTCAGGCCCTAAAAAGAGGGGGAGACCCAAGGGGGGGGGTACTGTTACGCCGAGCGCTCCGGGTCCCCGCTCCTCCCCGGAGCGCTCACTACACTCTCTCCGCTGCAGCGCTCCGGTCAGATCCACTGACCCGGGGCGCTGCGATTCTGCTTCCAGCCGGGATGCGATTCGCGATGCGGGTAGCGCCCGCTCGCGATGCGCACCCCGGCTCCCGTACCTGACTCGCTCTCCCTCGGTCCTGTCCCGGCGCGCGCGGCCCCGCTCCCTAGGGCGCGCGCGCGCCGGGTCTTTGCGATTTAAAGGGCCACTGCGCCGCTGATTGGCGCAGTGATTCCAATTAGTGTCTTCACCTGTGCACTTCCCTATATCACCTCACTTCCCCTGCACTTCCCTGCCGGATCTTGTTGCCATTGTGCCAGTGAAAGCGTTCCTTGTATGTTCCTAGCCTGTGTTCCAGACCTCCTGCCGTTGCCCCTGACTACGATCCTTGCTGCCTGCCCCGACCTTCTGCTACGTCCGACCTTGCTTCTGTCTACTCCCTTGTACCGCGCCTATCTTCAGCAGCCAGAGAGGTTGAGCCGTTGCTAGTGGATACGACCTGGTCACTACCGCCGCAGCAAGACCATCCCGCTTTGCGGCGGGCTCTGGTGAAAACCAGTAGTGACTTAGAACCGATCCACTAGCACGGTCCACGCCAATCCCTCTCTGGCACAGAGGATCCACTACCCGCCAGCCGGCATCGTGACAATGGGCCGACATTTATCATTCTTTTTAGGCTGTTTTTGAGTCTACAAAAGGCGTAAACAGGGTTTATTTGCGCCTTTTGGTTTCCACATTTCTGCTGATTTTGAGTTGTCATCCACTGATTTTGGCAATATGATATGGGAGGGTTTTATGAACTGCACCTTTTTTTGTGAAAAGGCGCAAAAAAAGGCGCAAAGCCACTGAAAAGTCTCTAAAACTACACCAGCCCAGACCTAGCTTAGCTTTTTGGTGTATGTGAAAAGAGAAATTTCAGAAAATGTGACCTGTACAAAATTTATCAAATGCTCTGTGACCATTTAATACATTTGTTGCTCCTACACATCACCAGCACACATAAAAAAAAAAGGGGTAAAAAAAAATGCTTCACTTACACCTACAATGATAAATGCTTCACTTACACCTACAATGATAAATGCTTCACTTACACCTACAATGATAAATGCTTCACCTACACCTACAATGATAAATGCTTCACTTACACCTACGATGATAAATGCTTCACTTACACCTACAATGATAAATGCCGGCCAAGGTTATCCAAAAATCACAGATAGACAAACCTCTGTACAAACAAACTGATGAAGTAGAAAAAAATTCATATAAAGGACACGTATGTCAATAGATCAGAAACAAATATGAAGTGGCACTTACTGTGACCTATAGTACAATGACAAAACTCTGCAATTATTATAAAAAGTCCATGGATTTACTGAGGGTCGGTGACCTTGTACAAAGGAAATCCCCCAATGACCCCTCTGACATCTCCTAATCTATCTGCCATTCAATAGTAACAGCAGAATGTGCCCTATAAGCTGTTTTTTCTACTGGGCAATGTTCTAAGACTTCCCAACACGGATGGGTGTCATTGTATGTCCTGCTTTAGAATTGTGCACAGCACCCGAGTACGTCATCAAACATAGTGCACCATGAAGAATAGTAAAATACAACAACAGGCAAGTTTATCAGGGAAGGGGGGGGGGGGGGGTGTCATGGTGGAAATCTGTGTGGAATCCAATTCCTCCTTGGAAGTTCCACTATGGAGCTTCTGACGTGTGAATTGAGCAGCAGAATCCAAATGAGACCAATGGGAGGCTGCTGCAAGCCAGATCTGCAAAGAATTTACTTCTGTTTTTTCATGGGGTCGTGTATGGGGGCCCACAGTATATTATATGGGAACTACACTAAATGAGGTCACAGAAAGGGGACTACCTACTATATGGGGGACAGATGGAGATCTAACTACTATATAGGGGCACAGAGGGAGGCCTAACTTTTATATGAGGGAACAGAGAGAGAGAGAGACCTAACTTCTATATTGTGACACAGAGGGGGCTATACTATATGGGGACACAGAGGGAGGCCTAACTACTACATGCGGGCACAGAGGGGTTCTATACTATAATGGGAGCACATTGGGGGCCTATACTATATGGAAGCACAGAGGGGCCTTACTACTATATGGGGGAGCAGATTTCATCAACTGTTTTGAACTTTTTCAATGCAAAGGTTGAAAGTTGCAGGAGCCCTGTAGAAAGTATAGCAGGTGCGCAGTGATTGCAGCGGGTGTCAGTAGTAGCACCACAAATGGGTCCACTAAGGCTCTGTCCCCCAGAGGCCCACATAAACCTGAAGCCAGCCCTGACGGACAGGCTCCGTCTGAGAACTTTAGCTGGCTGTTTGCGGAGCAGAGGAGGTAGAGGTTCTTAGGCTGGATTCACATGTTGTTTTGACAAGATGGGAACATATTCTGCAGTCGACTTCAGTCGATATTCAGTCCAGTAAAGTGATTGGGTCCATTGCCAGTACACAGAACACCGCAGTATACCTCCCAGTGGGGAGACCCTCATCTATCAGACCAGCACAACTTTTTACCCCCCTCTATGTTCCAGCAGACATATATTTTTTTAAATATAGCTGAAAAGCAGGGAGGGCAATAAATGTATGATCCACTACAATAACAGCGCCACCTAGAGATCGTTTTATATAATTACAGGTACACAGTAACAGAAAAGAAGGCACAGACTATCATTGCCTGTCATTGTCTGTATTAGGGGGAAAACTTGATTCAGTCCAGTAAAGTAGCATTTTTTTTTTTTTGTGCATTTAGAAACAATTTTTCCACTTTTTGAACTTCGGATGGAGTCTTCCATAAAATGGGCGTGACATGAGGCTTGGCCTGCTGGATTTATCACATTTTGCACAACAGAGGTAGTGTAAATTGTAGCTAAAATCTTTGCTAGTTTGGAGCTAGCGGAGATTTCAGAAGCACGGCATATGGGCTATTTGATGTCGCTCAGCCTCTAAGCTAGTCAGACGGATTATTAATTCATACTACTTTACTGTAAAATCCACACCAGCCCTCAGGTATGCATGGAAGGTAGCGTACATTATTTGTAACGCAGGGTCTTGGTATGATCCATATTTGAAAACACACCTGTCTGCTGCTGCCCAAAACTTATGGTGTGATACATTTTTCAGACCATGCGCCGACTTTACACAGGCATGAGGGCGATCTGAATTTAGAATACATTTCCCCAGAGAGTTTATGCTATAATCTGCACAGAACTGCACAATCCAGGGATAAAGAGTGGCTATTCTATAAGAACTCCATTCTAAAGTATCCAGGGCTGATAGTCCAGATTAGCTGATCTAAGGTAATGGATGAACGGTTAAAAAGTTGCGCAGCAGCTGTCCCATATAAACAGATGGACTTTCTGCAAGAAAGACCAGCAACAGTGTCATTCAGGGATCTGTAGTACCCCAACAATCACACTGTATTCACTACTTTAATACATTACACTTCTATGTACAAATATGTGTATCCATGCCTCGGTGCCCACCATCTCTTTATATACCCCTGCACCTACCATGATCTCCAGCATCCCTGCTGGCTGTGTGTTTAATCCCTTCACAATGCAGCCTTCCTAATTTGTCTTAATGGTCATTGTTTTTTAAATGTGCTTGTATCACCCCATTCTGAGATGCATACGTTTTTTTCTTTGATGGACCTGTGAGGTGGGGGAGCAGAGGATGTGTCCACAAGGATGAGCCATTTGACTCTAATGTGCACTGGGCTGGGCTAATTCCCTCAAGTGTCAACAGGGCAGAGCCATTTTACTCTGGTGTGCACATGGCTGGGTTACTTACCTCAATTGTCTGCAGGGTAGGGTCAATAAGCTCAAGTGTCCACAGAGCTGGGCCAATTGTCTCAAATGCCCAAAAGTAGAGACGCTCACTTCTAGTGTCTATAATGCAGGGTCAATCTCCTCAAGTGTTCATAAGGTACGGCTAATCGGCTCAGGTGTCCACAGGGCAGGGTCATTTGCCTAAAGTGTCCACATGGAAGAGCCAATGAGCTCATGTGTTCAAAGTGTAGGGCTGATCAAGTGTCAACAGGGTGAACCAATCGCCTCAAGTGTCCATAGGGTGAACCAATCACCTTAAGTGTCCACAGAGCTGAGCCAATGACCTCAAGTGTCCACATGGTGGGCCAATCACCGCAAGTGTCCACAGAGCTGAGCCAATCGACTCAAGTGTCCACATGGTGGACCAATCACCTTAAGTGTCCACATGGTGGGCCAATCACCTTAAGTGTCCACAGGGTAAACCTATTGCCTTAAGTGTCCACAGAGCTGGGCCAATCACCGTAAGTGTCCACATGGTGGGCCAATCACCTCAAGTGTCCACAGGGTAAACATATTTCCTCAAGTGCCCATGGAGTTTGACCAATCGCCTCAAGCGTTTGGCATTCCCTATCAATGCTCGCCTCCTGACGCATTTTATACAGATCAGTCAGATTTTGCAGTATTCTCAGCAATAAACCACATTCTGACTGCACCATGTGAATATACCCTAATAGTGCAGCAGAAAAAACAAGGAGAACTTCAGTAGTATGAGCAAAAATCTGTAACAGGGCCCCAATCTGCGATATGTTACCATGGATACGGTGTCCATATTAGGACATCGGACATCATCAGGCTTCACACAAACCTCCGTCACACCTCAGAAAAACCTCCCTCAGCCCTCAGCCAAACCTCCGTCATACCTCAGACGTCAGCCGGACAGCAGTTAAAGTTTTTCAGCCTCCCTATGCTAACTGTGTAATGGAGGAAAGCAGAGCATGCACTCTGAGCAGTACAGACAACTGTACATGTGCAGGGCTATGCTCCTAACGCTGCCTACTTTAGCCCTACGCTGTCAGCGGAGGGCTGCGCATGCGCTCTCAGTTTTCTATGAATCGAGGAAAACTTTACATCAGCTGACGTCTGAGGCATGACGGAGGTTTGTCTAAGAGCTAAGGGAGGTTTGTCTGAGGTGTGACGAAGGTTTGTCTGAGGCATGACGGAGGTTTGTCTGAGGTGTGACGAAGGTTTGTCTGAGGCATGACGGAGGTTTGTGGAGAGCTGAGGGAGGTTTGTCTGAGGTGTGAGGGAGGTTTGTCTGAGGCATGACGGAGGTTTGGCTGAGAGCTGAGGGAGGTTTGTCTGAGGTTTGACGAAGGTTTGTCTGAGGCATGACGGAGGCTTGTGGAGAGCTGAGGGAGGTTTGTCTGAGGCATGACGGAAGTTTGGCTGAGAGATGATGGAGGTTTGTCTGAGGTGTGACGGAGGTTTGTCTGAGGTGTGACGGAGGTTTGTCTGAGGCATGACGGAGGTTTGTCTGAGGCATGACGTACGTTTGGCTGAGAGTTGATGGAGGTTTGTGTGACGCCTGATGATGTCCTAATATGGACACCTTACATGTAATATAGCATAGGGCAGTGGTCTCCAAACTGTGGACCTCCAGCTGTTGCAAAACTACAACTCCCAGCATGCTCAGACAGCTCTGGGCATGCTGGGAGTTGTAGTTTTGCAACAGCTGGAGGTAAACAGTTTAGAGACCTAGAGCATAGGAAGCATTAGTGCCTGGACTTACCACTACATCTGCACACATTATAACCCCACCTCTGTATAGTGAACCCAGAAGGCCACACACATGAAAAAATTGGCCTCTACAGCTGCTGCAAACACTACAACTCCCAGCATGCCCAAGACGGCCTGTGCTGGGAGTTGCAGTTCTGTAACAGACGGATAACGCAGCCCTAATTAATATGCGTATGACGATAATATCGGCAGGAATGTTGGTGGAGAAAACAGCAGGCCCGCTTCGAACCAAGTAAAGGGGCTTCGGTAAAATGGCGCCTATGCACGGGACGTACCAATAACATATTATTTTTACTCTATTACCTGGGCGGATTCATACGTCACTGTGGCGGGAAAGTAGAACCATGTGACGTGGAGTTCTCCGGCGTGTTGTAGTTTGACACAGGACTAGCCAGCGCTTGGTGTGTACGCGTCCCTCCTGTGTCTACAGCTGCTTGGTACGTCCCGTCCTGTGTCTACAGTTGCTTGGTACGTCCCGTCCTGCGCGCTGCCCTGGCAACCAATTCGACGGCAGCTTTCTATGACAACCGTCCTGTTCGAAAACGAAAGCTGTTCATTGATTGGTTGCTATGGGCAACCTACGTTTTTTTTTTTCTATTTCTAATGGGTGAATTGTGGGGCCCACAAATGCCTGATTATTGGGATTTACACACATATTTGCTTGCGTTTATGTAGTGCGTTTTGTTACCATACAGTGATGCAAAATAGAGCTTTTATTTTATTTTTAATTTTTAAATTTTTATATTTTTTTGTGCAGTTGTAGTAACGAAAATGTTGAAATTTTTTTGAGCTACGTGGTGACTTTTTAACTGATGTTTAAAATAATAAATAAATAAAAAAAATCCCAACCAGCATGTCTTCAGCAGTTGCAAAACTACAACTCTCAGCATGCCCGGACAGCCAAATGCTGTATTGATCACGGCATCTAAGGGGTTAATGGCGGACATCCGCGCGATCTCCGCCATTACGGGCGGGTCCCTGGCTGCTATTAGCAGCCGGGACCTGCCGCGCATGATCCGGGCATCGCTCCAATTCTCATAGTTATGCATAGGACGTAAATGTCTGTCCTGGTGCGTTAAGTACCACCTCACCAGGATGTACGTTTACATGGGGTACGTTCATGTATAGATAACCTGCTGCGGGTTTTCCGATGTGGAAAATCCTAAGCGGATTTACTGCAGAGGAATTCCGCGGGGGGTATTCGGCACGGAGATTCCGCTGCATGTTCATCATTTCTGCGGACTCCGCATGGAATGCATAGTTATCTATGAGACTCATTCCTGTGCGGTCCTAGTGCCGCCATCTTAATGCCAGCGCCCGTAGCTTGCGGAGTGTCCACACAGATTCTTAGCCTTTTTTTTACACAGCCGTATTTCCAAGTGGAATATGGTGGAAAATTCCGCTTGAAAATTCCGTTGCAGGGAAGAACCATTGTTTTCAATAGAATTCTGCTGCTCTGTGCAAGCGGCAGAATTTCCACGGTAGAAACCTCTGTGGAAATCCCGATTCTGGCCTCCGCAGAAAGAATAGACGTGCCAATTATTTTTGTGAAATCCACTTGGAAATACATTGCAGTCTAATACGATGCTGCATTTACGAGCGGTCCTAGCGACGGTATGTTCTGCCGTCACATGCTGTCTACAGAGTGTTCGGCTGGAAATATTTTAGGTGTACATTCAGCGATGCGAACGTAGCCTCGAAGTCTGCCGCATAGCAGCACAGTCTGCCGGGAAACCCGCAGCGGATTGTGTATCTGCGAATGTTCCCGTGTTTGTCTACGCATCACTGTGTCCATTTAATTACCATACATTGTTGCAGAACTGAGCTTTTCCTGTTCTTTTTTTGCAGTTGTAGTAATATGAATAGACCACATTTTATATGTGACACATTTCCAGATTTGTAACATTGTTTTGTGTTTTATATTGCAGCTGTACTCTTCATCTCACAGAATTTGGAGACTCCTTTATCATGAGTCGCACACGAGAAGAAGTAGAGGCCACGCTGCAAACTGCCAAAGTGAACGTGGAGGATCTACGCAGTACTGCGCAATGTCTGACATTCAGCGAGACATTTACATCAGGGGATTACAGCCTAATGGAGGTGGATGACGCTCTTTGCAAAGAACTTGAGGCAGGAGGAAGGTGAGAAGCTCCAAATCCGGATGGTTTACTTAACCCCTTAAGGACCCGGGGTTTTTCAGTTTTTGCATTTTTGTTTTTTCCTCCTTACCTTTAAAAAATCATAACTCTTTCAATTTTGCACCTAAAAATCCATATGAGGGCTTATTTTTTGCGCCACCAATTCTATTTTGTAATGACGTCAGTTATTTTACCCAAAAATGAACGGCGAAACGGGGGAAAAAAATCATTGTGAGACAAAATTGAAAAACCCCCCGCAGTTTTGTAACTTTTGGGGGCTTCCGTTTCTATGCAGTACACTTTTCAGTAAAAATGACACCTTATCATTGTTCTGTAGGTCCATACGATTAAAATGATCCCCTACTTATATAGGTTTGATTTTGTCGCACTTCTGGAAAAAATCATAACTACATGCAGGACAATGTATACGTTTAAAATTGTCATCTTCTGACCCCTATAACTTTCAAATCTGTTAAACTTTCTGGCACCAATTGTACCAGTGGTACCCCTATTATGCAAAAATCACTTAATTCATGAAAATGCTTGCTGTCAGTAAATGGAAACATTGGCCCTGATTTACTGTGGGGCTTTTGTCCCGACAGGTAATTTTCCACGGTATTTACTAATTTGAAACTTTTCCCTACATTTATAATTTTTTTCTTTTTTTTTTTTTTTTCTTTTGCACATGCTCTGAGCTGTTGGTTTTCCAGAGCTCAAATTCACCACATTTTATATAGAAACATTAGTAAATATGTTGGGATTTTTTAAAACTTTTTCCTTGGTCACTCCACTTTTCTTATTTACTTGGTAAAACAGAGAGTTGGTTAGGTTTTTGGGATTAAAAAAAAATATATATATAATTTTTTTTTGCAAAATCTGCAACACAATTTGGGCACAAAACCTGATTAAAAAAAATTGGTTTACCTTTATTAACCCCTTAAGGACCGGGTTTTTTCCGTTTTTGCATTTTCGTTTTTTGCTCCTTGCCTTTAAAAAATCATAACTCTTTCAATTTTGCACCTAAAAATCCATATGATGGCTTATTTTTTGCGCCACCAATTCTACTTTGTAATGACATCAGTCATTTTGCCCAAAAATCTACTGTGAAATGGAAAAAAAAAATCATTGTACAACAAAATTGAAAAAAAAAAACGCCGTTTTGTAACTTTTGGGGGCTTCCGTTGCTACGTAGTACATTTTTCGGTAAAAATGACAGCTTATCTTTATTCTGTAGGTCCATATGGTTAAAATGATCCCCTACTTATATAGGTTTGATTTTGTCGGACTTCTGTAAAAAATCATAACTACATGCAGGAAAATTAATACGTTTAAAATTGTCATCTTCTGACCCCTATAACTTCTTTATTTTTCCGTGAATGGAGCGGTATGAGGGCTCATATTTTGCGCCGTGATCTGAAGTTTTTAACGGTACCATTGATAGGACTTATTGATCGCTTTTTATTCATTTTTAAATGATATAAAAAGTGACCAAAAATGCACTATTTTGGACTTAGGAATTTTTTTGCGCGCACGCCATTGACCGAGCGGTTTAATTAATGATATATTTTTATAATTCGGACATTTCCGCACGCGGTGATACCATATATGTTTATTTTTATTTATACAGTTTTTTTTTTTTATGGGAAAAGGGGGGTGATTCAAACTTTTAATAGGGGAGGAGTTAAATGATCTTTATTCACTTTTTTTTTTTTTTGCAGTGTTATAGGTCCCATAGTCCCATAGGACACTGATCATTGTTATCCCATAGGGACCTATAACACTGCACACACTGATCATTGTTATCCCATAGGGACCTATAACATTGCACACACTGATCTTTATCATTGATCACTGGTTTCTCATAGGAAACCAGTGATCGACGATTCTGCCGCATGACTGCTCAGGCCTGGATCTCAGGCACTGAGCAGTCATTCGGCGATCGGACAGCGAGGAGGCAGGTAGGGGCCCTCCCGCTGTCCTGTAAGCTGTTCGGGATGGTGCGATTTCGCCGCGGCTATCCCGAACAGCCCACTGAGCTAGCCGGCAACTTTCGGTTTCGGTTTTAGCCGCGCGGCTCAGCTCTGAGTGCGCGTCTAAAGGGTTAATAGCGCGTGGCGCCGCAATCGGCGCTGCGCCCTATTAGAGGCGGGTCCCGGCTTCACTATGACGCCGGGCCCGCCATGATATGACGAGGGGTTACTGTGTAACCCCGCGTTATATCAGGAGAGCAGGACCAAGGACGTACTGGTACGTCCTTGGTCCTTAAGGGGTTAAATGAGGGCCCATTATGTTGGAGTCTTAACAAAGGTGCTGGGCTTTTAATATTGTGTGGGTGCATTCACATATAATAGCCCTTTGCGTCATGGTTATGAAGCTGGAGTACCCCTTTAAATAGTGACTGTAACTTAAAGGGGTTCTCTGCTGCTCAGCGTTTGGAACAAACTGTTCCGCACACAGGATTCGGTGCCGGGAGCTTGTGGCGTCTTAGCCCTGTCCCCTCAATGCAAGTCTATGGGAGGGGGCATGACGGCAGTCATGCCCCCTTCCATAGACTTGCTTTGAGGGAGCGGGGTGAGGGGCGGGGCTATGACGTCACAAGCTCCTGGCTCCAGCGTTCGAAACGGTTTGTTCCAAACTCTGAGCAGCGGAGTACCCCTTTAAGTGTTTTATGATCTGTTCCTGAAGGATCCTATATGTACAAATACTAAATAAAAATGCTGGCACTGACTTATGTTATTACCCATGCATAGATATAGAAGAGGTTGTAGTTTTGCAGCAGCTGGAGGCACACTGGTTGGGAAACGCTTCTCTAGTGTATAATGATTTACAGCCGATCTATCTTGTATAAACTGGGTTCACCTTCATGATTTCCTTTTGCAGCTTCCTAATGCATGTTGTCTTATTTGTTTTAGCCTTGTGATTCGAGGTGACAAAGGGGATCACGCCGTCCTGTGTAGTCAGAACAAAACCTATGACTTGAAAATCGCTGATACCTCCAATTTATTGTTGTTTATTCCCGACGGTAAAACTCCAGACCTCCTGCCGGCTGATCAGCTGCCCCTGAGCATCGTGTCCTCTGAGGTACTGCTGGGACGTGTTGGGTGTATAGTTTTATTGTGACAGATCTCACCTGTGATTGACAGACGTATGGTTTCTGGATTAATCTAAATTAGAATGTGTCCAGGACCCAGATGACCGATGCCACATGGGTTGTCATGGTCAGAAGGGTTCTTTACAAGAGTCTCCAGGGGGATGCAAGAAAGACTTTTGCCAGGGACTATAAATGCTTGATGTTCACTCCAGTGGGTGACTGTGGTAAACCAGATAGAAACTTGTAGTGAAGTATCAGTGTTTCTCTACTAAACTTCTGAATACCTGGTGTCATTGGACAGACTTAAAAAAATCTTCTTCCAACTTGTCTATTGGTTAGCCCTCGGTTCCATATCGTGTTTTATTGTTTAAATTACTTACATAGTATTTATGGCAGTTTTTCCAGGGAAAAGTCATTGGCCATCAATAGCTGATCAGTGCAGTGCTGATATCCTGTGTAGTGAAGAAAACTGTGTCTTGAAGTGTTCTGTGTCCTGAACAGCTGATGAAAGTGCTGAATCACTGTTCTGGGTGCTGAGACACTGTGATTGGTTCATTTGGGGGGGGGGGGGGGGGGGGTGCAGTCTCGCACTGCTCTGCTCTGCTCAGTGCTTTGCAGCCTGGACACCAATTTCTTCAAACCCTACAGTGTAATCTACTCAGCTTTTCCATATTTCAAACCCTACACTCCAAACCCTACAGTCTAATCTACTCAGCTCTTCTATATTTCAAACCCTACACTCCTATGTATTGAGCCTGGACACAGATTTCTGAAAATCCTACACTCATGTACTCAGCTTTTCCAGGTTTTCTGCACTACACTGGCACCTCAACAAACAGCTGTTCCGCACAGCCACAGTGCCGTATGTAAACAGTACACCGCTGGAGGCCCCAGCTCTATATAGTGGCAAACCTGGCTCACTTCAGCACAGCTTCTGTTCACTTCAATGGATGCTGCACTTCAGTAATTCAGTGCCGCCACTACACAATGTATAGAGCCAAGGCTCTCGGCACTTGCACATTGTTTACACCCGGATACAGAAGCTGTGCAAAACGGCTGATTGGTGGGGTACCAGGTATCAACACCACGCTGATCAGCTATTAATGGCCTATCTTTGGGAAACCCCTTTTTACCCTCAAACTCAGCTTTCCTTCTTGTGTCATTGGGGGGGACGCTGAAGACTTTGGTTATAGTTGCTGCCGCTAGGTGATTTGCCTCCTGAAAACACACACTGACATCCTCCTGCAGACAGAGAGTTCATTTGGTTTTACAGCTCCGCTTATTCCACCAGTCCTATGTGGACCTTTTTGGCTGGCCCACCATCATACCTCTGCTGTCCAGATATGGAAGGCCACTCGCAACCTGTTATTCTCTTCACCCCTCAGTCTATTCTATAAGATCAATATAGGGATATGTCGGCACTTCCATGGAATATGCGGTGGTGTACAAGGTAGGGTAAAGCCACAGGTAGAAGAAAGATGATACCCAGCACTCACCAGTAATGCACAGTGAAGATTTATTATGCAATAGTGTAGTAAAAGGACTCGTTTCGACATCGGAGCCTTTCTCATCTGTCTGCCTTGGCAGACAGCTGAGGAAGGCTCAGATGCTGAAACGCGTCCTTGTACTACACTATTGCATAAAACATCTTCACTGTGCATTACTGGTGAGTGCTGGGTATCCTTTCTTCTATAATGTGCACACCTTGGCATCGTTGGACTTTTTCCCCTATTGTTCTGGGGACTGCTTTAGGGTATCCCATGGCCATCTCTGTACCCTAATGACACAAGCTAGGAGGACCTTTTTGTTATTCCCCTTGTTGTACTGGATGGGCTTCTCTTTTCTTATCTATCTGAAGTTTTTTTCTAGATTTGCTGCATACTTTTGGTTGTTTTTTCCTATTGCTATTACTTGTTGTCTACAAACTGATAGTTCAGTGTCTGCAGGAGGGGTATAGCCTGTGCACGGGGAACTAACACTTTCGGCTTAGTGGAGATTCCTAGTGGCAGCAGCTTATACTCCTAATCTTCTATGTCTTTATATATACTCGCCAAGAAAAGGAAAAATAGTTTGACTAAAACCTTTACTTATTTTTTTTATTTTTTTTTATTACACCACATTGTCTTACACCAAGTATATTGCAGATTGCAGGATTCTCTAATCATTACTGGGAGCTGAGGCGGTGCAGACCTAAACTGAAGAAGTTGAAGAAACTTTTGCTAGAAAACCCCTTTGAAGGACCAGAGAATGAGAAAAACACAAGTGCTTCAATGGTAAGACTGTCCGGCAGTGATGAGAGGCTAATGTATCTGTTCCTGCCTGGTACCTGCTGTATATATATATATATATAATCTTCCGTTGCTATTAGAACAGTTTCTATCTAAGTGTTGTTTATTTCTTTTTATTCCTAGTACACTACAGAGGACCTATTAAATCAGATTCAAGCAAGCAATGAAGAATTGATGGACCACCTTAAAGCCATACATGCCTGCAGTATTAAAGGTAACATTGTCTTTCCTTATGATGATTTCAGACCGTTCATTTGAGTCTTTATTCATTTTTATGCTTATTATTTTATTTCAGGGTTTTGGAGACTTCTGGACTTTGATTATGAGATGAAGCTTCTGAATGACATTACCCAGTTAATGGACTCAGAATCCTGGTCTTTTAGTCGAGTGCCTCTGAAAGTGTGCCTGGAGGAGCTTCGTATTCTTCATCCAAAGTAAGAAGTTTAAAGCCTATGGGCACCTTTTGACGTGGATAAAAATCATCTTTACAGCACCATGCCATATTAACTTGGGGGCCATGATGTGGCTTATTCACTTAGATCAAAAAGTATACATGTAGATCAATTTAATACATGTTGATGTATGGCCATGGCTCTTTTTTTTTTTAATTTTTTTACTAATTTTGTGTCAAGTGTGGGTCCCTTCCCTGTGCAGCGTTTGCCCTTGGTGCTCTGCTTTCTCTCTACACATATACACAGCCCATGGGATTTTTTTCTCTTCCTTTTAACCACATGAAAATGGCCTTGTGTATGCTCTCCTCTCTATCTACAATCTGTGTGAGCTGTCATCCATGTGTGGTTCCCACACTCCTGTCTGCAGTGTTCAAACTCCTCCCCCATCCTGCTGCTATCCCTAGCACTAAGGAAAGGGACAGGGAGAGCAGAATAAGCCCAGGTGGGTTCATATAAGATTTAGTAGGCCAACCAGCCAGGTGAAGGGCCTTTAAGACAGCACAAGCTGAGTGTATTGTTTGTGCAGCTTTTTCTTGCAATTGGCTGTCAGTTGCACATCCCCTTATTACACAGGGAGATGTACGGCGGATGACTGATTTTTAAGCAGGTCAAAACAACCCGATCAGCCAACAAACTGATTGTTGTCCCTATAACACAGGGTAATAAAGGCCTGTTCACCCGATAATTACCCCGTAAAATATGGCCCTTACACTCATTCTGCAGATGCAAAATGATAGGAATTATTTAAAGGGGTACTCCGCTGCTCAGCGTTTGGAACAAACTGTTTTGAACGCTGGAGCCGGCGCTGGGAGCTTGTGATGTCATAGCCCTGCCTCCTCATGTCACACCTCCCCCTCTTATGCAAGTCTATGGGAGGGGGCATGATGGCTTTCACGCCCCCTCCCATAGACTTGTGTTGAGGGGCGGGGCTATAAGGTCACAAGCTCCCGACTCCAACGTTCGGAACAGTTTGTTCCAAACGCTGAGCAGCGGAGTACCCCTTTTTAATGAAGATTTTTAAAAAGTTGCTTAATTTTGCAGGTGACAAACAGCTTATTGGTGAGAGGAATTGTACCTCGGCTGATCTAATATTGATAGACCTTCCTGAGCATCATTCATAAAGATGGATAGCCCCCTTTAAGAACAAAGCAAACAATAACTCACAAAGAGGAGTGTGGGAAATGGCAAAGAAAACCTGGTGCATCTACATAGGGTGTGGTTGAGGCGCATATCGTGCTGCTGTAATCTAATTTTAATTATTTTTATTTTTAGAGAAATGATTGAGCACTGCTTGGAGTGTTTTGGGAAAAAGTTTTCTGAGGAAGGTAAGCACTGTTGTATTTTTCCATTCATTTCATGGTTGCCACCCAGCACTGTGCCATTTGAACTTGGGGAACTATTTGAATCAGAGGGCAATGATGTGGCTTATTGGCTTGTACATTTTGATCAAAATGTATACTAACTACCTGATTTTGGTTTTTGTAATTTTAGACAATGTGCAACATGTGTATGTGCTACCATGTCTTTGTTTCATAATTTGGTGTCTCCCTTCCCTGTTCAAAGTTTGTCTTGGGTGCTCTGCTTTCTCTCTACACGTATACACAGCCCATATGATTTATTTTTTACCCCCTCAAAACTGCCTTGTATCTGCTCTTCTCTTTATTTACAGCCTGTGTGAGCCGTCCACTCTAATATAGACCAGTGGTTATCAACCAGTGTGCCTCCAGCTGTGGCAAAACTACAACTCCCAGCATGCTCGGACAGCCAAAGTCTGTCTCGGCATGCTGGGACATGTAGTTTTGCCACAGCTGGAGGCACATTTGCTGGGAAACACTAACATAGACTGTATGTTGCAATGACTTACTGTATATCTGGTTTGAGTTTGGAAGATTTTTTCATGGTTTGAAGAGGTTGTCTAACAATGATATATGACATATATTTCTTGTCAGGGATGGACTGACAACTCGTGGGCAAAAGATGATCATGGGGCCCCTGTGTGCCCACCCATGTGTAAGCCTGGCCACATACAATTAATCATTTTTAATAAGAAAAGAAAATATAGAAAAATGTACCTACATTTGTTAAAGTGTAACAAATCTGTTCTGTGGTTCTATTACAACGATATACAATTTATATAGGTATTGTTTTATTTGACTACTTAAAAAAACCCTTTTTGTTAAAAAAAATAAATATATATGCTTAAAATTGGCGATATTATGACACCCCACTATATCAGAATATAATGTCTCGCAGGCGGTTTGGGGCAATTTTGCGCTTCCTACATTTTAGCGATAATGCACAATGCCCCCCAAGAGGTGACCCTAATTTTTACCGCCTTTTTAAAGTTCCGCCTCTGATCAATTCTATACAAAATTTTCAGTGTACACCCCATCAAAAAATATAGCAGTCGATGAGTCCCTAGTTCTTTTTAAAGGCACTTAAGTTTCTGGCAATACCAAGTAAACGGGCACGTTTTGGTATGAAAATATATAAATTGTGCGAAAGCGAAACGGGGTATACGCACAGTTTCCAGGTATATGAGGGGAATGATGGCAAGCTTGCCCCCCCCCCCCCCCTCTGAATGTCCCCCTCACTAAATGTACCTGGGAAAATCATCTGGCACCTAATACATCCGATCTTGGATAAGTGGTATCACTTGTATATTGACAGCTTCTATACAAGTGTGCCCCTTCTCCTTAGTCTTGCACGCAGACAAACAGTCGCGTGTGGCACCATAAGGAGGAACCAATAAGAGCTCCCCAAACCCTTAATCCAACAGAAACTGAGGCGTGGGGAAGCCAGGGGCCTCTGCAGTGAGGAATTACTGTTCATAAAATTTAGGGACAAGAGGGATGTTTGCCTTTTGTCTACCATACATCCCGGTACGTATGTAGAAATACCTGTAAGGCGTACAAATTCCACCATCCACAAACCCTCCTGCATACAAGATTACAATACATGGGACCTGACGGAACAGATGTTGCAGCCATACAATGCTGTACGCAAATCGCGCATCTGGTATAACATTTTGGTGATTTATCTTTATACAAGTGGCCATGTTTAATTTATTTTATTGCTAAGAAAGCAGGGAACACTGATACCTACCTTGTCTTCCAAGATAAAATAATCAAAAATGTATTGTTACAAGGTCAGACCCAGGGGCGGATGGTTGCGAGGCCTTCGACAAGTCACGCCGCCCATATTGTCCCAGGGCAACATTTCCCATCTGAAATCCCCCCTACCCCCCCCAAAAAATGAGACCCCCCCCCCCTTAAAAGATGCCGGGTGTGTATTAAGAATGGGAGAAGGATCGAAACAAGCTGAGTGTGAAAAATGCCCAGATAAACCCCCTCTCTGTATAAAGGAGTGTTTAAGTTGTTCCATACATCCCTGGATCATTTTTTTTAATTTTATTTATTTATTTTTTCTGGTTATACCTTTTATATCTCTTAACATCCCCTTTATCTATTTTCCCCTTTTAATTCCCACTTTAATTACACTCTATCACGTGTATACCGTCAGGTAAAACCTCACAAATCTACAAAAGAACCATCTCATTATCCCTCTACATGTATACTAGAGATGAGCGAATCGAATCTGACGAAGCCAAATTCGTTCCGAATTTCATGAAAAATTTGATTCGAATTTCAACTTGATTCGAAATAACAAATTTCTTAATTAGCGACACCCCTGCGATCGTCCTGTATAATGTATAGATGTGAGCGCCTTTCTCCAGTGCTCGCATCTCTGCAATAGATAGGACGATCACATCGGGTGTCAGGAGTGACATCTGCTGTGATCTGTCCTCAACTGCAGGTACTACTGCTCCCAACATGGAGTAAACTCTGCTCCATGCTGGGAGCTATAGTACCTGCATTAATAGACAGATGGCAGTGAGTGTCACTTCTGATACCTGCTGTGATCGTCCTGTATAATGTATAGATGCGGCCGGCCGCTCTTCTCTGGTCCTATTGTAGTATGAGTATGTGCCGTGTATATACACCTATTATCCATATTTCCCGCAGAGAGCTATGAGCGGCTAGAACCATCTGGCCAATCACAGCTCTCTGAGGGAAATGTAAATAGAATTCACATCACTTATTCATATCACTGGCCGGCCGGAGTATAGTGCAGAGATGCGAGCGCAGGAGAAAGCTGCTCCATCTCTGCAATAGATAGGACAATAGCATTGGTTATAAAGAGTGACACCTGCTGTGATCTGTCTTTATAGTACAGGTACTACAGCTCCCATCATGGAACAGTCTGTTCCATGCTGGGAGTAGTAGTACTACCTAAAAAATAGAGGGGGGGGGAAATGGTTAAATACACATTTTAAGCACAATATTAAAATACATTAATAAAATAATTTAAAAAACTTAATTATAAAAAAACTATATAATTTTTACATTTAAATGGCCCCTTTCTACATTTGTATTGTCTGCTACATTTTTAGGTCCCTGCACACCCACATAAATTGATCCCTGTTTAAAAATTAACATTCTATTTTTTTTTTTTTTATACACCGAAGAATGGATTCTACGTTTTAGATTGCTTTCACACTGAGTATTCATCCGTTATTAAACATCCGTTTCCTGTATTGTATAATAAAAAACGGATGTATAATAACGGATGAAATAATGGGTGCTAACTGCTGAATAATGTCCGTGAAAATAATCGGCATATTCATTCGTTAAGACCCGTTAGAACATCCGTCATGTACCGTTAATTTATGTCGGTTTTAACACCTCTGCCTACAGACTCCCGGATCTGGGACTACTACTACTCCCATCATGGAACAGACTTGTTTCCATGATGGGAGTAGTAGTTCCCCGGCCGCGGGAGTCTGTCGGTGGCTGGGGAGGCTACATAAGTGTTTGTACTACTACCCCCATCATGGAACAGACTGTTTCATGATGGGGGTTGTAGTACATGGGCTGATGGATTGATCGCATTGGGTCTCACTTCTGAGACCCGATACGATCAGAAGTTATTAAACAGGGGAGCGCTTCTATTCCCCCCCCCATTACACAATGGTTTAATCTAGTTAACAAGTATGTACCAATGTACAGGTTGTTGTACATTAGTCGTAAATGCCCTAAGAAGTTTGACAAAATTTGGATGCCCTGGCTCCTTATAGGGAATCTGTTGTCCCGCCGGAGTGTACAAGTTCTCCTGGGTGAGTTGATTGTCCCTAGCTTGCAGGGAAGGTGGGGATCCTCCGGGAAGCGTGAGTGTGAGAGTGTGTGAGGTGTCTGCGTCTTGGTGTTTTGTTTTGTGTCTGCTGGGGGTGGATCTCCGTCCACCTGCTGTTATAGTGATGTGCTGCGGATCGTTTACTCCTCTTTCCGGGGGTGGTTGGGGCCTTGTCTCCAGCTGTCTGTTATTTTACTTATGTTAAGTGTTGTTGTTGTTAACTTGAAAGTTATAAATAAAACCTTTTAAACACGGTGTATTTTTACTTTTAAATTCCCTGCCGGGAGCACTGAATGGCCCCCACCGAGGAGCCATTCAGGGTTCCCTGCTGTTTTTTTTTTAAACTACTAATTTGACCCCCAAATGTATGTCCCCATTCATATTTTATAATAATTCATTGGCCCCAGTGTGTTTATAAGAATTCATTGGCCCCATTGTGCTTATCCTTATTTCCTCTCCCGCTATCCTTCTGGGAAGTAAGGGTTCTCACTCTGTCATGGAGCGTATGTGACTCGCCGTGGCGGGTCATTGCCAGGGATTTCATGATCCCTTGGAAGATACCAGGGTTACAGACAGGTCTGTTTCTCCTCTACCACTGCTTGCCATGACATGTCGGTCATGTCCGCCGGTGTTCTTGGTGTGCACACATTATTTTCTCTCCTCCACAGGCTGACGCATCCGCGGATACTGCCCCGGATCCCCACGTTCAGTGCGAGGTCTCCGTGGAAGTGTCCCTGCGTGGACATGGATTGGACCTTCTCTCTTTAGGCCAGACAGTAGTTTCGCCTGTCACCCATCTAACAACTGCTGCATCTGCGGCTGGATTACGGTACCCCACTTCTAGTGTGAGGTGACCGCTGGAGTGACCTGCTGTCTACTATGGACCCATACCAGTAAGCCAGACAGGTGTCTGCATGGTTTTCTTTGCCACCTGTCAATTCTCCAAGGGCTGATGTATCTGCGGCTGAAGTTCCGGTACCTCACTGCTAGTGCGCGGTGTCCGGTGAAGTGACCTGGCATGTCCTATGGACCCGATACAGAGAACAGGGATACAATCCATGGCTCCTAAGCCTCCCCCGATCTTCCAGGGTGACGGGGATTCTATCCAGGGCTTTTAGACATCCCCGCCTTTCCACGTGCGTCAAAGGAGCACAGTTATTGCCTGTCTGTGTCCCCTTATCATCAGCGCATGGAGGGGCACTCGTTACGCCAGACTTTTGTCTGTACGGTTTCTGCTGCCGTCGATCTCCCATCTCTGGGCTGCCGCGTGCTGGCTCTGGCTTCCCGTACCTCATTGTTGGTGTGAGGAATCTGTCAGAGGGTTCCTGCAGGCACAAGGGACTGCTGCCAGTCAGCCAGCCAGCCATTAGTCTGCATTGTCTCTTACACCACCGGGCCACCCATCAGATTGTCCGCACTCCTGTGCCCCACTTTCTGTGGGAGGGTTCTAAGGAGTGTGTGTTCAGGAATCCTCCACCAGTCAGCCGGACAGATGTCCGCATGGTTTACTGCTACGTCGGGTCAACTACCATACACTTGGCACACCGTGGCGGAAGTTCAGGTAACCACTGCCAAGGTGTAGTTCTGAGTGGGTCTCCCCATGTTGCTCCATGGGCCCTATACAATGCACCACATGCTGGTTCGCAGGGTTCTCTACTTACCAGGTCCTCTCTTCATGCCTGCTGCCTCACGGCTTAAGGATGGTAACCCATTTTTAGTATGTGGTTCTTAATACGGGACCCAGTGTGGCCATGGTCCCTATGCCAGATAGGCAGACTGTGTCTGCAGGGCTTTGTAATCCACCAGATCAACTCCCCCATTCCCGCTGCTCTCGCAAATGCAGTCCAGTGACTCCTTCCATGTGAAGTTCCACAAAGTGTGTCTCTGTGGGTTTATTGGACTTTAATTTATTAATTTTTAAATCAGAAATTTTTAATTGAAAACTCTTTTTTTTTTTTTACAACACAGTATACAAAAACAGGAAAAAAAAAACATAAACCCAGAAAACCCATCCCACCCACACAGACCCCCCAACCCCTGTGTCAGTCCTTTACAGCAGGGAGAACAAAAACAGTTTTGTTAGAAATAGTACAGTGCAATACAATGAATTGTCTCTCAAGCGAGAAGCATGGTTAAGGCAAAAAACATATATAGAAATACCATATGAACTTCACATGAGAGAGAGTGCAAGATCAAATAGCACAAAAACGGTGCAAAAGCAAGTGGCATATGTAACCCGAACACAGAAAGCAGGAAATTAGACAGCAATAACCACATCAAGGCAAACACAAAACAGAAGTGTAAACAAGACAAGGATAATCTACAAGCCAAACACAGACAATATTAATGGTGAGACCCCCCAACCCCCCAAGAAACACCTCCATGGGATTTCTTCTCAAGTAGGTGGATGGCTGATCGGGGGTATTAATCCATGGCTCCCATACGTACTCTTAGGCTTAGGTCCTCTGCAGGTGTGGAGCCCACCCTCCCTTCTGTTGGTGGGGTGTGCCTCAGGCCTTCCTGTGATCTTGTTCTTAAGGCCTGCGGCGGCTGAGCACCTCTGTACTGGCATGGCGCCTGTTGGGGTGACACAGTCAGTTCAGCTTCGGAGTGCTCTGGTCCCCTTGGACTGCTGGGATCCAACTCCGGTTAGTCTCCTTGTCTTGGACATTATCCTACACTGCTGTGGCATGCCTTTTTATTTTATTTTTTTTATTTTTTTTTTAGGTCGGCCATCCTGGTTCTTTGGGCCTTAGTGATGGTTGAGGTCTCGGGCATTACTCCTGCCCAGACTTCTCCCTGATCCCATTTTGGGGTGGTCTTTCTGTACCGCACTTCTTCTTGTCTCGACATGGAAGTTTGTCTCCCGGAGCTTTTCTCGGACATTGGGTTTACGTACCCTTCAGGTGCAAGTCTTCCAGGAGACGCAGGAACCTCCGATTCCCGTGTCAGATGCTCTGGGTTCCGGGATGCTCCTTTTCAGGGTCTTCTGCTCCTTTTTGGCTGTTATTACTTTCCATCTCCTCCTTTTGAGGTCCATGTACACCTGAGATGGAGGGCATTCTGGTCATCTGGATGACACCAGTTGAGCTGATTTCGCCTTCCTGGCACAGCGGTTTTGGGTCTCCAGATGTTCAGGTCATTGATCTTATGCACCAGGCCTCTCTTGAGCCGGTTTCTGTCTTTCATTTTTCCAGTGGTTTTCTGGTCTCCACCTTTTGTGCTCGCCTTCTGCTCAGGCGTATGCTGCTCTCCCAGGCGCCTTTCCGCAATGTTCTATTGAATCGGTTGACCCTGGATGGGGTTCACTTGTTATGCCCTCTTTTCATTTTTGATTCCCAGCTGCATTAGCCCTCTGTCTGGTTCTGTGTTTTTGGGGGTTGATTTCCTACCTCCTTCCAGGATGGTTCTGACTCATCTGGCTTCCTAGTTGACCTTTTCTGGTCTCCCTATAAGGACCGTAGGTTTAGTCTCTGCAATGGACGATCCCTTCCTTTTGGCGTCCTAGTCCATCTCCATGGATGGGGGATCTTCCAGGAGCTCATTTTCTGGGCCTCGGTTGTCTCTGGCTTGGGGTCTTGTCCGCAGACCTTACAGACAAATGGTTTTGGTCTCTGGAATGATTCTCTTTCTCTAATAGTGGTTGTTCCCACCCTAAGGGCCTGCTTTGGTGCATCCTATCAGTATAGATGTCCCCCAATGAAGAGTGACTGAGAAAAGGAGATTTTTGTTTTATTTTTTTCTTTCTTTTGTACTTACCGTAAAATTTTTCCCATAGCCTTAATTGGGGGACACCGCACCCACCCATATCTTCATTTTTTTTTTTTCTCCGGATGATCTTCTCTGTTTCTTTCTCCATGATACTTTTCCAGGGTCCTTCGGACATATGTCTTTGTTGGCTTCTTCTACTGCTTTGTGACAAAACTGATTACCTCACTTCCAGTGGGCGGGTGTACAAAAAATGTCTTTTTTTAATAACACTAATGCTTTAATATTCAGGTCGCCTGTCTTTTTGATCAGTAGGGTTCCTGCCGCTGATTGCTAAAATGAATATGTAGCTGCACTTGAATATGTGGCCATTTGTTTGTATTCTGCAACCCTCGTTTCTACTATCGGAGTGGCATGCGGTGTATGGATATTCAGAGGAAGTCAATAGAAACTCTCTGAATGTGAGCAGACACTACTAGAAACAAGGTGGTGGGGAAAAACAATTATGCCTCCAAAATGCAATAATTTTATCTCGCCCTCCTTACATTCAATATAGTCCTACTTATTTGACTAAAGTAGGACTTGGTCCTTTTGGCATGCAGAGCGATACTGTATTTAATTTCTAATGTATTCTAAAATATGTATTGTTGTATTTTTCTATTGAGATTCTTATGATAAAATAACTGTATGCTTGGATTATTCGTGGCTCATCTTGGTGTCTTTAGCCAACTTCAGACGAGCAAAGTATGAAAGAAGGAAAATAATATAAATATTAATATTCTCAGGAGAAGTCCTCTTTGCTTTGGAGGAGGATAAAATCTGCAGAGTCACCGCCCAGATGATCCTCCAGAACGCTGTAAAATTTAATCTATCAGAGTTTCAGGAAGTCTGGCAGCAGAGTGTTCCTGAGGGCATGACAACCAGGCTGGACCAGCTGAAGGTAAAGTCTACATTATGTTTCATTACTAGAATAGATTTAATTCCAAGGTAACTAAGTGGTGCAGGAACAATTTTATGTCCTTGTCGTTAAAGACATCTTATCCCCTATCCAAAGGATAACGGATAAGATGTCTGATTGCAACATCTGATCGTGGGGGGTCCAGCTGCTAGGACTCCCTGTAATCTCCGGGCTGGCACATCGGCATTCTAAACACGGAAGCTTGGAGGTTCAGGGTTTGACGGCTAGTACACGCCGCCTCCCACATGACGTACTGGAACGTCATGTGTCCACTCCCGTCATAGCGGGTCGGGCCTGGCCTCTAACAACACCCAGGACCCGTGGCTAATAGCGCGCGGCATTGCTCGCGGTGCCGCGCGATATTAACCCTTTAGACGCGGCGTTCAAAGTTGAACTCCGCGTCTAAAGTGAAAGTGAAAGTATGGCGGTTAGCTCAGTGGGCTGTTCGGGATAGCCGCAGCGAAATCGCGGCATCCCAAACAGCTTACAGGACAGCAGGAGGGTCCCTACCTGCCTCCTCGCTGTCCGATCGCCGAATGACTGCTCAGTGCCTGAGATCCAGGCATGAGCAGTCAAGCGCCAGAATCATCGATCACTGGTTTCCTATGAGAAACCAGTGATCAATGTAAAAGATCAGTGTGTGCAGTGTAAATAAAAATAAACATATATGGTATCGCCGTGTGCGGAAATGTCCGAATTATAAAAATATATCGTTAATTAAACCGCACGGTCAATGGCGTACGCGCAGAAAATTCCAAAGTCCAAAATACTGCATTTTTGGTCACTTTTTATATCATGGAAAAAATGAATAAAAAGTCAATAAGTCCTATCAATGCAAAAATGGTACCGCTAAAAACTTCAGATCACGGCGCAAAAAATGAGCCCTCATACCGCCCCATATGTGCAAAAGTAAAAAAGTTATAGGGGTCAGAAGATGACAATTTTAAACGTATTAATTTTCCTGCATGTAGTTATGATTTTTTTTCCAGAAGTACGACAAAATCAAACCTATATAAGTAGAGTATCATTTTAATCGTATGGACCTACAGAATAAAGATAAGGTGTCATTTTTACCGAAAAATGTACTACGTAGAAACGGAAGCCCCCAAAATTACAAAACAGCGTTTTGTTTTTTTTCAATTTTGTCTCACAATGATTTTTTTTTCATTTCGCCGTAGATTTTTGGACAAAATGACTGTCATTACAAAGTAGAATTGGTGGCCCAAAAAATAAGCCATCATATGGATTTTTAGGTGCAAAATTGAAAGAGTTATGATTTTTTAAAGGCAAGGAGGAAAAACGAAAATGCAAAAACGGAAAACCCCTCGGTCCTTAAGGTGATAAACATGAATGTAGGGGGCGTGACTTCTGTGACCTGTCATCCGGCATGGAGCCCCCGTACCAGAGATCGGGGGAGGTCCCAGCGGCCGGACCCCCTGCGATCAGATATCTTATCCCCTATCCTTTGGATATTGGATAAGATATCTAGCGGCGCAGTACCCCTTTAAGGGCTCATCCACATTGCAAACATTCCACCGCCAATCCCATTTTTATTTTGCTGCTCTGTTCAGACTGAGGAATTGCAGCAGTGGTATTCCACCAGTGGAAAGTATGTATACCCAAAGAATGAACTTGTTCGTTTGGGCAGAATTCCTGTGTTCCTACTGCCGGTGGTGCCTGCTTCAAGCAGAGTTCAGCCAGTAGAATTCTGAGGATTACTGTCCGTAGCGTGGGTAAATGCTAAAGGGAATATCCTGGAATGAAAAAACAGAGCTAATTTGTTAAATAAATAAAACAGGTACAGGTGTGCTTTAACCCCTTAAGAACTCAGACCATTTGGACCTTAAGGACTAAGACAATTTTATTTTTACGTTTTTGTTTTTTCCTCCTCCCCTTCAAAAATCATAACTCTTTTTTTTATATTTTCATCCACAGACTAGTATGAGGGCTTGTTTTTTGCGCGACCAGTTGTCCGTTGTAATGCCATCACTCACTTTACCATAAAATGTATGGCGCAACCAAAAAAATACTATTTGTGTGGGGAAATTGAAAAGAAAACCGCAATTTTGCAAATTTTGGAAGGTTTTGTTTTCACGCCGTACAATTTATGGTAAAAATGACGTGTGTACTTTATTCTTTGGGTCAATACGATTAAAATGATACCCATGATTATACACTTTTCTATTACTGTTGCGCATAAAAAAAAAAATTGCAAACTTTTTAACCAAATTAGTACGTTTTAAAATCCCCCTATTTTGAAGACCTATAACTTTTTCATTTTTCCGTATAAGCGGCGGTATGAGGGCTCATTTTTTGCGCCATGATCTTTATATTGATACCATATTTGCTTATACGAAACTTTTATTACATTTTTTTTATAAAAAATTTTTTGGGAATAAAGTGTTATAAAAAATGCAGCTATTTTGGACTTTTTTTTTTTTTTTTTTTTACGTTCACGCCGTTCACCGTACGGGATCGTTTACATTTTATTTAATAGATCAGATATTTACGCACGCGGCGATACCCAATATGTATATAAAAAAAAATTACACTTTTTGGGGGTAAAATAGGAAAAATGGGACAATTTACATTTTTTATTGGGAGAGGGGGTTTTCACATTTTTTTTAACTTTAATTTTTACACTCTTATTGTCCCCATAGAGGACTATTTATAGCAACCATTCGATTGCTAATGCTGTTCAGTGCTATGTATAGGACATAGCACTGATCAGCATTATCGGTCATCTTCTGCTCTGGTCTGCGGGAAGGCAGATCAGAGCAGAAGACTCCCGGAAGGCAGTGGAGCCAGGTGAGGGGACCTCAGTCTGCCGTGCAGGATGATCGGATCGCAGCGGCAGCGCTGCGGGCGATCCGATCATCCTGTTAAGTGACCGCGATGCTGCAGATGCCGTGATCTGTATTGATCACGGCATCTGAGGGGTTAATGGCGGACATCCGCAGGATCGCGGGTGTCCGCCATTACCAGCGGGTCCCTGGCTGTGATCCACAGCCGGGACCTGCCGCGCATGATGCCGACATCACTTCGATGCCCGCGGTTATGCTCAGGACGTAAATGTACCGCCTGGTGCGTTAAGTACCACATCACCAGGACGTACATTTACGTCCTGCGTCGTTAAGGGGTTAAATTAGAAAGTCCAGATACCCTTTTAAGGATATGTTTCTCTTAGGGCCTTGCCTTGGTGGACCGAACCTCTCGGCCCGAGACCATTTTTCTTCTAAAGACAGAGGACCTTTCCGAAGACACTCAGGAGAGGTTCAATACTCTCTTCAGTATGAGAGAGAAGTGGACAGAAGCTGATATTTCACCATATATACAGTAAGTAGTTTAGCGCATCATGAAGTTCTGTACCCAAAGATCCTGGACACAACCCATAGTGTTTCCTTATGTAACCGGGTCTTCATTAAAACCTGTATTTTAAAGTTTACAGAAAATGTACAATAAAAGGCATCCAGTGCTACAAGATCTTCATTCCACATTCATACAGTATGTCTTAATAAAGCGGGGATGTGTGAATTTGGATTGTGTTCGTTATTTATCACAGGCAGTCTGAACACTTACATGGCTATAATCCATTGGATTTAATAAAGTCCTTGCAATGGATGGCAATTCTGCATTATATTGTATGTGAAAAGCCTTATCTTTGTTAGTTCCATCCCTTGTGTCCTCTGTACATGATCACTGACTCTGGGTTATGTCCTGATTTCCTTGTGTTTTCTCAGAGACCTGTGCGGTGAGAAGCAAACCATTGGAGCCCTGCTGACCAAGTATGCACGGTCTTCTCTTCAGAATGGCGTAAAAGTGTTTAATTCCAGACGACCAATTTCCTAAAGCAATGTACTGATGTAATGTTGTAATATATTGTGGTTTCCATTTTAAGATTTTATTGTATGGTAGTGTTGTAGCATGTGTTATTTGTGTGACTGTGTCTATTTCAAGAAGAACACTCTTTGTGGAAGCAGGTATTGTGTATTGCGTAATTTTTTCTACCTTGATATTGCTCTGTATTTTTTGCTCAGTCTCGGTAAGCGCCACAGACTGGGAAGGGGCGTTCCCCAGCAGGTGTGACCTCATCTGAATCCATACAGGGGAGAACTTCCTCCCTCACTCTGCTACACACAGCCCAGAGCAGTTCAGTGTGAGATGGCTGTAATTGGCTGAGGTCGCACCCCCCCCCCCCTAAACTCTCCTGTACACTGTACTGAGCTGAGGTACCATCTGCATTTTCTGACTTTTGTCTCTGCAAGGACCAGAAGGAGGACCCCTAGTTTCCAAACTTTTAGGGGTTAGCTTAACACACAAAGTTAAACAATTTTATAAAGATTTATATTAGAAAGGAAATTGAAATAGGCTAATCTATAAATTATTAATTTTTTCTTACTGATGACAGGTACCGTTTTAAAACCTTAAATACTGAATCTCAGGTCCATGATTTCTCATCCGGTTTGAGTAACATTGGTGCAGAAAAAAATGCAAGAAAAAACATTGTCCACAACAACGACTAGAGATGAGCGAACTTACAGTAAATTCGATTTGTCACTAACTTTTCGGCTCTGCAGTTGATGACTTATCCTGCATAAATTAGTTCAGCTTTCAGGTGCTCCCGTGGGCTGGAAAAGGTGGATACAGTCCTAGGAGACTCTTTCCTAGGACTATATCCACCTTTTCCAGCCCACCGGAGCACCGGAAAGCTGAACTAATTTATGCAGGAAAAGTCATCAACTGATGAGCCGAAAAGTTTGTGACGAATCGAATTTACTGTAAGTTCGCTCATCTCTAGCACCGACCAATAAGCTAAATACTTGCAATGTTGTTGGATGCACAATTTAACAATTGTCAAGTGGACATGTTATTCCATTATTTAATAAAAAAAAAAAACGGGGAAAATTTCCTTCATGGCAAATGGTGGAATAAATAGAAATTGGTTTATTATCACTACCTACGAATTCTGTTACTTTGGATACGGAGGAAAAATGCAAATCCATGACTTAGCAATCAATCTAATCTATAGCTACCTTGCTGGGACCCCCACGATCCGTGATCTCCATAAAGCACCTGCGTTCTATGCGGAGCTGCTGCTCCAGTCTCGGAAACCTCTGTCTTTCCGGGACTGGAGACAAGATGTCACGCCAAGCCCCCTCCATTCATGTCTATGGGAGGGGGCGCCATCACGATCAGACATCTTATCCCCTATACTTTGCTCTGTGCACATATAATGGTTGATAAGAGACCGAGCTAAGATCTAAAACTCCTAACTAGGCCTAATAGGGATCAATCTGACACAAGTAAAAATTACAACTCAGCTCTGCATAAAGATTATTAAAACAAAAACCTCATAGACTATAATGGACCCTGTGGTTCTGTGACAAAAACATTTTACCAGCTGGAAGTGACCAGGAAAAAAACATACAAACCTGCTAGCAGTATTATTCTGTCCAATCAAATGCTTATAAATAAACCATTAAAGGGGTACTCCGGCACTTAGACATCTTATCCCCTATCCAAAGGATAAGGGATAAGATGCCTGATTGCGGGGGTTCTGCCGCTGGGGACCCCTGTGATGTTGCACGCAGCACCCCGTTAAAATCAGTCCCCGGAGTGTGTTCGCACTGGGTCTGATTACTGTCGATCATGGTGGAGCACTGATGTCACTATGCTCCGGCCCCTTGAGGACGTCACTTAGGTGACAAAACATGTTGGGGGGGGCCTCGGTAAAGTGTTTTTAACATCAGCACAATACACACTGCAGATGGGTCTAGGGTATTGATTGACATATAGTTTCCGCTTGAATAGCGGTATTGGGCACGAGTACAAAATAGTGCCAGAAGTGCTGGGTTTTTTAACCCTTTTTTTTTTTTTTTTCTATTTTTGCTTATATTTATTTACAAAATGATTAAAAGTTACATATTATCCCTATTTTAAGGTGGGGGGGGGGGCGCTGGGGGGAAGTGGATTAGTGAACTCTGCCTATGTGTTGGTGCAATATTACAACGAATTGGAATTTTTTGGAGAGGGGTGGCTTTTTTTTTTTTTTTTCTTTTTAACAAAAGCAGCTATGTTTTTCTTACTCCAGACAAGCTGCTTAAAGGGGTACCCTGGTGGAAAACTTTTTTTTTTTTAAATCAACTGGTGCCAGAAAGTTAAACAGATTTGTAAATTACTTCTATTAAAAAATATTAATCCTTCCAGTACTTATTAGCTGCTGTTATGATGCACAGGAAGTTCCCCGCGACCCCGCATCACATCGCGTCGGTCCCGGCGCTCATCAACGGCCGGGACCCGCGGCTAATACCACACATCGCCGATCGTGGCAATGTGCGGTATTAACCCTTTAGAAGCTGCGGTCAAAGCTGACCGCCGCTTCTAAAGCGAAAGTATCCCAGCTAGTCAGTCGGGCTGTTCGGGACCGCCGCGGTGAAATCGCGGCGTCCCGAACAGCTTACAGGACACTGGTGTCCGATCGACGAATGACTGCTCCGTGCCTGAGATCCAGGCAGGAGCAGTCAAGCGCCGATAACACTGATCACAGGTGTGTTGATACATGCCAGTGATCAGCATAGGAGATCAGTGTGTGCAGTGTTATAGGTCCCTATGGGACCTATAACACTGAAAAAAATAAGTGAAAAAAAAGTGTTAATAAAGGTCATTTAACCCCTTCCCTAAGAAAAGTTTGAATCACCCCCACTTTTCCCATAAAAAAAAAAACAGTGTAAATAAAAAAAAAATAAACATGTGTTATCGCCGCGTGCGTAAATGTCCGAACTATAAACATATATACGGTAATTAATTAAACCACACGGTCAATGGCGTACATGCAAAAAAATTCTATTTTGGTCACTTTTTATACTATTAAAAAATGAATAAAAAGTGATCAAAAAGTCCGATCAAAACAAAAATTGTACCGTTAAAAACTGCAGATCAGGGCACAAAAAATGAGTCCTCATACCGCCCTGTACGTGGAAAAATAAAAAAAGTTATAGGGGTCAGAAGATGACATTTTTAAACGTATAAATTTTCCTGCAAGTAGTTATGATTTTTTCCAGAAGTGCGACAAAATCAAACCTATATAAGTAGGGGATCATTTTAACCGTATGGATCTACAGAATAATGTGTAATTTTTACCAAAATATGCACTGCGTAGAAATGGAAGCCCCCAAAAGTTACAAAATGGCGTTTTTTTTTTTCCGCTTTTGTCGCACAATGATTTTTTTTTCCGCTTCGCCGTGAATTTTTGGGTAAAATGACTCACTGGAAAGTAGAATTGGTGACGCAAAAAATAAGCCATAATATGGATTTTTTTGTGGAAAATTGAAAGGGTTATGATTTTTAAAAGGTAAGGAGGAAAAAACGAAAGTGCAAAAACTGAAAAACCCTCAGTCCTTAAGGGGTTAAAGTTTCTTGGGATTCTTTAAATCAGTGGTCTCAAGCTGTGGCCCTCTAGATGTTGCAAAACTTCAACTCCCAGCATGCCCGGACAGCCGACGAAACTACGCTGAAAATTCTGCATTGTGGGGGAGAATTATCAGAACCTGTCCAGAGGAAAAGTTTCTCAGTTGCCCATAGCAACCAATCAGATCGCTTCTTTCATTTTTTAAAGGCCTTGTTAAAAATGAAAGAAGCCATCTGGTTGCTATGGGCAATTGCACCTCTCTTCCTCTACACTAATTTTGATGAATCTCCCCATGTGTGTTTAGTAAAAAACTTAGATTCCTATTGAAAACAATGGGATGTGGTTTTGGAGAGGGAAGAGGTATGGATTACACAAGCAACAAAGTGAGAGAAAAAAAATCCATAGTGTGAAGAGGACGGAAATTTTGATGTGGAGGTCGGAACAGAATTCGGGTCATATGAACTGTACATGAGGGTTACACTGTGTGAAATCTTGCTGGTAATCTCACACGTGACTACACTAGGGAATGTTTGTTTTCCCAAATCAAAGATGGCGGTAGGTAAATCTGCGGTCACGTGATTAGCGGAAATCTCGCGAGAAGAGAGCTGTGCGGGAAGCGGAAGTGCTGCCGGTCGGGGCACAGAGCTGAGAGCGGGAGAGACGCTGGGCTGCTGCAGGGGACGGGGAGCGCCGGGTAACCATAGCAACAGCGCGGCTCCGCCCCTGACACCGGGGCCCCCGGCGGCCGCGGAGCCTGGGAGAGGAGCCGAGGGCCCTCTGGCTGCGGAGCGGGCACCATGAATAGGAAGAAGGGAGACAAGGGCTTCGAGAGCCCCCGACCATACAAACTATAAGTATCTTTGTGTGGTGTTTACTGTGTGTGTGTTCTGTCCTGTGTACATGTATGTATGTATGTGTGATCTGTCCTGTGTGTTCTGTCCTGTGTACATGTATGTATGTGTGTGTTCTGTCCTGTGTGTGTGTGTGTGTGTGTGTGTTCTGTCCTGTGTACATACGTGTGTGTGTGTTCTGTCCTGTGTACATACATGTGTGTGTGTGTGTTCTGTCCTGTGTGTGTGTGTGTGTTCTGTCCTGTGTACATACATGTGTGTGTGTTCTGTCCTGTGTACATGTATGTGTGTGTTCTGTCCTGTGTACATGTATGTGTGTGTTCTGTCCTGTGTACATGTATGTATGTATGTGTGATCTGTCCTGTGTGTTCTGTCCTGTGTACATGTATGTATGTGTGTGTTCTGTCCTGTGTGTGTGTGTGTGTGTGTGTGTTCTGTCCTGTGTACATACGTGTGTGTGTGTTCTGTCCTGTGTACATACGTGTGTGTGTGTTCTGTCCTGTGTACATACATGTGTGTGTGTGTGTGTTCTGTCCTGTGTGTGTGTGTGTGTTCTGTCCTGTGTGTGTGTGTGTGTTCTGTCCTGTGTACATGTGTGTGTGTTCTGTCCTGTGTACATGTGTGTGTGTGTTCTGTCCTGTGTACATGTATGTGTGTGTTCTGTCCTGTGTACATGTATGTGTGTGTTCTGTCCTGTGTACATGTATGTGTGTGTTCTGTCCTGTGTACATGTATGTGTGTGTTCTGTCCTGTGTACATGTATGTGTGTGTTCTGTCCTGTGTACATGTATGTGTGTGTTCTGTCCTGTGTACATGTATGTGTGTGTTCTGTCCTGTGTACATGTATGTGTGTGTTCTGTCCTGTGTACATGTATGTGTGTGTTCTGTCCTGTGTACATGTATGTGTGTGTTCTGTCCTGTGTACATGTATGTGTGTGTTCTGTCCTGTGTACATGTGTGTTCTGTCCTGTGTACATGTGTGTTCTGTCCTGTGTACATGTGTGTTCTGTCCTGTGTACGTGTGTGTTCTGTCCTGTGTACGTGTGTGATCTGTCCTGTGTACATACGTGTGTGATCTGTCCTGTGTACATACATGTGTGTGTGTGTTCTGTCCTGTGTACATACATGTGTGTGTGTGTTCTGTCCTGTGTACATGTGTGTGTGTGTTCTGTCCTGTGTACATGTGTGTGTGTGTTCTGTCCTGTGTACATGTGTGTGTGTGTTCTGTCCTGTGTACATGTGTGTGTGTGTTCTGTCCTGTGTACATGTGTGTGTGTGTTCTGTCCTGTGTACATGTGTGTGTGTGTTCTGTCCTGTGTACATGTGTGTGTGTGTTCTGTCCTGTGTACATGTATGTGTGTGTTCTGTCCTGTGTACATGTATGTGTGTGTTCTGTCCTGTGTATGTGTGTGTTCTGTCCTGTGTACATGTATGTGTGTGTTCTGTCCTGTGTACATGTATGTGTGTGTTCTGTCCTGTGTATGTGTGTGTTCTGTCCTGTGTACGTGTATGTGTGTGTTCTGTCCTGTGTATGATCTGTCCTGTGTACGTACGTGTGTGATCTGTCCTGTGTACGTACGTGTGTGATCTGTCCTGTGTACGTACGTGTGTGATCTGTCCTGTGTACGTACGTGTTCTGTCCTGTGTACGTACGTACATATGTGTGTCCTGTCCTGTGTACGTACGTACATATGTGTGTCCTGTCCTGTGTACGTACGTACATGTGTGTCCTGTCCTGTGTACGTACGTACATATGTGTGTCCTGTCCTGTGTACGTACGTACATATGTGTGTCCTGTCCTGTGTACGTACGTACATATGTGTGTCCTGTCCTGTGTACGTACGTACATATGTGTGTCCTGTCCTGTGTACGTACGTACATATGTGTGTCCTGTCCTGTGTACGTACGTACATATGTGTGTCCTGTCCTGTGTACGTACGTACATATGTGTGTCCTGTCCTGTGTACGTACGTACATATGTGTGTCCTGTCCTGTGTACGTACGTACATATGTGTGTCCTGTCCTGTGTACGTACGTACATATGTGTGTTCTGTCCTGTGTACGTGTGTTCTGTCCTGTGTACGTACGTACATATGTGTGTTCTGTCCTGTGTACGTGTGTGTTCTGTCCTGTGTACGTACGTGCATATGTGTGTTCTGTCCTGTGTACGTGTGTGTTCTGTCCTGTGTACGTACGTGCATATGTGTGTTCTGTCCTGTGTACGTGTGTGTTCTGTCCTGTGTACGTACGTGCATATGTGTGTTCTGTCCTGTGTACGTGTGTGTTCTGTCCTGTGTACGTACGTGCATATGTGTGTTCTGTCCTGTGTACATGTATGTGTGTGATCTGTCCTGTGTACGTACGTGTGTGATCTGTCCTGTGTACGTACGTACATATGTGTGTTCTGTCCTGTGTACGTACGTACATATGTGTGTTCTGTCCGGTGTACGTACGTACATATGTGTGTTCTGTCCTGTGTACGTACGTACATATGTGTGTTCTGTCCTGTGTACGTGTGTGTTCTGTCCTGTGTACGTACGTACATATGTGTGTTCTGTCCTGTGTACGTGTGTGTTCTGTCCTGTGTACGTACGTACATATGTGTGTTCTGTCCTGTGTACGTGTGTGTTCTGTCCTGTGTACGTACGTACATATGTGTGTTCTGTCCTGTGTACGTGTGTGTTCTGTCCTGTGTACGTACGTACATATGTGTGTTCTGTCCTGTGTACGTGTGTGTTCTGTCCTGTGTACGTACGTACATATGTGTGTTCTGTCCTGTGTACGTGTGTGTTCTGTCCTGTGTACGTACGTACATATGTGTGTTCTGTCCTGTGTACGTGTGTGTGTGTTCTGTCCTGTGTGTGTGTGTGTGTTCTGTCCTGTGTACATACATGTGTGTGTGTTCTGTCCTGTGTACATGTATGTGTGTGTTCTGTCCTGTGTACATGTATGTGTGTGTTCTGTCCTGTGTACATGTATGTATGTATGTGTGATCTGTCCTGTGTGTTCTGTCCTGTGTACATGTATGTATGTGTGTGTTCTGTCCTGTGTGTGTGTGTGTGTGTGTGTTCTGTCCTGTGTACATACGTGTGTGTGTGTTCTGTCCTGTGTACATACGTGTGTGTGTGTTCTGTCCTGTGTACATACGTGTGTGTGTGTTCTGTCCTGTGTACATACATGTGTGTGTGTGTGTGTTCTGTCCTGTGTGTGTGTGTGTGTGTTCTGTCCTGTGTGTGTGTGTGTGTTCTGTCCTGTGTACATGTGTGTGTGTTCTGTCCTGTGTACATGTATGTGTGTGTTCTGTCCTGTGTACATGTATGTGTGTGTTCTGTCCTGTGTACATGTATGTGTGTGTTCTGTCCTGTGTACATGTATGTGTGTGTTCTGTCCTGTGTACATGTATGTGTGTGTTCTGTCCTGTGTACATGTATGTGTGTGTTCTGTCCTGTGTACATGTATGTGTGTGTTCTGTCCTGTGTACATGTATGTGTGTGTTCTGTCCTGTGTACATGTATGTGTGTGTTCTGTCCTGTGTACATGTATGTGTGTGTTCTGTCCTGTGTACATGTATGTGTGTGTTCTGTCCTGTGTACATGTATGTGTGTGTTCTGTCCTGTGTACATGTATGTGTGTGTTCTGTCCTGTGTACATGTGTGTTCTGTCCTGTGTACATGTGTGTTCTGTCCTGTGTACATGTGTGTTCTGTCCTGTGTACATGTGTGTTCTGTCCTGTGTACATGTGTGTTCTGTCCTGTGTACATACGTGTGTGATCTGTCCTGTGTACATACATGTGTGTGTGTGATCTGTCCTGTGTACATACATGTGTGTGTGTGATCTGTCCTGTGTACATACATGTGTGTGTGTGTTCTGTCCTGTGTACATACATGTGTGTGTGTGTTCTGTCCTGTGTACATGTGTGTGTGTGTTCTGTCCTGTGTACATGTGTGTGTGTGTTCTGTCCTGTGTACATGTGTGTGTGTGTTCTGTCCTGTGTACATGTGTGTGTGTGTTCTGTCCTGTGTACATGTGTGTGTGTGTGTGTTCTGTCCTGTGTACATGTGTGTGTGTGTGTTCTGTCCTGTGTACATGTGTGTGTGTGTTCTGTCCTGTGTACATGTGTGTGTGTGTTCTGTCCTGTGTACATGTGTGTGTGTGTTCTGTCCTGTGTACATGTATGTGTGTGTTCTGTCCTGTGTATGTGTGTGTTCTGTCCTGTGTACATGTATGTGTGTGTTCTGTCCTGTGTATGTGTGTGTTCTGTCCTGTGTACGTGTATGTGTGTGTTCTGTCCTGTGTATGATCTGTCCTGTGTACGTACGTGTGTGATCTGTCCTGTGTACGTACGTGTGTGATCTGTCCTGTGTACGTACGTGTGTGATCTGTCCTGTGTACGTACGTGTTCTGTCCTGTGTACGTACGTACATATGTGTGTCCTGTCCTGTGTACGTACGTACATATGTGTGTCCTGTCCTGTGTACGTACGTACATATGTGTGTCCTGTCCTGTGTACGTACGTACATATGTGTGTCCTGTCCTGTGTACGTACGTACATATGTGTGTCCTGTCCTGTGTACGTACGTACATATGTGTGTCCTGTCCTGTGTACGTACGTACATATGTGTGTCCTGTCCTGTGTACGTACGTACATATGTGTGTCCTGTCCTGTGTACGTACGTACATATGTGTGTCCTGTCCTGTGTACGTACGTACATATGTGTGTCCTGTCCTGTGTACGTACGTACATATGTGTGTCCTGTCCTGTGTACGTACGTACATATGTGTGTTCTGTCCTGTGTACGTGTGTTCTGTCCTGTGTACGTACGTACATATGTGTGTTCTGTCCTGTGTACGTGTGTGTTCTGTCCTGTGTACGTACGTGCATATGTGTGTTCTGTCCTGTGTACGTGTGTGTTCTGTCCTGTGTACGTACGTGCATATGTGTGTTCTGTCCTGTGTACGTGTGTGTTCTGTCCTGTGTACGTACGTGCATATGTGTGTTCTGTCCTGTGTACGTGTGTGTTCTGTCCTGTGTACGTACGTGCATATGTGTGTTCTGTCCTGTGTACATGTATGTGTGTGATCTGTCCTGTGTACGTACGTGTGTGATCTGTCCTGTGTACGTACGTGTTCTGTCCTGTGTACGTACGTACATATGTGTGTTCTGTCCTGTGTACGTACGTACATATGTGTGTTCTGTCCGGTGTACGTACGTACATATGTGTGTTCTGTCCTGTGTACGTACGTACATATGTGTGTTCTGTCCTGTGTACGTGTGTGTTCTGTCCTGTGTACGTACGTACATATGTGTGTTCTGTCCTGTGTACGTGTGTGTTCTGTCCTGTGTACGTACGTACATATGTGTGTTCTGTCCTGTGTACGTGTGTGTTCTGTCCTGTGTACGTACGTACATATGTGTGTTCTGTCCTGTGTACGTGTGTGTTCTGTCCTGTGTACGTACGTACATATGTGTGTTCTGTCCTGTGTACGTGTGTGTTCTGTCCTGTGTACGTACGTACATATGTGTGTTCTGTCCTGTGTACGTGTGTGTTCTGTCCTGTGTACGTACGTACATATGTGTGTTCTGTCCTGTGTACGTGTGTGTTCTGTCCTGTGTACGTACGTACATATGTGTGTTCTGTCCTGTGTACGTGTGTGTTCTGTCCTGTGTACGTACGTACATATGTGTGTTCTGTCCTGTGTACGTGTGTGTTCTGTCCTGTGTACGTACGTACATATGTGTGTTCTGTCCTGTGTACGTGTGTGTTCTGTCCTGTGTACGTACGTACATATGTGTGTTCTGTCCTGTGTACGTGTGTGTTCTGTCCTGTGTACGTACGTACATATGTGTGTTCTGTCCTGTGTACGTGTGTGTTCTGTCCTGTGTACATGTATGTGTGTGATCTGTCCTGTGTACGTGTGTGTTCTGTCCTGTGTACGTGTGTGTTCTGTCCTGTGTACATGTATGTGTGTGTTCTGTCCTGTGTACGTGTGTGTTCTGTCCTGTGTACATGTATGTGTGTGATCTGTCCTGTGTACGTGTGTGTTCTGTCCTGTGTACGTACGTACATATGTGTGTTCTGTCCTGTGTACGTACGTACATATGTGTGTTCTGTCCTGTGTACATACGTACATATGTGTGTTCTGTCCTGTGTACATGTATGTGTGATCTGTCCTGTGTACATGTATGTATGTGTGATCTGTCCTGTGTACATGTATGTATGTGTGATCTGTCCTGTGTACATGTATGTATGTGTGATCTGTCCTGTGTACATGTATGTATGTGTGATCTGTCCTGTGTATATGTATGTGTGATCTGTCCTGTGTATATGTATGTGTGTTCTGTCCTGTGTATATGTATGTGTGATCTGTCCTGTGTACATGTATGTGTGTGTGATCTGTCCTGTGTACATGTATGTGTGTGTGATCTGTCCTGTGTACATGTATGTGTGTGTGATCTGTCCTGTGTACATGTATGTGTGTGTGATCTGTCCTGTGTACATGTATGTGTGTGTGATCTGTCCTGTGTACTTGTATGTGTGTGTGATCTGTCCTGTGTACGTGTGTGTGTGTGTGTTGTGTCCTGTGTACGTGTGTGTGTGTGTGTTGTGTCCTGTGTACGTGTGTGTTGTGTCCTGTCCTGTGTACGTGTGTGTTGTGTCCTGTGTACGTGTGTGTGTGTTGTGTCCTGTGTTCCGATGTGTGTGTTGTGTCCTGTGTGTGTTGTGTCCTGTGTACGTGTGTGTGTGTTGTGTCCTGTGTGTGTGTTGTGTCCTGTGTACGTGTGTGTGTGTGTTGTGTCCTGTGTACGTGTGTGTGTGTGTTGTGTCCTGTGTACGTGTGTGTGTGTGTTGTGTCGTGTGTGTGTGTTGTGTCCTGTGTGTGTGTGTTGTGTCCTGTGTGTGTGTGTTGTGTCCTGTGTACGTGTGTGTGTGTGTTGTGTCCTGTGTACGTGTGTGTGTGTGTTGTGTCCTGTGTACGTGTGTGTGTGTGTGTTGTGTCCTGTGTACGTGTGTGTGTGTGTTGTGTCCTGTGTACGTGTGTGTGTGTGTTGTGTCCTGTGTACGTGTGTGTGTGTGTTGTGTACGTGTGTGTGTGTGTTGTGTCCTGTGTACGTGTGTGTGTGTGTTGTGTCCTGTGTACGTGTGTGTGTGTGTTGTGTCCTGTGTACGTGTGTGTGTGTGTTGTGTCCTGTGTACGTGTGTGTGTGTGTTGTGTCCTGTGTACGTGTGTGTGTGTGTTGTGTCCTGTGTACGTGTGTGTGTGTGTTGTGTCCTGTGTGTGTTGTGTCCTGTGTACGTGTGTGTGTGTGTTGTGTCCTGTGTACGTGTGTGTGTTGTGTCCTGTGTACGTGTGTGTGTGTTGTGTCCTGTGTACGTGTGTGTGTGTTGTGTCCGTGTGTGTGTGTGTTGTGTCGTGTGTGTGTGTTGTGTCCTGTGTACGTGTGTGTTGTGTCCTGTGTACGTGTGTGTGTGTTGTGTCCTGTGTACGTGTGTGTGTGTTGTGTCCTGTGTACGTGTGTGTGTGTTGTGTCCTGTGTACGTGTGTGTGTGTGTGTGTTGTGTCCTGTGTGTGTGTGTGTGTTGTGTCCTGTGTGTGTGTGTGTGTTGTGTCCTGTGTACGTGTGTGTGTGTGTGTTGTGTCCTGTGTACGTGTGTGTGTGTGTTGTGTCCTGTGTACGTGTGTGTGTGTGTGTTGTGTCCTGTGTACGTGTGTGTGTGTGTGTTGTGTCCTGTGTACGTGTGTGTGTGTGTGTGTGTTGTGTCCTGTGTACGTGTGTGTGTGTTGTGTCCTGTGTACGTGTGTGTGTGTTGTGTCCTGTGTACGTGTGTGTGTTGTGTCCTGTGTACGTGTGTGTGTGTGTGTTGTGTCCTGTGTACGTGTGTGTGTGTGTGTGTGTTGTGTCCTGTGTACGTGTGTGTGTGTTGTCCTGTGTGTGTTGTGTCCTGTGTACGTGTGTGTGTGTTGTGTCCTGTGTACGTGTGTGTGTTGTGTCCTGTGTACGTGTGTGTGTGTGTTGTGTCCTGTGTACGTGTGTGTGTGTGTTGTCCTGTGTACGTGTGTGTGTGTTGTCCTGTGTACGTGTGTGTGTGTGTGTTGTGTCCTGTGTGTGTGTGTGTGTCGTGTCCTGTGTACGTGTGTGTGTGTCGTGTCCTGTGTACGTGTGTGTGTGTGTCGTGTCCTGTGTACGTGTGTGTGTGTGTCGTGTCCTGTGTACGTGTGTGTGTGTGTCGTGTCCTGTGTACGTGTGTGTGTGTGTCGTGTCCTGTGTACGTGTGTGTGTGTGTCGTGTCCTGTGTACGTGTGTGTGTGTGTCGTGTCCTGTGTACGTGTGTGTGTGTGTGTCGTGTCCTGTGTACGTGTGTGTGTGTGTGTCGTGTCCTGTGTACGTGTGTGTGTGTGTCGTGTCCTGTGTACGTGTGTGTGTGTGTCGTGTCCTGTGTACGTGTGTGTGTGTGTCGTGTCCTGTGTACGTGTGTGTGTGTGTCGTGTCCTGTGTACGTGTGTGTGTGTGTTGTGTCCTGTGTACGTGTGTGTGTGTTGTGTCCTGTGTACGTGTGTGTGTGTGTTGTGTCCTGTGTACGTGTGTGTGTGTGTGTTGTGTCCTGTGTACGTGTGTGTGTGTTGTGTCCTGTGTACGTGTGTGTGTGTGTGTTTTGTGTCCTGTGTACGTGTGTGTGTGTGTGTTGTGTCCTGTGTACGTGTGTGTGTGTTGTGTCCTGTGTACGTGTGTGTGTGTGTGTTGTGTCCTGTGTACGTGTGTGTGTGTGTGTGTTGTGTCCTGTGTACGTGTGTGTGTTGTGTCCTGTGTACGTGTGTGTGTGTGTGTTTTGTGTCCTGTGTACGTGTGTGTGTTGTGTCCTGTGTACGTGTGTGTGTTGTGTCCTGTGTACGTGTGTGTGTTGTGTCCTGTGTACGTGTGTGTGTTGTGTCCTGTGTACGTGTGTGTGTTGTGTCCTGTGTACGTGTGTGTGTTGTGTCCTGTGTACGTGTGTGTGTGTTGTGTCCTGTGTACGTGTGTGTGTGTTGTGTCCTGTGTACGTGTGTGTGTGTTGTGTCCTGTGTACGTGTGTGTGTGTTGTGTCCTGTGTACGTGTGTGTGTGTGTTGTGTCCTGTGTACGTGTGTGTGTGTGTGTGTTGTGTCCTGTGTACGTGTGTGTGTGTGTTGTGTCCTGTGTACGTGTGTGTGTGTTGTGTCCTGTGTACGTGTGTGTGTTTCGTGTCCTGTGTACGTGTGTGTCGTGTCCTGTGTACGTGTGTGTGTGTCGTGTCCTGTGTACGTGTGTGTGTCGTGTCCTGTGTACGTGTGTGTGTCGTGTCCTGTGTACGTGTGTGTGTCGTGTACGTGTGTGTGTCGTGTCCTGTGTACGTGTGTGTCCTGTGTACGTGTGTGTCCTGTGTACGTGTGTGTGTTGTGTACGTGTGTGTGTTGTGTACGTGTGTGTGTTGTGTACGTGTGTGTGTTGTGTACGTGTGTGTGTTGTGTCCTGTGTGTGTGTTGTGTCCTGTGTACCTGTGTGTGTGTGTGTGTGTGTGTGTGTTGTGTCCTGTGTACCTGTGTGTGTGTTGTGTCCTGTGTACGTGTGTGTGTTGTGTCCTGTGTACGTGTGTGTGTGTGTGTGTGTGTGTTGTGTCCTGTGTGTGTGTGTGTGTGTTGTGTCCTGTGTGTGTGTGTGTGTGTTGTGTCCTGTGTACGTGTGTGTGTGTTGTGTCCTGTGTACGTGTGTGTGTGTTGTGTCCTGTGTACGTGTGTGTGTGTTGTGTCCTGTGTACGTGTGTACGTGTGTGTGTCCTGTGTACGTGTGTGTGTCCTGTGTACGTGTACGTGTGTTGTGTCCTGTGTACGTGTGTGTGTGTGTGTGTTGTGTACGTGTGTGTGTGTGTTGTGTCCTGTGTACGTGTGTGTGTGTGTGTTGTGTCCTGTGTGTGTGTGTGTTGTGTCCTGTGTGTGTGTGTGTTGTGTCCTGTGTACGTGTGTGTGTGTTGTGTCCTGTGTACGTGTGTGTGTGTTGTGTCCTGTGTACGTGTGTGTGTGTTGTGTCCTGTGTACGTGTGTGTGTGTTGTGTCCTGTGTACGTGTGTGTGTGTGTGTTGTGTCCTGTGTACGTGTGTGTGTTGTGTCCTGTGTACGTGTGTGTGTGTGTGTTGTGTCCTGTGTACGTGTGTGTGTGTGTGTTGTGTCCTGTGTACGTGTGTGTGTTGTGTCCTGTGTACGTGTGTGTGTGTGTTGTGTCCTGTGTACGTGTGTGTGTGTTGTGTCCTGTGTACGTGTGTGTGTTGTGTCCTGTGTACGTGTGTGTGTTGTGTCCTGTGTACGTGTGTGTGTGTGTGTTGTGTCCTGTGTACGTGTGTGTGTGTGTGTTGTGTCCTGTGTACGTGTGTGTGTTGTGTCCTGTGTACGTGTGTGTGTTGTGTCCTGTGTACGTGTGTGTGTTGTGTCCTGTGTACGTGTGTGTGTGTTGTGTCCTGTGTACGTGTGTGTGTTGTGTCCTGTGTACGTGTGTGTGTTGTGTCCTGTGTACGTGTGTGTGTGTGTGTTGTGTCCTGTGTACGTGTGTGTGTGTGTGTGTTGTGTCCTGTGTACGTGTGTGTGTGTGTGTGTGTTGTGTCCTGTGTATGTGTGTGTGTGTGTGTTGTGTCCTTTGTCCTGTGTACGTGTGTGTGTGTGTGTTGTGTCCTGTGTACGTGTGTGTGTGTGTGTTGTGTCCTGTGTACGTGTGTGTGTGTCCTGTGTACGTGTGTGTGTGTCCTGTGTACGTGTGTGTGTGTCCTGTGTACGTGTGTGTGTGTTGTGTCCTGTGTACGTGTGTGTGTGTGTGTGTGTTGTGTCCTGTGTACGTGTGTGTGTGTGTGTGTGTTGTGTCCTGTGTACGTGTGTGTGTGTGTGTTGTGTCCTGTGTACGTGTGTGTGTGTGTGTTGTGTCCTGTGTACGTGTGTGTGTGTGTGTTGTGTCCTGTGTACGTGTGTGTGTGTTGTGTCCTGTGTACGTGTGTGTGTGTGTGTTGTGTCCTGTGTACGTGTGTGTGTGTGTGTGTTGTGTCCTGTGTACGTGTGTGTGTGTGTGTTGTGTCCTGTGTACGTGTGTGTGTGTGTGTTGTGTCCTGTGTACGTGTGTGTGTGTTGTGTCCTGTGTACGTGTGTGTGTGTGTGTTGTGTCCTGTGTACGTGTGTGTTGTGTCCTGTGTACGTGTGTGTTGTGTCCTGTGTACGTGTGTGTGTGTGTTGTGTCCTGTGTACGTGTGTGTGTGTGTTGTGTCCTGTGTACGTGTGTGTGTGTGTTGTGTCCTGTGTACGTGTGTGTGTTGTGTCCTGTGTACGTGTGTGTGTTGTGTCCTGTGTACGTGTTGTGTCCTGTGTGTGTGTTGTGTACGTGTGTGTGTTGTGTCCTGTGTACCTGTGTGTGTGTGTGTGTGTTGTGTCCTGTGTACCTGTGTGTGTGTGTGTGTGTGTTGTGTCCTGTGTACCTGTGTGTGTGTGTGTGTTGTGTCCTGTGTACGTGTGTGTGTGTGTTGTGTCCTGTGTACGTGTGTGTGTGTGTGTGTGTGTTGTGTCCTGTGTACGTGTGTGTGTGTTGTGTCCTGTGTACGTGTGTGTGTGTTGTGTCCTGTGTACGTGTGTGTGTGTTGTGTCCTGTGTACGTGTGTGTGTGTTGTGTCCTGTGTACGTGTGTGTGTGTTGTGTCCTGTGTACGTGTGTGTGTGTTGTGTCCTGTGTACGTGTGTGTGTTGTGTCCTGTGTACGTGTGTACGTGTGTGTTGTGTCCTGTCTACGTGTGTGTGTCCTGTGTGTGTGTGTCCTGTGTACGTGTGTGTGTGTGTGTGTCCTGTGTACGTGTGTGTGTGTGTGTGTCCTGTGTACGTGTGTGTGTGTGTTGTGTCCTGTGTACGTGTGTGTGTGTGTGTCCTGTGTACGTGTGTGTGTGTGTTGTGTCCTGTGTACGTGTGTGTGTGTACGTGTGTGTGTGTGTTGTGTCCTGTGTACGTGTGTGTGTGTTGTGTCCTGTGTACGTGTGTGTGTGTTGTGTCCTGTGTACGTGTGTGTGTGTTGTGTCCTGTGTACGTGTGTGTGTTGTGTCCTGTGTACGTGTGTGTGTTGTGTCCTGTGTACGTGTGTCTGTGTTGTGTCCTGTGTACGTGTGTGTGTGTTGTGTCCTGTGTACGTGTGTGTGTTGTGTCCTGTGTACGTGTGTGTGTTGTGTCCTGTGTACGTGTGTGTGTGTTGTGTCCTGTGTGTGTGTGTTGTGTCCTGTGTACCTGTGTGTTGTGTCCTGTGTACCTGTGTGTTGTGTCCTGTGTACGTGTGTGTTGTGTCCTGTGTACGTGTGTGTGTTGTGTCCTGTGTACGTGTGTGTGTTGTGTCCTGTGTGTGTGTTGTGTCCTGTGTACGTGTGTGTTGTGTCCTGTGTACGTGTGTGTGTTTTGTCCTGTGTACGTGTGTGTGTTTTGTCCTGTGTACGTGTGTGTGTTTTGTCCTGTGTACGTGTACGTGTTGTGTCCTGTGTACGTGTACGTGTTGTGTCCTGTGTACGTGTGTGTGTTGTGTACGTACGTGTGTGTGTTGTGTCCTGTGTACCTGTGTGTGTGTGTGTGTGTTGTGTCCTGTGTACCTGTGTGTGTGTGTGTGTGTGTTGTGTCCTGTGTACGTGTGTGTTGTGTCCTGTGTACATGTGTGTTGTGTCCTGTGTACGTGTGTGTTGTGTCCTGTGTACGTGTGTGTTGTGTCCTGTGTACGTGTGTGTTGTGTCCTGTGTACGTGTGTGTGTTGTGTCCTGTGTACGTGTGTGTGTTGTGTCCTGTGTACGTGTGTGTGTTGTGTCCTGTGTACGTGTGTTGTGTCCTGTGTACGTGTCCTGTGTGTCCTGTGTACGTGTGTGTGTCCTGTGTACGTGTGTGTGTTGTGTCCTGTGTGTGTGTTGTGTCCTGTGTGTGTGTTGTGTCATGTGTACGTGTGTGTGTTGTGTCCTGTGTACCTGTGTGTGTGTGTTGTGTCCTGTGTACCTGTGTGTGTGTGTGTAGGTGTGTGTTGTGTCCTGTGTAGGTGTGTGTTGTGTCCTGTGTAGGTGTGTGTTGTCCTGTGTACGTGTGTGTTGTGTCCTGTGTACGTGTGTGTTGTGTCCTGTGTACGTGTGTGTGTGTCCTGTGTACCTGTGTGTGTGTTGTGTCCTGTGTACGTGTGTGTGTTGTGTCCTGTGTACGTGTGTGTGTGTTGTGTCCTGTGTACCTGTGTGTTGTGTCCTGTGTACGTGTGTGTGTTGTGTCCTGTGTACCTGTGTGTTGTGTCCTGTGTACGTGTGTGTGTGTTGTGTCCTGTGTACCTGTACCTGTGTGTGTGTGTTGTGTCCTGTGTACCTGTACCTGTGTGTGTGTGTTGTGTCCTGTGTACCTGTACCTGTGTGTGTGTGTTGTGTCCTGTGTACCTGTACCTGTGTGTGTGTGTTGTGTACTGTGTACCTGTGTGTGTGTATTATATGTTATAAAGTGACTCTCTGTGTTCTCCTTACACGACTCACCAGGTCGTCTGCATCAACAATATCAACTTCCAGCGGAAATCTGTAATAGTGAGTATGCCTCCTCCTATTCCGCCACCTCCTCTTCCCTCTTCCCCACCACCACCTCCTCTTCCCCCTTCCCCACCACCACCTCCTCTTCCCCCTTCCCCACCACCACCTCCTCTTCCCCCTTCCCCACCACCACCTCCTCTTCCCCCTTCCCCACCACCACCTCCTCTTCCCCCTTCCCCACCACCACCTCCTCTTCCCCCTTCCCCACCACCACCTCCTCTTCCCCCTTCCCCACCACCACCTCCTCTTCCCCCTTCCCCACCACCACCTCCTCCCCCTTCCCCACCACCACCTCCTCTTCCCCCTTCCCCACCACCACCTCCTCCCCCTTCCCCACCACCACCTCCTCCCCCTTCCCCACCACCACCTCCTCCCCCTTCCCCACCACCACCTCCTCTTCCCCCTTCCCCACCACCACCTCCTCTATCCTCCTTCCCCTCCACCACCTCCTCTTCCCTCCTTCCCCCTCCACCACATCCTCTTCCCTCCTTCCCCCTCCACCACATCCTCTTCCCTCCTTCCCCCTCCACCACATCCTCTTCCTCCTTCCCCTCCACCACCTCCTCTTCCTCTCCACCACCTCCTCTTCCCCCTTCCTCTCCACCACATCCTCTTCCCTCCTTCCCCTCCACCACCTCCTCTTCCCCTCCACCACCTCCTCTTCCCCTCCACCTCCATCACCTCTTCCTCCTTCCCCCTCCACCACCTCCTCTTCCTCCTTCCCCTTCACCACCACCTCTTCCCCTCCACCTCCACCTCCTCTTCCCTCCTTACCCTCCACCACCTCCTCTTCCCTCCTTACCCTCCACCACCTCCTCTTCCCTCCTTCCCCTCCACCACCTCCTCTTCCCTCCTTACCCTCCACCACCTCCTCTTCCCTCCTTACCCTCCACCACCTCCTCTTCCCTCCTTACCCTCCACCACCTCCTCTTCCCTCCTTACCCTCCACCACCTCCTCTTCCCTCCTTACCCTCCACCACCTCCTCTTCCCTCCTTACCCTCCACCACCTCCTCTTCCCTCCTTACCCTCCACCACCTCCTCTTCCCTCCTTACCCTCCACCACCTCCTCTTCCCTCCTTACCCTCCACCACCTCCTCTTCCCTCCTTACCCTCCACCACCTCCTCTTCCTATTCTCTGTCCGTCTTACCTGTCGCTTCTATATAGCTTTCTCTGATGATCCATCCGTGGTCCTTCCTGATGAGGCCAGATAATCACATTCCATATTACCATACAATTCTCAGTGTCTCTATCCCCATTCCAGTTCCCGCTCTCCTCTCCTGGGGAAGAAAAGCTTGGGCCGGTGGTCTCAAACTGTGGCCCTCCAGATGTTGCAAAACTTTAACTCCCAGCATGCCCGGAGAGCCAACGGCTTAGGGGCTGATACCAATACCATCTACAGCTTGTAACAACTGTGCTGGCTCGAATTAATTCGCTGCAGCTCTCTGGCTCAATTACTCCAGTAACGTCCATTTATGGATGGAGGAATATGGGGAGAGATGTATATGAGTCAGTCGTCTGCTATATACCCTTTCTCTACGTCACCGTTCATTATATAGGAGCAATGCTGCAGCTGACTGTATGTCTCCACTATACACTGCATCCTGTCCATTCCAGTAACTATATACTTAGTGGGTGAAGCAATATTAATGTGCAGCCTCAGACCTCCTTTTCCATCTTCCATGTAGGGTTTCGTGGAGCTGACGATTTTCCCCACGGTCACCAATCTGAACAGGATCAAGCTGAACAGCAAACAGTGCAGGATCTATCGAGTGAAGGTGAATGATCTAGAGGCAGCGTTTATCTACAATGACCCCACGCTGGAAGTGTGTCACCACGAGACCAAACAGTGAGTAATCCCTAAGAGAGGTAATAAGGGACCAGGGGGTTCTGCCGGCAGAGAAGCAGGCGACTTTAGGTGCTTGTACCAGTATAAAAATATAATTTATGCTCTTTGCTCTGCCTGTTGTATCTAGTATAATATCATTATCTTTCTTACATCACGAGACAAACAGATTAATACGTTTTTCCTTTTAATTTAGGCGCAACCTCAACTACTTCTCCAATGCATATGTAGCAGCTGTCAGTGCAGTCGACCCAGACGCAGGAAACGGAGAACTCTGCATTAAAGTCCCATCAGAACTGTGGAAACATGTCGACGGTAACTCGGGGGCACACAAGTACACTTTGGGCGAACTTTATTAACCCTTTAAAGGAGTACTCCGCCCCTAGACATCTTATCCCCTATTCAAAGTATAGGAGAGAAGATGTCTGATTGCAGAGGGTCCAGGTGCTGGAATCCCCTGTGATCTCGGGGCTGGCACCACAGCGTTTTAAACACAGAAGTTGGGGGCTTCCGTGCTCGTGACCTTATGACCCACCCCCCAACTTCACTATGGACGGGGGCGTGACGTTTAGTACATAGCCTTTATGCCTCTTCCCATAGACACGAATGGAGGAGACGTGACGGCTGTGATTTCCCGACATCCTGCATGGAGGGAAGTTCGCTCCGTGCAGCTGATTTCTGGGTGCTGTGCAGGAGATCGTGGGGGGTCCCATCGACCGGATCAGACATTTTATCCCCTCCCCTTTATATAGGGGATAAGATGTCAAGGGGCGGAGTACCTCTTAAATTTTTTTTTTTTTGCACTTTAGTTTTTTCCTTCTTGTCTTCTAATGGCCATACCTCCTTCAATTCTTTACCTACAGACTCATATGAGGGCTTGCTTTATGCGCAATCAGTTGTTCTCATCTCATTTACAAAATCTATGATGAAGCCAGAAATTTATTTGTGGGGCAAAATAAATAAAAAAAACCTGTCATTTTGGAAATTATGGGGGCTTCCACTTCTACGCAGTACACTTTTCAGTAAAAATGACACATTATCCTCTGTATGTCAATATGATTACATAGATACTGATAGTGTTAATATAGGTTTTGTCTTACTGCTTTTTTTTTTTTTTTTTTTTTTATTACTTTTTGCTCCATTGGGGGACACATACCTTGGGTATATGCTGTTGTTGCTATGAGACTTGAGCAACAACAGCATATACCCAAGGTCTGTGTCCCCCAATGGATCCTCCGAGAAAAGGATTTTACGGTAAGACAAAAATCCCTTTTTTTTCTAAGAAAATAAGTTTTATTAAAATTGTCCTCTTCTGACCCCGAGAACTTTTTTCCCCTATACAGGGATGTATGAGGGCTCATTTTTTGCACCATTATCTGTAGTTTTGATCCGTAGGGCACAGATTTTTTCGAGAAGTTAAATTTATATGCATTACACTGTCCTATATAAACAAAACAAAACTTAGACTATGTCTAAACTATTAAATCATCACTTTCTGTCATTTTTGATCACATCTCAGAAAAAATAAAATAAAATCTACAGATCATGGCGCAGCGAAAGAAAATCTTTAAATGACAATATTAACAATGAATGTTATATTTCAAGCAGAGATATTCCTATCGCAAACATTAGGCTCATTACAATTTTTGGGGGGTTTTCATATGAAGGCATCTTCAAAAAAAGACTAGTGGGAATCTCTATCTATCGTTCAGGGTCCAACCTCATGGACCTTTACTGATACAATTGTCATTTAGTGCAGTTTGTTTATAATTCTTTCTTCTCAATCTTGTAGAGTTGAAGGTGTTGAAAGTCTATATTGAGTTTTCCCTGGATCAGCCAAAAGGTGGCCTTCATTTTGTAGTCCCCAATGTTGAAGGAAGTATGGCAGAGAGAGGGGCTCATGTGTTTTCCTATGGATATCAGAATTCAACCAGGTAAGTTTCATTGGTCATTTGGCAAGCATTTCTTCTTCATCACCTCCATATCTGAACTACAACACATGATTCTTTCAGTAAAAATGGTTTTGGACTGACCAGAGTCCCTTACCACAGGGCTTGACAAATTTTATGAATCTAGGAGCCAGGATCTTGCATGTCATGTAATGCAGTGTGACGTCATATCATCAGTCATTAGTGTCTCCTCATCTCTCCCTGTGTCACATTCATTAGTGTCTCCTCATCTCTCCCTCTGTCACATTCATTAGTGTCTCCTCATCTCTCCCTGTGTCACATTCATTAGTGTCTCCTCATCTCTCCCTCTGTCACATTCATTAGTGTCACCTCATCTCTCCCTGTGTCACATTCATTAGTGTCCTCCTCATCTCTCCCTGTGTCACATTCATTAGTGTCACCTCATCTCTCCCTCTGTCACATTCATTAGTGTCACCTAATCTCTCCCTCTGTCACATTCATTAGTGTCCCCCTCATCTCTCCCTGTGTCACATTCATTAGTGTCCTCCTCATTTCTCCCTCTGTCACATTCATTAGTGTCCCCTCATTTCTTCCTCAGTCAGCAATTAGTGTTCCCTAATCTCTGCCTGTGTCAGTCATCAGTGTCCCCCTCATCTATCCCTGTGTCACAGTCATTATTGTCCCTTCATTTCTTGCTGTGTCACAGTCATTAGTGTCCCCTCATCTGTGTCACATCCGTTAGTATCCCCTCATTCAAAGGAGAGAAAAAAAATCGTTTTACTTGCCTCTGCTCCCTTGGTGATCCCCTGTTCTGCCTGTGGCGGTCACCTGACATCCATTGCTCATGTGACACAGGTGACATCGGCATGTGAACAGAGGCGGAGGTAAGTAAAACATTTTTCTTTTTCTTTTAGAAAAGGCTGAGAGAAACCACTACAAAACTTTCAGTTCCCATTGCGACCTGGTGTTTGGATTTTGCCAAGCCCTGCCCTAAGAATAAGGGCCCCTTTGTCCCTGTTCTCATCTTGAAAGCAGGGGGCAGTACATGCTGTCCCTCCCCATGAATTTAGCCCCTTGAGTTCAGAGGTTAGACCCCCTACCATCATTTCCTTTTTATAACCCAAATTGTCCATTTCAGGGTGTATATATAATATATTGATTACTCTTCATTAAGCATTTATTTTTATTTTTTTGCACCATTGCTAATTGCACTTCTTTTTAATATAGATTTGTTACCTTTATTCTACAGTACAGTATCGCTACAGTGAAACCAAATTTCAAATGTTTCGGAGAAAGTGGTTATAGTACCCCAGGTTCTGGACAGATGATTTAACATTACAGTAGACAAAAAACATTTCAAATTGATGTAAAATGCTCCTGCTTTAGTGTCTGGGGCCTTATGCACAGCAGAAACAAGAGGTTCATACTATTACTGTCTGTATGGGATATCCTAGTACAGTGTTTCCCAACCAGGTTGCCTCCAGCTGTTGCAAAACTACAACTCCCAGCATGCCCGGACAGCCGAAGGCTGTCCGGCCAAGCTGGGAGTTGTAGTTTTGCAACAGCTGGAGGCAACCTGGTTGGGAAACACTGTCCTAGTAGGTGAGCTCTGTCTTGCATTGACCTAAAGGTGTTTTACCGCTAGTGTGATATGGAGGCTTAAAACCAGATTTCTACTTATTCAGTAAAGCACCTATGATTAAAGGGGTATTCCAGGCAAAAACTTTTTTTATATATATCAACTGGCTCCGGAAAGTTAAACAGATTTGTAAATTACTTCTATTAAAAAATCTTAATCCTTCCAATAGTTATTATCTTCTGAAGTTTTCTGTCTAACTGCTCAATGATGATGTCACGTCACGGGAGCTGTGCATGATGGGAGAATATCCCTTGCATGATGGGAGAATATCCTCATAGGAGCTGGACAGCTCCCGGGATGTGAGTCATCAGAAAGCAGTTAGACAGAAAACAGCAACTCAACTTCAGAAGCTAATAATTATTGGAAGGATTAAGATTTTTTAATTAGAAGTAATTTACAAATCTGTTTAACTTTCCGGAGCCAGTTGATATATAAAAAAAAAGTTTTTGCCTGGAATACCCCTTTAATTTTTGTATTGTGTGTGATGTTTACCTTTTTAGGTTTTGGTTTCCTTGTGTGGATTCCTATTCAGAGCTTTGCACCTGGAAGTTGGAGTTTACAGTAGATGCCTCAATGGTGGCCGTATCCAATGGAGATCTAGTGGAAACTGTTTACACTCACGACATGAGGAAGAAAACCTTTCATTACACTCTGCTGATCCCGACAGCATCTCCGAACATTTCTCTTGCTGTGGGACCATTTGAGATTCTTGTGGACCCTTATATGCATGAGGTAATTGTGATCCCTTCTCACTGTTTATGCATTGGTAGGAAAGAGGCTAAAGAAGACATTTTAATAGGTTTCCAAGTTAATAAATCTTATTCATTGGTGAATTAAATACATTTATTGCTTCAATTTAGAGGTTGAATTCCTGTCCTGATCTGGTCCATATGACATAGGTGCATGAGCAGAGCAGAGTTGACACAGCTCACCCTTGTGCCCTCGCCACGACACGGACAGGACCGGACCCCAGTCCAACAATAGCAATAGAAATGAAGAGAGAGTCCAGCGTGGCAATTCAAGCAATGCTCGGTACTTTATTCAGCAATCAGCCAACATGGAAGACAGGTGACGCGTTTCGGCCACAGTGCGTAGCCTTAGTCGTGACGTAGCCGACTAAGGCTACGCACTGTGGCCGAAACGCGTCACCTATCTTCCATGTTGGCTGATTGCTGAATAAAGTACCGAGCATTGCTTGAATTGCCACGCTGGACTCTCTCTTCATTTCTATTGACATAGGTGCATGGTTCACGAGAGATCTCTGGACAACTTAAAGGGTTTGTCCATTCAGAACTTGTGCCTTCAGGGGTGTGGAAATTTAATAAAAAACTACTTGTCCACGGAACTAAAACGGAGCAAACTCTACTTGTCCCTCATGACGATCCACTTTTACACTCTTTTTTTCCTCCGGGCCCTATAATAGCCATAACTACCTACTATAACGATACCTTTTAATTTTTCAATAACATATGCTCCAAAACAAAAAAAAAATAAAAATATATATATATTCTCTCTCTAATCGGTGAAGTGAAATTGAAATAGTAAAAGATAATTTTGCAGATTTGGTGGTTTTCTTTTCTACACCATTTACCTTGTGGCTGAGCTAACATGTTGTTTTGATACTTTAGGCCGCCTGATTACAGCAATACCAGATTTGTTTAGTTTAAAAAAAAAAAAATTTAACTTTTTTGAAATTTTTTTATTGCAATTTTTTGACCCCTGTAGCTTTTTTTGAAATAGTTTAAATTTTTTTTTTTTTTTTTTTTTTTTGCATACCAGGCTATATGAGGGCTAATTCTTTGCGACATGATCAGTTTTTTTTTTTTTTGTATCTGTACCATTCTGGTATTGATCTGATTTTTTTAGCGCTTTTTAACTTTTTTTTTCTGGGATATTATAAAAATTGCAATTCTGTTTTTTTATTTTATTATTATTTTTTTTACATTTACGTCATTTACCGTATGGGATACATAATATTATATTTTAATAGTTTGTACAATTACGCACGCAGCAATACTAAATATATTTTATTTTTATAATGTTTACATGTTTTTATATAGGAAAAGGCGGTGATTTGAACTTTTAACATGGAAGGGGTTAATGTGTGTCTTTCAAACTTTTATTTAAACTTTTTTTTTTTAACACTTTATTAGACTTTTAGGAGGAATCATTAGATCCACCCCACTAGCCCACCAGGGAGCATTCACATGTCCCTTTAGATGCTGCTGTCAGCTTTGACAGCGGCGATCTAAAGGGTTAATAGCCAGCCACGGCGATTGCCGCATGCTGGCTATTAGCGGTGGCCCCCGGCTACTGAAATCAGCTGGGTGCTGCTGAGTATGGAGTGGGCAGGAGTCTGGAGCCTGCTCCATACAGACTGCTGAGCGCCGCCGCGCTTGTCAGGTCCGGCCCTGCTTGCCCAAAGCAGGACTAAGGGCCGGAAAAATTCACCTGCCCGGCGCCCGGAACTGCATGTCCCGGGCGTCGGGCGATATGCATTTCACATCTCTGACCTTATTAGGGCAATTTAGCAACACTCTTCTTTAATTGCCAGACTGGGCAGCGACATGCGTAAAGTGGGCCTCTGTGTTTTTTTTTCATACAAACATAAAAAACAACAATTATTTGCGCTGGGCATGATAGTCATTTGTCTAAATCACTATGAATTCAAACTTAGCACCTAACTTGGGGGCCAAAGTTTCACATTCTGTCTTCACAGCACTATTAGAAAATCGTTATGGCTTCAAGATAGACGCCGGCTCCACGAGGCGCAGGATACAATCAAAAACACTGTAAAATCACGGGTAGTTTAATTCCCAAAACGCAACGTGTTTCACTGCAGGTTCGCAGCTTCATCAGGCATCCTGTTTCCATGCTCCCTTCCAGCCACATTATTGTATATTGTATAGTTTTTAACACAAGATTTAAAAATAAATGAATAAATAAATAAAATGAATATAAATAAAATATTCCTTGGTCACTCGGCCCATTTGGTGGGGTTGGGCACCCTCTTACGGCCAATACTTATATTGCACTTTTCTCATCAGTTTAATATCTGCATTGTTGCTCACTGTCACAGGGGATAAATTAGCACATATGCAGACCGCCGCGGCGGGTTATTGCCCGGGTTTCACATTCTCTTGGAACCTACCGGGGGATATATTCTAGCAGTCTGTTCCCTCTTACCACTTAGTGCAATGTCATGTGCAAGCTCTTTTGCGTTCCTGGCAGACACTCAAGTTTCCTTTTGAGCTTCCTCATCTGTCAGGTCTGCCGACCACCCATCCTTGAGGTGTTCTTGGCATGTCATGCTATGTGATTCCTTTCTCCACTTTTACCGCATCTGCGGTTAGTGCTCCGGATCCCCACACCCAACGCAGCTCTCCATGGGAATATTCCTGCGGGTCATAGACCTTATATCATTATGCCAGACAGTGTCTCACCTGTCATTCACAGCTGCCGCGTCCACAGCTGGCTCTCCGGTACCCCACTGCTGGTGCGAGGTGTCCAATGGAATTACCCGTTGTCTTCTATGGACCCATACCAGTAAGCCAGACAGTGGTTTCCTACACCTCATGTCTCTTATCACACAGCTGATGTATCTGTGGCTGGAGTTCCGGTACCTCACTACTGTTTTAGGTGTCTGACGGAATGACTCGCTGTCTACTATGGACCCATACAAGTGAGCCAGACAGTGGTCTGCATGGTTTCCTCTGCCGCCTGTCACACGGCTGATGTATCTGCGGCTGGGGCTCCGGTTCCCCACTGCTGTGCGTGCTATTCGTAGAACTGACCCAGTGTGTCCTTGGACCCTATACGGGATGACAGGGATGCATTCCACGGCTCCCCATTCTTCCCCTATCTCCGGGGAACCCGCCCTCCCACCTTTAGCAAAGGGGCACAGTTATTGCCTATCTTACTGTCCCCCTTTTTTGCTAGCACCTGGAGGAGTTCTTTTTCAGCCAGACTCTTGTCTGCTCAGTTTCCACCGCCTTCGGTCTCTGATATCAGGAGCTGACTTTGGGCTGCCGCGGACTTAGCCAGGTTTCCCGTACTTCACTACTGGGTGAGGGATATGGAGGAGGGTCCCTGCAGGTTCACGGGATTGATGCCAGTCAGACAGTCCGTTGTCTGTTGGGTCTTCCACACCACGAGGTCGTTCGTTAGATAGGCCACACTCCAGTTCCCCGCCTTCTGTGGAAGGTTGAGTGGAGTGACCCTGTGCGCTCAGAAATCCTATTCCAGTCGGCCAGATGGTTTTCCGCATGGCCTTTTTTCCCAATTACCTTGCCGATAATGCCCCGCACCGCGACCGCCCCACCGCGACCGCCCCACCGCACCGCGTTGCACCCCCCACCGCACCGCCCCGGCCCCATTGCCTCCCCCATCCCCGGTTTTATAATTACCTGTTCCCGGTGCCCACGCTTCTTCTTGCTCCTGCTGCTTCCTGTGTTACGCTGTGCGCAGTGACGTGCGCGATGTGCACAGTGACAGTTCGGGAGGACGCCACCGGAGCCAGATGTAGAGTGGACCCCCGGAACAGGTAATTATAAAACCGGGGATGGGGGAGGCAATGGGGCCGGGGCGGTGTGGGGGGGGTGGGCGGACGCGGTGTGGCGGGTCGGGGGGGGGGGGGGCGCTGACGGTGATAGGTCTCAGGACTCCCGGACAGGCAGGGGGAGAGAAGCGGGTGGCGGTGGCGGTCTATGGCACCGCAAAAGCCACTGCAGTGCATTGATTTAAAGCGCCCGCTTTAAATCAATGATCTGCAGCGGTGTCGTGGGGGGATAAATAGCCGATAACTTATACCGGAATATCGGTATAAGTTATCGGCTATCGGCCCTAACCTCCACAGATTAACGGTATCCGCCCTAAAAAAAAACTATATCGGTCGATCCCTAATTTCTATGTTCCCACTCCGTCTGGGCCCTTATCATTTTTTTGCTGAGAGCATTCAACAGAACTTTTTATTTTTTAGGCTTGTGTGCTTACTGTCCGCCATTGCAGCCTGGCACTTTTTGTTTCTTGGTTATCTACTGCTGCTCACGTAGCCTTGGCTCTCTCCTCTGTTGGAGGAGTTTATATAATCTTGTATGGCCGGCGACAGCTGGTCTAGACACCGTCTGTTGTTCGGGTCCTACCATTGCTCTTCTCCCTCTGAGCAATCTCCCTGGAACGGTGTGTTCTTCCTTCCCTTTTATCTGTGTCAGTTGTACTCCACTGACACCATAGTTTTCTGGAGTAACCTTCCTGGGCCCAGAACCTGAGAGCTTCGGCTGGGTTCCCCTTTGTGTTCCCCCTCTGTTCCCGTTCTGGCAGAACGTTTCTTCGGAGTGCTCTGGTCCGCTCGGACCACTGGGATCCAAGACCGGTTGGTCTCCTTGGCTCTGACTCTGTCCTAGGATGCTGTGGTGTACCTTCCTTTTGGGCCACTCTTCCAGTGCTTGGGCCTTGGGGATGGCTGAGGTCTCGGGCATGTGTAGTGATCTGGCCCAGGCTCCTCCACGATGTCATTGGTGGCGCGGTCTTTCTGTACTGCACTTCTTCACTGCTTCATGTTTCTTCATGGAAGTTTGTAGTCCGGAGAGTTTTCGCGGACGTCTGTTTCCCTTACTCTTAAGGTGTGAGTCTTCCAAATAACTCAGAAACCTCCAATTTCCGTCCACCCCGGCATTCTGGGATGCTCTTTTTAGTGGTATTCCGCTTGTTTATTGTCCGTTTGATTTTATGAGCTCGTCTTCCAGGTGACTCCAGTCATCTCCAGTTTCCACATCGGTCTCTCCGGTACCCAGGATGCCCCCTTTTCAGGGCGTTCCACTCCTTTCTTCCTACAGGGGTTCATGTCCTCCCGAGTGAGAGGGCATTCAGGTCATCCGGACTTCACCAGCCCGGCTACTGTCGCCTTCCAGGGACTCATGATGGGCCCCTGGGACACTGATCTCCCTGCTGTGTCCCTTGGAGTTGTTTCCTATCTGCTTCCGGGATGGTTCCGACCCATCTGGCTTCCTGGTCGACCTTTTCTTGTCTCTCTATACGGCCTGGGTGTCTTGGGTCTCTACAGAGGATGGTTCCTTCCTTGGCGTCCTAGTCCATCTCCATGAGGGATCTTCCGAGAGCTCAATTTCTGTGCCTAGTTTGTCTCTGGCCTGGGGGCTCGTTCGCAGGCCTTGTGGACATGTGAGTTCGGTCTCGGGACTGATTTCCTTTCTCTGGTGGTTGTTTTTCCCACCCTAGGGGACTGCTTTGGTACGTCTCATCAGTTAGATGTCCCCCAATGAAGAGCGACCGAGAAAAGGAGATTTTTTTTGTACTCACTGTAAAATCTCCTCGTAGCCTTCATTGGGGGACAAAAAAAAACACCCATTTCTTCACTTTTCATCCGGATGAGGTTTTTTATCCGGGATTTTATATTCGGACTTGTTCTTTGTTGGCTTCTCCTACTGCTTGGTGACAAAACTGATTACCTCACTTCCAGTGGGCGGGTATATCCTGCCAGGGAGGAGCCGACTTTTTTTTCCTAGTGTCAGCGCCTCCTAGTGGCAAGAGCATCATATACCCATCAGTTAGGTGTCCCTCAATGAAGGCTACGAGAAAGAGATTTTACGGCGAGTACAAAAAAAATCTCCATTTTTATATCAACTGGCTCCAGAAAGTTACGGATTTTTAAATTACTTCTGTTAAAAAATCTTAATCCTTCCAATAATTATCAGCTGCTGAAGTTGAGTTGTTCTTTTCTGTTTGGCAACAGTGCTCTCTGCTGAAATCTCTGCTTGTCTCGGGAACTGCAGAGTAGAAGAGGATTGCTATGGGGATTTGCTTCTACTCTGGACAGTTCCCGAGACACGTGTCATCAGAGAGCACTTAGACAGAAAAGAACAACTCAACTTCAGCAGCTCATAAGTACTGAAAGGATTAAGATTTTTTTAATAGCTGTAATTTACAAATCTTTTTTCGTTTTTTCCTCCTCCCCTTCTAAAAATCATAACGCTTTCACTTTTCCGCCTATATGGGGGCTTGTTTGCACCACAAATGTTACTTTGTACTGACATCAACAATTTCACCACAGCGAAACCAGCAAAAAATATTTGTGGGGCAAAATTGGGGGAAAAAACGCCATTTTGTAACTTTTGGGGGTTTCGGTTTCTTCGCACTTTTCGGTAAAATGGCACATTATCTCTATAATTATACCCTACTTTTTGTTAGGCTTGATTTTGTTTTACTTCTGTTTAAAAAATTATAACTTTTTTAAATGTCCTCTTTTGACCACCATAACTCATTTGTTGCGCTGTCATCTGTAGTTTTTGTACCATTTTTGTTTTGATGAGACTTTTTGATCACACTTTATACATTTAAAAAAAATTTTTTTTAGGGTAAACAAAGTGACCAAAAACATGCAATTTTGGACTTTGGTATTTTTTTACGTATACGCCCTTGACAATGCGGTTTAATTAACATATTTTAACCCCTTAACGACGCAGGACGTATATTTACGTCCTGCGCCGGCTCCCGCGATATGAAACGGGATCGCGCCGCGATCCTGCATCATATCGCGTCGGTCCCGGCGCTCATCAACGGCGGGGACCCGCGGCCAATACCACACATCGCCGATCGCGGCGATGTGCGGTATTAACCATTTAGTAGCGGCGGTCAAAGCTGACCGCCGCTTCTAAAGTGAAACTGAAAGTGACCCAGCTGCTCAGTCGGGCTGTTCGGGACCGCCGCGGTGAAATCGCGGCCTCCCGAACAGCTGACCGGACACCGGGAGGGCCCTTACCTGCCTCCTCGGTGTCCGATCGACGAATGACTGCTCCGTGCCTGAGATCCAGGCAGGAGCCGTCAAGCGCCGATAATGCTGATCACAGGCGTGTTAATACACGCCAGTGATCAGCGTAGGAGATCAGTGTGTGCAGTGTTATAGGTCCCTATGGGACCTATAACACTGCAAAAAAAATGTAAAAAAAAAAGTGTTAATAAAGGTCATTTAACCCCTTCCCTAATAAAAGTTTGAATCACCCCCCTTTTCCCATAAAAAAAATAAAACTGTGTTAAAAAAAAAAAAATACGTATGTGGTATTGCCGCGTGCGTAAATGTCCGAACTATAAAAATATATAATTAATTAAACCGCACGGTCAATGGCGTACTCGCAAAAAAATTCCAAAGTCCAAAAAAGCGTATTTTGGTCACTTTTTATACCATTAAAAAAACTAATAAAAAGTGATCAAAAAGTCCGATCAAAACAAAAATCATACCAATAAAAACTTCAGATCACGGCGCAAAAAATGAGTCCTCATACCGCCCTGTACGTGGAAAAATAAAAAAGTTATAGGGGTCAGAAGATGACATTTTTAAACGTATAAATTTTCCTGCATGTAGTTATGATTTTTTCCAGAAGTGCGACAAAATCAAACCTATATAAGTAGGGGATCATTTTAACCGTATGGACCTACAGAATATTGATAAGGTGTAATTTTTACCGAAATATGCACTGCGTAGAAACGGAAGCCCCCAAAAGTTACAAAATGGCGTTTTTTTTCCGATTTTGTCACACAATGATTTTTTTTTTCCGTTTCACCGTGCATTTTTGGGTAAAATGACTAATGTCACTGCAAAGTAGAATTGGCGACGCAAAAAATAAGCCATAATATGGATTTTTAGGTGGAAAATTGAAAGGGTTATGATTTTTAAAAGGTAAGGAGGAAAAAACAAAAGTGCAAAAACGGAAAAACCCTGAGTCCTTAAGGGGTTAATAATTCAGACATTTGCGCATGCAGCGATACAACATATGTTTATTTTTTATTATGTTTACATATTTTTTATATGGAATTTAGGGAAAAGGGGGGGTGTTTAACTTTTAATATGGAAGGGGTTAATGGGTGTTTACTAATCCCTTCCCTCTTTGGTGATTTTTCATTTTTGCACTTTAGTTTTTTCCTCCTCACCTTCTAAAAATCATAACACTTGCAATTTTTCGCCTAAAAATCCATATGAGGGCTTGTTCTTTGCGCCAACAATTTTACTTTATAATACCATTAATAATTTGACTACAAAATCAATGGTGAAACCAGAAAAAATTATTCGTGGGGCAAAATTGAAGAAAAAAAAGCCATTTTGTAATTTTAGCGGCTTCCGTTTCTCCGCAATGCAGTTTTCGGTAAAAATTGCACCTGATATTTATTCTGTAGGTCCATAAGGGCACAAGGATACCCAATTTATATAGGTTTGATTTTATTTTACTACAAAAAAAAAATAAATAAAATAACTACATGCACCAAAATTAATACATTGAAAAACGGCCTCTTCTGACCCCTATTACCGTATATACTCGAGTATAAGCCGACCCGAATATAAGCCGAGGCCCCCTAATTTCACCCCAAAAACCCAGGAAAACCTATTGACTCTAGTATAAGCCTAGGGTGGGAAATACATAATTTCCCACCCCCGTCATCATCCCGCCCTCCTGTCATCATCCCGACTCCCACTGTCATCATCCAGACCCCCCTCCCTGTCATCATCAAGACCCACCTTGTTCTCTACTCACCTCTCCAGTTGCAGCTCTGCCGGTCCTTCCCTAGCAGCCGTCCAACGTCTCTGCAGGGACCGTCCGACTTCCAGTGGGGAGGGTGAGCCGGTTCGGGCCATCCATCTTGACCGAGAGGCCCTCTTCTCCACTGCGGGCTGGCCCCGGACTAGTGACGCTGCATTGACGCCACCGCGTAGGGACTAAAAAGTGACCAAAAATGCGCTATTATCGATTTTGGAATTTTTTTTTACGTGTACGCCATTGACTGACTGGTTTAATTAATAATATATTTTTATAGTTCGGACATTTATGCACACGGTGATACCACATATGTTTATTTTTATTTACACAGTTTTATTTTTTATGGGAAAAGGGGGGTGATTCAAACTTTTATTAGGGAAGGAAGGGAAGTTAAATCACATTATTAACACTTTATTTTCCCGTAGGGGACTATAACCTTGCACACACTGATTTCCTACACTGATCACTGCCATGCAATAGCATGGCACTGATCAGTGTTATTGCCGATAACAACGATTTCACCGCAGCGGTCCCGAACAGCACCACTGAGCTAACCGGCAATGCTTACATTTGTTTTAGATGCGGCAATCAAGTTTGATTGTCACGTCTAAAGGGTTAATGCTGGACATCAGCCCAATCGGTGATGTCCGGCATTAGCCGTGGGTCCTGGTTGCCTATAGCAACTGGAACCCACCGGGTATGATGCACACTCACCTGCTGAGCGCGCGTCATACCTCGGGAGCCGCAGATGTACGTTAATGGACGTCTATTTGCGGCAATGGGTTAAACTTTTATTCCACTTTTTTTTTTTTTTTTACTCCTTTATCCGCCCCTTAGGGGACTTTTAGGAGGAATCATTAGATTCCTCATACAGTTCAATGTATAGTTCCATAGAACCACATTGATCTGTGTGCTCTGCACTCGATTGATAAAGCCTGGTCCAGCCAGGCTATCAATCACAAAGCTTGGACCAGGAAGAAAGAAGAGGTAAGCCCACTGGCGGCTACCTCCACAGTGGCTCTCCCCCCCCCCCCCCCCCGCGATCAAACTGTGGAGGGTCGAGCCACCCTACTGGACCACCAGGGACGGTTTAAAGGTCCCTTTTAGATGCCACTGTCAGCAGCGATCTAAAGGGTTAATAGCAGGCCTCAGCAAACGCCGCATGTCAAACTATTTACGGCGGCCCCCAGCTACAGTCGTTGAGTTGAGGGTCGCCCGGTATGCCGTGGGCTTGAGCCCAAATAATCCCAAATGTGGAGGAAAGTCCAACTAGTATTCACAACCCTTTGGTGTCCAATGTGCGATAGACCGTCAGTGTCAGGTCTTTTTGCCTTTTTTGATGGAGCGCTTATGCATCTGTTGAAAGATTTTGGTACACAAAAAGTTGTAGGAATCTTTCATTTCAGAAGAGATGTGTTTTATCCATTATCATGTTACTTTTGTTTTTTTTTGTAGGTGACCCACTTCTGTTTACCTCAACTGCTCCCACTCCTGAAGCACACAACTTCTTACCTCCATGAGGTCTTTGAGTTTTACGAGGAGATTCTTACGTGCCGATACCCTTATTCCTGCTTCAAGACTGTGTTTGTAGATGAAGCCTATACAGAGGTCAACACTTATGCATCAATGAGTATTTTCAGGTTTGTGTGCAAGTACCATATATGTAGTTTATGTACCTCACGCTTCACACAACACATCGCCTGAGGCTGGTATGAGCAGAGGGTAGAGGTGGGGAGGAGGATACCCACTGCCACCACCCCTTCCCCCACCTTTTAACTTAGATGACTAAATCAGAAATAATTTAAAAAGTTTCAGCATATTTATTCTACACATTTATTTTTGTTTCCCCAGCACAAATTTACTGCATAGCGCAATGATTATCGACCAGACACCTCTTTCCAGAAGATGTCTAGCTGAATCTCTAGCCCAGCAGTTCTTTGGTTGCTTCATTTCGAGAATGTCATGGTGAGTTTGATTCTGTAGCTGCTTCTGGGTTCACTGCAACAGCTATAATTTTTCTTAAATGGCCACTGTCATGATTAAAAACTTTTGACATATAGTAGCGGCGTGTCAAAAGTTTTGATTGGCGGGTACCTGAATGTCCAGACCTACGGCAATCAGGAGAACGAGCCTGGAGAATTTCGTGCTTAGCGTGTCTTCTCCTGGCCCGGTGTCATGTGATCAAGATAAACTCGTCATGTAAGCCGATGAGGGTGTCTCGTTCACCTACACAGGTAAGGGGGGTGGGTGCAGGGAGGACGCGAACGGCAGTGCAGTCTTTTCCTGGTACATCCTCCTGATCGGCGGAGGTCTGAACACTCAGACACCCGCTGATCAAAAATTTTTAAATGTTGAAGATTATTCCTAATGACAGGTACACTTTAAATTAGTTATCCAGTCGGAATAACATGGATACACCCCTTGCACACTAAAATAGCCTCTGTCAGTTGCCTGTTCTGATTTTTAGATCTTTCCCTGTTGTAAATGGGACACTCCATATTTGGAAGATCCTTAAAGGGGTACTTTGCTGCTCATCGTTTGGAACAAACTGTTCCGAATGCTGGAGTCGGCGCCGGGAGCTCGTGATGTCATAGCACCGCCCCCTCACTATGTTACGCCCCGCCCCTTGAGGGGGCGGGGCTTGACATCATGAGGGGGCGGTGATAGGACGTCACAAGCTCCCGGCGCCGGCTCTAGCGTTCAGAACAGTTTGTTCCAAACGCTGAGCAGCAAAGTACCCCTTTAAACCGTTAGTTTTTTTAGTTAGTTAGTGTAGAAACTCAATGTTGACCAGACACGTCAGAAGTTTAGATTGTGCCGGCTCTCAGTCCTGAGACCCACTGCAATCGTGAGTGAGGCTGGGTTCACATCACGTTTTCTCCCATACGGGAGCGCATACAGCAGGGGGAGCTAAAACCTCGCGCTCCCGTATGTAATTCATTTCAATGAGCCGGCTGGAGTGAAACGTTCGGTCGGCTCATTTTTGCGCCGTATGCGCTTTTACAACTGGACCTAAAACCGTGGTTGACCACAGTTTTAGGTCCGGGGAAAAAGCGCATACTGCGCAAAAATGAGCCCACCGAACGTTTCACTCCAGCCGGCTCATTGAAATGAATTACATACGGGAGCGCATAGAAAGGCATACGGGAGCGCGAGGTTTTAGCTCCCCCTGCTTTATGCGCTCCCGTATGGGAGAAAACATGATGTGAACCAGCCCTACTAGTAGGGAGAAATGCTCCGCGGCCGGCTGCCCGATCTGCCAGTTTTAATCAATAGGCTACTGCAGTGAAAGAGTCGCATTTGATTGACAGCCGGGGAGTAAAGTGCATGCTGCTGTGTGCTTCTCCCAGCTATTACTCACTATGGCAGCGGGTCTCAGGACTAAGACCCATTGCGATCTAAACTTTTGACATGTCTGGACGACATATCAAAAGTTTTTACGAATGACAGTAACGCTTTAACGAATAGGAGAACATCAGCTGCAAACTTTCCTGTTTAAAAAGCCATGCCAAATGCTGTAATGTAGGTTTATGCTAATCACTGTGTATGAAATGGAAATCGTTGTGTTCTCAGGTCTGATGAGTGGGTCCTGAAAGGCATCTCGGGTTATATTTATGGGCTCTGGATGAAGAAAACGTTTGGCGTGAATCAGTATCGGCACTGGATAAAGGATGTGAGAAGATTTCTGTTTTATACCATTTCATGTTTCACTCAGTTTAAAAATAAAGTATACAAAACTAACTCATCCCCAAAGGCCTGGGATGGGATTGATCCAGGAAATCTGCTGCAGAAGCTAACATTCTATAAATGGGTGAATTAATGAATGTGATCACAAGGGGGCACTGTGCTCTCTATTCTGTATTCTTTATGACTCCTAACATAGTATGAGTTTACTTTATTGCTTCTTCGCACATGTCGGTGACTATTCATTTATTATTTTAACCATTTTTTTATTTTCTGTTTTTCACTTTATTTACCTGAGTTTAATCTGAGTAAAATTTTGCAGGAACTGGATAAGATTGTGGCCTATGAATTGAAAACTGGCGGTGTGTTACTTCACCCTATTTTTACTGCTGGAAAAGAGAAGGACAAGTATGTATATTCTCACCCCCCTCATACTGTCATATATGTAAAGTGTAACAAAATAAACTAACATAAAGATTACTTCCTAATATCTTTATATATTATTTATATAAAGATAAGTTATGGCTGTGGGATAGATATGGGTTTATGTAAAGAAAGCTTAAAGAAAACCACTGAATCATTTATTGCCTGAAAAAGCTCAGGTTTCTTTTGTTTTGTGATACTTTGTAAGAAATCATAGTTACAAAGACATCTGGGGATAGAGAAACTAGTTCTCTGCACGGTCCCAGACAGCTGCTCCCTACCGCTCTGGACTTGGATCTCCTATACAAAAATAGGGTGAGACGTGTCAGTCTAGCTACACCAGGACTGGAGCAGCCCTCCGGAATCCCCCAGATGACTTGTTACCCTCTTCCCAGCTGCTTTTACAACTGATTTATGTGAAACCCTGCAATGTTTCAAAGTAAATCATAGATCATTTGTAACAAAGAAACCTGTCTTTTTCATGCTGCCTGTGATTTGGGCAGCATGAAACAACTAGAGAGTACCCATTAAATCTGTGTGAGTGTATGTGTGTGTATATATATATATATAATATAACTCGATGGCCGTGATTTACTATTGTATACCCGGCATAATTTGTCGGCTTTTGCCAGGAATTCTGTCTGCTCCAGAATTGAAAAAAAAAAAAAAAAAAAAAAAAACAACCAACTCTCCATTTTACTGGAAAAAATGAAAACCCGAAAAAGGGGCATGGCCGTCAGGGGAAAGGGGCATGGCCGCGCGGTGGGGGGGGGGGGTGAGGTGGTGGTGATAGGATTCAGGAGGACCCCAGGACAGGCAGGGGGAGAGAAGCTGGCGGCGGCGGTCTCTGGCACCGCAAAAGCCGCTACAGTTCATTGATTTAAAGCTAGGGGCGGGTTCCGATAAATAGCCTATAACTTATACCGGAATATCGGTATAAGTTATCTGCTATCGGGCCTAACCTCCACAGAGTATCACTATCGACCCTAAAAAAAAAATCGATATCGGTCGATCCCTAGTTATATACACCATGGATGCACCCCGTGTGACTGCCCTAAAACATTTGTTTCCCAACATATCTGACTTGTTCATAAACAGGGGCGTAGCTTCATAAATGAAAACTTTTTTTTCGGGCAATAAGCAAGTAGATCTTGCAGCCAAAATTTCCAAGATTGAAAACCAAAATTCACTATAGTGAATAAATGAGTTTGCAAACAAGCAGGTTCCTTATTGCTGATCAGGGTACTTGGATACATTTTTCTTATCAGTCAATTGTAAAAAAGTTTAAATCATTTAGTTTTCATAATACACTTTTCAATTTTTATTTACCCTCATTGTGTTTTAATTTCTTAAAGGGGTACGCCCGCGCTCCAGCTTTCTGAACATCCTATTCAGAAGCTTGGAGAAGGCGGCCCACGCCCCTCGTGACGTCACGCCATGCCCCCTCAATTCATGTCTATGAATGGAGGACATCCCGATCACCGGCTCAAAGCTTCTGAACAGGATGTTTAGAAAGCTGGGGCAAGGGAGTTCCCCTTTAACATTTCCAATGCTTTTATTAAATAAGAATATTCTTACCTCTCCTGGCCTATTTCTGCTGACCCCAGTGCACACAACTCATTGAGGGTTCATTCCACTTTGTGTCTTTTCACCACACAACCAAATACATGACAGTCCTGCACATGGTTTTACCATGAATACTAGTGATGTTGAGGTGTAGTATTTGTCTATGCGTCATGTACAGGAAAACCACTGTAAAACCATTTGCTTATTTGGAACTGTTCTTATCTGTGTGATGAAAGCCGTTATGATTGGCTGAAGAGGATCTCTGATACATTTGAACTGTGAACCATAACACATTTTTAGGACCGATATTCACCCTCTACTTGTAAAGTAGATCTGTGATCTCTAAAGCGGGGAACAAAGTGTCCACTTTAGAACTAAGCAGCAGTACATTGTGTTCATGGGGTAAACCCCTTTTAGTATCTTATACATGGTCATTTCATTGCTCTAGACCAGTGGACTCTAAACTGTGGCCCTCCAGATGTTGTTAAACTACAACTCTCAGCATGCCCGGACAACCTTTTTTTCTTTGTTTCCTTCGCATAGCTCAGTCTATTGCATGTCTTTGAGGAGAAGGGGGCATTTCCTTTAGCAAGAGTGACGCTGGCCCAAAACTCACGTTTTGGGCCAGCGTCACTCTTGCTAAAGGAAATGCCCCCTTCTCCTCAAAGACATGCAATAGACTGAGCTATGCGAAGGAAACAAAGAAAAAAATTGATGTCCGGGCATGCTGAGAGTTGTAGTTTCACAACATCTGGAGGGCTACAGTTTAGAGTCCACTGGTCTAGAGCAATGAAATGACCATGTATAAGATACTAAAAGGGGTTTACCCCATGAACACAATGTACTGCTGCTTAGTTCTAAAGTGGACACTTTGTTCCCCCGCTTTAGAGATCACAGATCTACTTTACAAGTAGAGGGTGAATATCGGTCCTAAAAATGTGTTATGGTTCACAGTTCAGCCTGGAGCCCTGCATGTCCTGCTTATCTCGCCTGCACATCCGATACTTTTAGGGTTCAGTAAGCATTTACACCCCACTGGTTTCTGACAGATTTTTTGAACAGTCGTCCGTAAAAATGAAAAATTCAATTTTTCATTTGCACAGCCCACTGTTCCAAAGATCTGTCAAGTGCCAGTGGGGTGTAAATGCTCACTGAACCCCTTATTAAATTCTGTGAGGGGTGTAGTTTCCAAAATGGGGTCACATGTGGGGGGAGGGTCCACTGTTCTGGCACCACGGGGGCTTTGTAAACGCACATGGCCCCCAACTTCCATTCCAACCAAATTCTCTCTCCAAAAGCCCAATGGCGCTCCTTCTCTTCTGAGCATTGTAGTTCGCCCGCAGAACACTTTACATCCACATATGGGGTATTTCCGTACTCAGAAGAAATGTCGTCACGCCCCCTGTCATCACGCCCCCTCCCATAGACTTGCATTGAGAGGGTGTGGTTGTGACGTCACGAGCATCTCCAGTCATCCGGCATGGAGCGAAGGTTGCTCCGTGCACCGGATGTCTTGGTGCCGCAGTATTATTTAATACTGTTCTATATTGACTGCCTTACCGGGAACACTGACCACCCTGCCCTGTTCTCATGCATGAATGAGGTATTTGGGGTATTGCCTTACATGACACATTACCATAACTAAATGTACACTTTTAATGAAAGTTTTGTTCAGATGCTGACCGGGAGGGCAGGGGGGGGGGGGGTGTCACATATTTACAGTGGAATTTCCAGTCGGTATACATTAATCTTTACTTAGAGCATATAAAGAATCTAGTTTGTTCATAGCTGCCTGTTTACAAGTCCTGTGCTGGAAACCTCCCAAACTATCAGGACAAAGTGAACAGACTCTCACCAGTTTTCGCTCGGAGCTAAGAAGGTCAACGAAAAATATTCAATTAATCCCTTTACTAAGAGCCATTTAATTACAGACATTGGCACGGACAATTTTTTATATATTTTATGTTAAAGGCGTAAAAGGAACAGAAGTTAGTGGAACAAGGTGCTTCTTGTTGGTAAAAGGGTCTCTTTAAATTATTGTGACTAGACTTGACGTCATTCAAGGAACTCACAGAAAATTTTACCGGAAAAATTATCTATATGTAACTTATTTGAGGGGAAGAAAATGTCCCAAAAGTCACAATATAAAGCTAACGCTTAGGTTATGTGCAGCAGCATACTTTTATTGTGTGATAAAAACGTGTGCAGTGTTCACCTTTTTTATTTATTTATTTAAATATGCATCAAAGTTCACATTGTGAATTACGCCATATATATATATTTTTTTTTAGCTCAAATTTTAAAGTGACATGATGGTTATTTTGAGCATATACCTTGCAATTGTGTCAAACATTCAGGGCGCCTTATATTCCCACAGAATCAGGCTAATCTGCGTCCTTGACCGTGATTAAAGGGGTACTCTGTTGCTCAGCATTTGGAACTAACTGTTCCGAACGCTGGAGCCGGCGCTGGGAGCTCGTGATGTCATAGCCCCGCACCCTCATGATTTCATGCCCTGCCCCCTCCCATAGACTTGCATTGATGGGGCGGGGCTATGATGTCACAAGCTCCCGGCTCCAGCGTTTGGAACAGTTTGTTCCAAACGCAACGCTGAGCAGCGGAGTACCCCTTTAAAAACCGGTCATAGGTGTCCATATACATAATGGCAGATATCCAAGGCTACCCTTAGAATTTACACAAAAAGTACACTGTGCCTACTAGGGCTGCAACTAACTATTATTTTCATAATCGATTAGTTGGCCAAATATTGTTTTGATAAGTCGACTAATTGGATAAAAATAACTTTAGTGGAGGAGGAGATAATTTGTGAGTTAGATTAGGGAGGGAGTTAAAGGGGTACTCAGGCGCTAAGACCTCTTATCCCCTATCCAAAGGATAGGGGATAATTAAGATGCCTGATCGCGGGGGTCCCGCCGCTGGGGACCCCCCTGATCTTCCTCGCCGCACCCCTGATTACTGGCGATCACGGGGACGGAGCATGGTGACGTCACGGCTCCGCCCCCGTTTGAAGTCACGCTCCGCCCCCATCTATGCAAGCCTATGGAAGGGGGCGTGACAGCTGGGGGCTGATTCTAACTGGGTGCGTGTGTGGAAGATCACCGGGGTCCCCAGCGGCGGGACCCCCGCAATCAGGCATCTTATCCCCTATCCTTTGGATAAGGGGATAAGATGTCTTGGTGCCGGAGTACCCCTTTAATGAGGTGAGGGGATTGGACTGAAGGTCTTCTGTGTGTTTTAGGTGAGGGATGCATTGTGTGTGAAGAGTTTGTGGGGTCGGCTTGATGCTGAGCTTTGCGGAGGCTGAGAGGAGGAGCTTTTTATTATGTTTAAAGGGTCACTCTCATTAAAACTGATTTTTGCTATTGCACACCTTATGGTAAATAAAAAATATTTCTAATATACTTTGTTTAAAAAAAAAAATTAGTTTTCTATGTTTTATTTGTGCTTAAAAAAGCTCAAGAGCACATTTTCCTCCCATCTCATACAGACTTTGGACCGAAGTCCAAACACAGGAAGTGCAGCCTGGAGTGCTGTGGGGGGTGTGTCCAGCCTCATCCAATCATAGCTCCTCTCACACTTAACTGCCATATGCTGTTGGAAGAGAAGCAGTCAGCTACACCTGTTCCAAGCAGCCGGCAGTCTCCACCATAGGCATGCAGAAAAAGAAAGCAGGAGCCAGCGCTGGGTCTTCAGATTTATTGGAGGTATAAGGGAGGACAGACATGAATACACATACCGGTACACTGGACAGGTGTATCGGTATGTGTATTCATGTCTGTCCTCCCTTATACCTCCAATAAATCTGAAGACCCAGCGCTGGCTCCTGCTTTCTTCTTCTGCATGCCATATGCTGTTGGTTGGACACCCCCCCCCCCTCAGCACTCCAGGCTGCACTTCCTGTGTTTGGACTTCGGTCCAAAGTCTGTGTATGACACGGGGGGGAAAATGTGCTCTTGAGCTTTTTTAAGCACAAATAAAACATAGAAAACTTAATTTTTTTTAAACAAAGTATATTTGCAATAGCAAAAATTTGTTTTAATGAGAGTGACCATTTGAATACTTATAATAATACTTTTAAATCATTTTTATCTATTTTTTTCCTTGTAAGGGGCAGCACAATCCCTGCAGCACGTTTTGCATTGGTTCATAAAACGTAATGAGAAAAGTGTACAGAAATATTAAACAAATCATTGAGACTGGAGTTACCACTGCAAAATCGTTTTTGTATGGACAGCTCAAGTCTGACTGTGCAGCAGCTGCTCTTAAAGTGTACCCGTCATATCACAGAAACAAATAATGCTCAGAAATGTTATTCACTAGGCCATGCAGATGCGTTACATGTCTCTGTGTCTAGCTTCTGTATTTGGCTCACAAATCCCTCTGTTCTGCTGCTCACTCATTCTGACTTCCACTGCTCAGGAAGGTGTGTGTCCTAGGCAAGCACTGAGCCTGCCCTCACTCACCATACATTTACTTCCTCCCTGAGTCTGCTATGCTGGGTCTCCTGCAGTCTGCTCTGTAACCCCCTCCACTTTGTTTTCATGCTTCAGTCTGATAGGACAGGAGTGAGCAAAGAGGACTGCTAGTCCTGCCCTCACTTCCTGGACTTTGTCCCTGCCTGTGCTTCAGCTGGGACAAAGATGATGCTGCAGATAGACAGGATTATGTTCTGAATGGTATGGGGACCCCTTGTGGTCTTTTTTTTATAAGCCATCATTTCAATAAAAAGGAATTATTATTATAATTTTTTTTTAAAGAAGTATATTAGAAAGGTTAAAGGTTTTGCCAAGATGCACAGCATATAAAAGTTTTTGATTTAGATAGTTCCCATTTAAAGGGCAATGGTCCTTGTGCCATAACTGCGCATATGGGATAATAGAGTAGGTAATGTTTTCTGTCTCACATGTTTTTCTGTAGTTTGTTTTCTTATGGATTGTTCTGTAATGTGTGGTATTACTGCTAATATCCTGCTTTCTTCTGTTACGTTTTTAGTCCCGCAACCCACCTTCATTTCTCAATAAAACACCCTCATACATTGTCCTGGGAATATTACAACATGTTCCAGTGTAAAGCTCATCTGGTCATGAGGCTGATCGAGAATCGCATTAGTATGGAGTTCATGCTTCAGGTAAGCGACCCCAGATAAAAAAAATATATATATAATATACACAAAAAAATTATCTAACAAATTCATAGTTTCAAATTCACCTTTTTTATGTGGTTATGATCAATTTACAGTGAGCAAAGCAGCCCTGCTCATGTGCGTGGGGCAATTGTCAACACCTCTAAACCATAAATATAAATAAATTAATAATAATAATAATCATCATAAAAAAAATAAAAAAAAATTACCTCCCACACTCCCCTAGTGCCTGCAGTATCGCTCCGGACCCTGGTGCGATCCTCTTCCTGATGCTGGGGCTCAATATATCCTATTGCCGCTCAGCCAATTACTGGCTAAGACAGGACACCGCTGTGGCAAGTAATTCGCTGAGCTGTAACCACATGCACCAGGGAGAGGATCTCATAGGGGAAGCGCGGGAGGTAAGTAATTTTTATTTATTTTATTATTTATTTTTTGAAATAGGAAACAGAACTGGCATCTTAGAAAATAAAATAAAAAAAAGTTAGTGCTTGTTATGCTATTGGCAGATTCCCTCTTAAAGTTTGTACAGTATACAGTGGTCCCTCAACATACGATTGTAATCCATTCCAAATAAACCATCGTTTGTTGAAACCATCGTATGTTGAGGGATTCGTGCAATGTAAAGTATAGAAAGTTGTACTCTCCTGTCCCCGCCGCTCCGGACCCGTCACCACTGCCCTGGATGTCGCCCTCCATTGCTGTCGCCGCGTCCCCGTGGTGTCCCCGATACTCCGGACGTCTCTGCTTCCCCGGGATCCTCGCTTTCCGTCATCACGTCACTAGGCACACCGCTCCTATTGGATGACGGGACGGCGTGCGCAGTGACGTGATGGCGACGAAGGAGAGCGCCGGCGATGGAGGGGATCGTGAAGAGGACGGTCCGGAGCCCCGAGGACAGGTAGGAGACCATCACCTGAGCACACGGGGCACCGTAAACGGCTATCCGGTGGCAGTTGAAGCAGTCAGCGCTGCCGGATAGCCGTTTATGCGATGGCCTCGACATACAAAAGCATTGTATGTTGATGCTGCCTTCAACATGCGATGGCCTCTGACAGGCCATCGCATATTGAAATTATCGTATGTCGGGGCCATCGTAGGTCGGGGGGGCGGGGGGGTCACTGTATACACAAATATAACACCTAGCAATTAAAATGGTTACAAATGGCAACTTTCAACTATTCACAATTTTTTTTTTCCCTTTATGACTATACACAAACCTTATTTATTACATTTTACCATCAACACAAAGTACAACCTGTGAGGGGAAAAAATAAAAAATTATGTAAGAATGGCTAGGATGCACAAAACGGTTAGTTGCGGAAATTTTTGCACATACAAAATTTGTCTGGGTCATAAAATAGGCGCCTCAGTTCCATCAATTTTTGCGTAGATCAATAGTACAAGCAAATATAAATCTCTTTATAATATGTCTTATTATACAAACATGCTTCTTTCTCCTGTTAACAAACTTCTTTACTAGATTTATTATTCCTATATTATGCACGGTGCTGATTTATGCCTCTTTCAGGTTCTATCGACATGTTTGGTCTCATGGAGGCGTTTTACCCGTCTTTTCGCTCTGTAATTTCTCATGGCTAAGCCCAGTCTTTAATTCTCAACCTCTCCTGCTCAGGTTTACGTGGTTAACAGCAGAATATGTCACTGGCTGCCAAACCATACACGTTTCTTTTTGTGAAGCGTTTGATCGACCCACAAGTAGATGAAGTGTTGTAGTAGACGGGGCTGGTATTAGAGCAGACACCAATAACAGAATGATGTAGCTACTGCTGGGTGCAGACAAGAGAGGCGCATCCAAAATAAATGGAACATCATATTGACACTGGCCCAACATGCACGTATAGGATAGCGGAGAGCTCCCGGGGCTGATGATAGCACATTGGAAGAGAAATATATAGGAATATAGCCCAGACATGTGCTAAGTGTTAGTCTTACCTCACACGTTTGTGTCTCGGATCAAGGGCACAGTCAGCAAAAACACATTGGCGGAAGATTTATCAAAACCTGTGCAGCGGAAAAGTTGTCCTGTGGCCCAGAGTAACCAATCAGATTGCCTAACTTTTACAAAGGCCTCTGAAAAATGAAAGAAGCGATCTGATTGGCAGCTATGGGCAACTGGACAACTTTTCCTCTGCACAGGTGTTGATAAATCTTTCCCGATGGTCTTGAATTCCCATTTATGAGGGAACATAAGCTGTCAATGAGATGCAGTTTAAAGGGGTTAAATGTTCCCATGAGCCATTATATATAGAACAGTCTTTTCCAACCAGGGTGTCTCCAGCTGTTGAAACACTCAACCACTCTCAGCATGCCCAGATAGCCTTTGGCCGGTTTAGTGCCAAGTTACGCTTAGACCTAGTGTGCCGAAAGTGTTAAAGGTACAGCGTTGAGGGTAGAAAAAAAAAAGGGGGAAGAGACAAACTGTGCAACCTGTGCCGATATTCCGATATACAGTGGGGATCAAAAGTTTGGGCACCCAAGGTACAAATTTGTATTAATGTGCATAAAGAAGCCAAGGAAAGATGGAAAAATCTCCAAAAGGCATCAAATTACAGATTAGACATTCTTATAATATGTCAACAAAAGTTAGATTTTATTTCCATCATTTACACTTTCAAAATAACAGAAAACAAAAAAATGACGTCTGCAAAAGTTTGGGCAACCTGCAGAATTTATAGCATGCACTGCCCCCTTTGAAAAGCTGAGACCTGCCAGTGTCATGGATTGTTCTCAATCATCATCTGGGAAGACCAGGTGATGTCAATCTCAAAGGTTTTAAATGCCCAGACTCATCTGACCTTGTCCCAACAATCAGCACCATGGGTTCTTCTAAGCAGTTGTCTAGAAATCTGGAACTGAAAATAGTTGACGCTCACAAAGCTGGAGAAGGCTATAAGAGGATAGCAAAACATTTTCAGATGTCAATATCCTCTGTTCGGAATGTAATTAAGAAATGGCAGTCATCCGGAACAGTGGAAGTTAAAGCAAGATCTGGAAGACCAAGAAAATATCAGACAGAACAGCTCGCAGGTTTGTGAGAAAAATAATTCAAAACCCAGGTTTGACTGCACAATCCCTCCAAAAAGATCTGGCAGACACTGGCGTTGTGGTACACTATTCCACTATAAAGAGATACTTGTACAAATATGGTCTTCATAGAAGAGTCATCAGAAGAAAACCTCTTCTACGTCCTTACCACAAAAATCAGCGTTTGAACTTTGCAAATGAACATATAGACAAGCCTGATGCATTTTGGAAACAAGTTCTGTGGACCGATGAGGTTAAAATTGAACTTTTTGACCAGAATGAGCAAAGGTACATTTGGAGAAGAAGGGGAACAGAATTTAATGAAAAAAACCTCTGTCCAACTGTTAAGCATGGGGGTGGATCAATCATGCTTTTGGGTTGTATTGCTGCCAGTCGCACAGGGAACATCTCACGAGTAGAAGGAAAAATGGATTCCAGCAAATTTTGCATGCTAGCTTGATGCCATCTGTGAAAAAGCTGAAGTTAAAGAGAGGATGGCTTCTATGGATAATGATCCTAAACACACCTCGAAATCCATGGGGGATTACATCAAGAGGCGTAAACTGAAGGTTTTGCCATGGCCATCACAATCTCCTGACCTCAACATAATTGAAAATCTATAGATAGACCTTAAAAGAGCAGTGTGTGACAGACAGCCCAGAAATCTCAAAGAACTGGAAGACTTTTGTAAGGAAGAATGGGCAAAGATACCTCAAACAAGAATTGAAAGACTCTTGGCTGGCTACAAAAAGTGTTTACAAGCTGTGATACTTGCCAAAGGGGGCAGTACAAGATATTAACTCTGCAGGGTGCCCAAACTTTTGCAGACGCCATTTTTTTGTTATCATTTATTTTGAAAGAGTAAATGATGGAAATAAAATCTAACTTTTGTTGACATATTATAAGAATGTCTAATCTGTAATTTGATGCCTTTTGGAGATTTTCCATCTTTCCTTGGCTTCTTTATGCACATTAATGCAAATTTTTACCTAGGGTGCCCAAACTTTTGATCCCCCACTGTATAGTTGTCAAGTATGTGAGTAGCAATGTTGTGCTCACCTGATAGTGTTATGCTGAGATGTATAATATGTAGGGTGTACAACACAGAAACTCCACTGTAGGCTCAATCAGCATCATAAAAATATAAATAACAATACATGCTTCACAGTCTCTCTCGCCACATCGCTTTGGCCCATAAGGATGAACAAAACGAGAACATAATTTCTATCATACTAATTGATTACATCCCCCCATATGTACACAATAGACTTGAAACCCTAGCTAAAAAAGAAATGTTCTGGATGTATAGTCCTCACTCTTTGAAACCATATGGTTTAAATGAAGGGACGGAACTTATGCACTAAATCCATATAAAATAGAAAGGGTTTTGTATGCTCTTTCTCCCCCCTCTCTCTATGGCATAATATTGAAATATAAAAATGTGGCTTATACACCTAGCCACATTACATTTGGACATTCAGACATACCTGCTTCAACTTACCTGTGGCACGTAGCTCTCCTTTTCTAGACTACTTTGTTAAAGAGGTTCTCCACCATAAGGTGATTTTAGTACATACCTGGCAGACAGTAATGGACATGCTTAGGAAGGATCTGCTCTTGTTTTGGCTAAATGGCTATGTTGTGAGATTACCATAACACTGTGGCTAGCTTTTTGTGAACTGGTATTTCCTGTTTGACTCATGTTTTTTTGACTACAAATCCCACAATGCCATTTTCCTCCCTCCCACACATCAGCCACCCCACCCATTGAAACAAAAGACCTGTGGTTTTCAATCAGGGTGCCTACAGCTGTTGCATTAGTTGCAGATTGATCTCTCTCCCACCAAGCGATCCCTCCACCCATTGAAGCAGACAGGCTCCCTGTCATCAGCTGACTAGTGAGTCAGGTCTCGGCTGCATTGCAACCTGGGAAAAATTTGAGACAACAGTCATTTTGTATGCAGCTAAAAATAAATATAGTGGTCCCTCAAGTTACAATATTAATTGGTTCCAGGATGACCATTGTATGTTGTAACTCTATGGAAACCTGGTAATTGGTTCTGAAGCCCCAAAATGTCATCCAAAAATAGGAAAAAGTGAGGATTAAAGAAAAATAAGTAGATAACTAATACAGGTAAAGCAAATCCTTACATATAAAAGTAAGGGTGGTTTCACACCACGTTTTGTACTTACGGTTCCCGTATATGGCTGGGAGGAGGGGGCGGGGCTTAATTGCAGCGCCCGCACTCAGCCGTATAGGGGAACCGTATTTAATGCATGTCTATGAGCCAACCGGAGTGAACCGCAGCCTCCGGTCGGCTGCGTTTTTGGCCGTATGCAATTTCCCGACCGCAGGCAAAAACGTGGTCGACCGCGTTTTTGCCTACGGTCGGGAAACCACATACGGCCGAAAACGCAGCCGACCGGAGGCTGCGGTTCACTCCGGTCGGCTCATAGACGTGCATTAAGTACGGTTCCCCTATACGGCTCAGTGCGGGCGCCGCGATTAAGCCTCCCCCACTCCCAGCCGTATACGGGAACCGTAAGTACAAAACATGGTGTGAAACCACCCTAAGAAAGATCTGTTGGAAGCTGTAAATCACTGTCTATGTCAGTGTTTCCCTAACCAGGGTGCCTCCAGCTATTGCAAAACTGCAACTCTCAGCATGCCCGGACAGCCGTTGGCTGGAGCGGCGGGGACAGGTGAGTATCCATTTGGAACGGATTGCCATTGTATGTTGAGGGACCACTGTAAATATATTCAGTGTGATCTCCTCAAATCCATCCGCACAAGTGACCATTTATGCCAATCTGAGGAAGGGTTAAACCCGAAACGCGTCATTGGTCAATAAAGAATATTTTTCCAGACAATTTTGTCTATGTGAATCCATTGGGAAAAGCAGCACCTAGAGAGGGACACTTTTGGTCTTTTCCTGCAAACCTAGATAATGGTCACTTGTTCGGATGGATTTGAGGAGATCACACTGAAAATATATATATATATATATATATATATATATATATATATATATATATATATATATAAACATGCTGTGTATATTCTGCTAGAACTAGTGACGGAGTGACTCCCCACGTGTGCCGCAGCCCTCCTGACCTTACAATGTCCGCCTGGCTTGTATCCATTACGGGTCACTACTCCACGTCACACGTGATAACGTTTTCCTTTCTCTTGCTGCCCATTTCTGTCTGATGTTCATCACTGGTAAAACTTCTTGTAATTTTTGTTTTCTTTTTTTCTCTTTTTCGCTCTAGGTTTTCAACAAGCTTTTAAGCCTGGCCAGCACTGCCTCATCTCAGAAGTTCCAGTCCCATATGTGGAGTCAGATGTTGGTTTCCACATCTGGGTTTTTGAAATCCATCTCCAACGTGTCTGGAAAAGACATCCAGCCGCTCATAAAGCAATGGGTGTATCCTTTATTACCATATTTCATTATAGAACAGCTCTTATCTGACGTGGGAAGGTGTTATAGTCCTCAGGGATATGGCCCGAACTGAGCGAGTATGAGCTAAATCGTAATCACGATTAATTTACATTTAAACTCCATTTTCATCAATAAGCAATTATTTTAGACTTGCAACAAACATTATTTCCATTCGTTGCCACCATTTACACGCCTTGTCATTTATTTTGGTTTTGGTTATTTAATTAACTTTTCAGCCCTATTGTAGCCCCCATACTCAGTATTATGCCCTCTTAGTACTTCCCACACAGTGTTATACCCCTTATAGTCCGTCTGGATGCCTAATACCCCCTTATTGTCCACCTAAAGCCCCCCTTATGTCCTTCTCCCTGTATAATGCCTCTATGGTGCCCACACATGCTGTTGTATGCCCCCTATGGTGCCCATACATGCATTAGTATGCCCCCATGGTGCCTAATCATGCCATTGTATGCCCCCTATGGTGCCTAATCATGCCGTTGTATGCCCCCTATGGTGCCTAATCATGCCGTTGTATGCCCCCTATGGTTCCCACACATGCATTAGTATTCCCCCTATGGTGCCTAATCATGCAGTTGTATGCCCCCTATGATGCCCACACATGCAGTAGTATGCCCCTATGGAACCCACATGTGTAGTTGTATACTCCTATGGTGCCCAAACATGCAATTATATGCCCCTATGATGCCCACACATGCAGTAGTATGCCCCTATGGCACCAACACATGTACTTGTATACCCCTATGGTGCCCAAACGTGCAGTTGTATACCCCTATAATGCCCACACATGCAGTTGTATACCCCTATAATGCCCACACATGCAGTTGTATACCCCTATTATGCCCACACGTGTAGTTGTATACCCCTATGGTGCCCAAACGTGCAGTTATATGCCCCTATGATGCCCACACATACTGTTATATTGCCCCCTCTGTGCTCCACACAGCATAATAGCGTTTCCCAACCAGGGTGCCTCCAGGTGTTACAGAACTATAACTCCCAGCATGCCCGGATAGCCATAGGCTGTCTGGGCATGCTGGGAGCTGAAGTTTTGCAACAGCTGGAGGCAACCCTGGTTGGGAAACAAGGCAGTATAATGACTCCCTAGTTTGTGCCACAGAAATAAATATATATTCTCTAGAAGCCCATAAACCTTGGCCCACTGGACGCATCAGACACAATGACTTAACCACGAATATCTGCACAGCCTGAATAGTGAGCATGGAGCTGACAGAATGGAAATCACATCACTTTGGGTTTCTTGTAGGAATCTTCACGTTACAGCTCCTGAAAATCATGTTTAATATGTGTTTAGTTGAGGAAGGAGCTCTAGTTCCGAAACACGTCAGATTGGGGTGAGTTTCTACTTGTTTCTACTGCAGTTTTTGTTATGTGCAAACAAGGCAAAACTGACTACCCTGAAATGTGTAGAAGAGTTATATCCTGAATGGAATAACATGTGACTGGTTTCACATTCCTAGTGCCAGGGCCTGTACCTGCAGATTCTGCTTCACCCAATGAACTCAACAAAAAGGCATTTTACAGCGAGGAACCAGTCATTTTTCCAAGCTGAATCAGCGATCACACGGAAGGGAATATTTTAATCTCCATAGGGAAATCTCGGACAGTTTCAAACCTTTCAACAGAAAATCTGCAGCAAGTGACTCACCCAAGGGTGTGGCCAAACGTGCCGTATTTTGCTGCGCATGTGCTACCCGTTGACTTCAGTGGGTAGGAAAATATGCTGCAGCAAAATATGGCACGTGTGACTCTACCCTAAATATTGATCAGTGAAGACAAGTATTTGCGATTAGTAACCTGATCAAGTGTTTAAAGGGGTACTCCACCCTAGACATCTTATCGCCTATCGAAAGGATAGGGGATAAGATGTCTGATCGCGGGGTGAACAGCCGCTGGCCGTTCTTCGGACTTGCGCCACGACGTACTGTACACGGAAGCTTTGAGCTGGCGTTGCTTGATGACTAGTACATAGCTGTCACGCCTCCTCCCATAGACATGAATGGAGGAGGCGTGACGGCTGTGGTCGCCCATCATCCGGCACGGAGCTGCGTTTGCTCCATGCATCGGGTGACAGGTGTGCCATGCCGGAGATCGCTGGGGGTCCCAGCGACAACACCCCCCCCCCCCCCCCCCGGCGATCATACATCCTTTGGAATGGAAAGGGGATAAGATAGATGTCTAGGGGCGAAGTACTCCTTTAAAGGAAAACTGTCACTTGTTTTCTCCCACACTATCCACAGGTACTGATAGTACGGGAGACGCTGATTAAAACGAGCCCTACCTTACCCGGATCTGCGCCGCCGTTCTCCCGCAATTGTAGTTTTATTATATGTGTAAATCTCCCTGTAACTGGCATGGGTGGGGCTTCGGCGCTTAACTGGCACTGACGTCAGCGCCGCTTATGAATATTCATCCCCCCCTCTCTCCAGTTCTCCCTCTCTTTCCCGCTCCTAACTGGGGCGAGGGGGGATGAATATTCATAAGCGGCTCTGACGTCAGTGCCAGTTAAGCGCCAAAGCCCCGCCCTTGCCAGTTACAGGAAGATTTCAACAGATAATAAAACTACAATTGCGGGAGAACGGCGGCGCCGATCCGGACAAGGTAGGGCTCGTTTAAATCAGAGTCTCCCACACTATCCACCAGTGGATAGTGCGAGAGAAAACAAGTGACAGTTTTCCGTTAATACCAGGGTATAACACAGTCTCCCCACCTTGCTGTAAGCCGCTTATTTGTTACCCCTTAACATTGTCTTCTTAGAGACCAGAGTGGCGTTGTAAAGTTTTACGGCAGCTTCGCTTTTAACAGAAAAAGAAATGTTTTAGAATTGGAAATAAAACAGGAGTGCACAGTTCTGGGGACACAGAAATACGTGGTAAGATTTGGGGTTCCCATGTTGTATTTATCTTAATGGTATAAAGTATTTATTTGTTTTTATTACAAAATTTCATGTACAATTTTCATTAAACTACTCAGATTTTTTTACCTCCATTAAAAATGCTATGCAAGCAGAGCCAATACCATATAAGAGGATCTCCTACTGGTTGGCAAAGATGTTTTTGTGTGTACAGTTGGCGCTGCGCAGCATTTCAGGCTCTTTTTTTTTGTGTGTACAGACCGGCTGTTAAAGGAGAAGTCTCATAAATAAAAACTGAGGATAGGAGATAAGTTTTAGATCGCTGGGACCCCCGCACTCTCCTGCACGGGCCCTCTGCTCTTCCCTGGAATGGAGTTTCACAACCCCCACACGAACAGCTCTCCCATAGAGATATATGGACGGGGCGTGATGCTCTGTTCCAGGGGAGAGCAGAGGGCCCATGCAGCAGATCGCGCAGGGTGTGGGGGAGAGTACCAGCAGACCCCCTACTCCCCCCCCCCCCCCAATCTAAAATGTATCCCCTGTCCTGATAGGGGATAAGATGCCTGATTGCGGGGGACCCCCGTGATCTTGCACGCAGCACCCCGTTAGAATCAGTCCCCGGAGCATGTTTGCTCCGGGGCTGATTACTGGCGATCACGGGGACGAATCGTTGTGTCGTCATGGCTCCGCCCTCATGTGATGTCACGCTCCGCCCCCTTAATGCAAGCCTATGGGAGGGGGTGTGACAGCGAACACTCTTCAGGGACTGATTCTAACAGGGTGCTGCGTGCAAGTTAACGGGAGTCCCCAGCGGCTAGACCCCCACAATCAGTCATCTTATCCCCTATCCTTTGGATAAGGGGAGAAGATGCCTTAGCGCCGGAGTACCCCTTTAAGATTAGTCTCTTTCAGTGCTAATGAATTTATCAACTGCGACTTAAAAAAAAAAAAAAAATGCAAACACAATCAAAAAGTCGCAAAAATACACTGCTCGGCCTTGGCTTTCTTGGTGTGTGTGTGTGTGTGTGTGTGTATAAAGGGAATTTTCAGGAACCAGCGGCACACAAAATAAAGGTGTACAGAAATTACCTGCACCTACAATGATACATCCCCCCCCATTATTCTGGACGAAGGCCTTTAATAATACTGTTAAAGGGAAAGTGCAACGCTGAACGTTCCAGCAGTCAATGAGCAGCATGTTATAGAGCAGAAGATTCTGACCTTTTATGTGAAAAGATTCAGTAGTATGTTTTTCATCTCTGCTAATTCTTGTCTTAGGAGTCTGTAGGGCAGTCCTATTAAACGACTGACCGTGTGAGTGTGCGTTCAGAAATAACTAGTAGGACCATCTCCTGGACATGATCTAACCATTCTGAAACATCTTTTCTTATAGTTGTGCCGTTACTTTGATATTCCTCCTAGAAATGTATGACTAAATAGCTAACTGGGTGTTTTCATCTGGGGTCATGTCCCTCTACAGCCTGAGACTAGCCATTCAAAGCTGATAGCGCAGGGACACACTCCTTAAAGGGGTACTCCAGGAATTATTATTTTTTTTTTTAATGAACTGGTGCCAGAAAAGTTAAACAGATTTGTAAATTACTTCTATTAAAAAATCTTAATCCTTTCAGTACTTTTTAGCAGCTGTATGCTACAGAGAATTTCTTTATTTTTTTTTCATTTCTTTTTTGTCTTGTCCACAGTGCTCTCTACTGACACCTGATGCCCGTATCCGGAACTGTCCAGAGCAGGAGAAAATCCCCATAGCAAACCTCTCCTGCTTTGGACAGATCCTGACACGGACAGATGTGTCAGCAGAGAGCACTGTGGGCAGCACCAAAACGAAATAAAAAAAGTAAAGAATTTCCTCTGTAGCATACAGCTGCTAAAAAGTACTAAAAGGATTAAGATTTTTTTAATAGAAGTAATTTACAAATCTGTTTAACTTTCTGGCACCAGTTCACTTAAAAAATAAGTTTTCCACCGGAGTACCCCTTTAACTTGTTACACCCAGTTGTCTATTTATTAATACATTTCCAGGAGGAATGTAAGAGGATCGGCTCCACATAGAACTGTAAGATAACAAATTCCAAAATTATTTTTTCATGAGTAAGTCCCTTAAGGGGATTTTTATAAACAATCATTAGATTATGTTTACAGTTCACTGCCATACTACTGTATGCTATACTACTATATGACAGTGAATTGGGAAATCTGTGATCTTTTAGGATGTTCTAGAATTGTTTAATTTCGGGCCTACGTAGACCATCAGTGAGAGTGAGTTTATGCAGACCTGTATGTGTGTGTATGCCCATGTGATCACACCCAGAACCCTTTGGTGACTGTTGGCCAGGCCTATTTATTCATGTTCCGTGTCATAGTTTCTTTATTAGTTTATGTTCACACGTACGTTTGCCATTTTCTGTGGTCAAATTGAAGTCAGTGAGTGGCAAAATCTGATTATGTACTTGTTAACTTTTCCTTAGATGGGTTTGAAGCAGTGTTTCCCAAACAGTGTGCCTCCAGCTGTTGCAAAACTGCAACTCCCAGCATGCCTGGACAGCCTTTGGCTGTCCAGGCATGCTGGAAGTTGTAGTTTTGCAACAGCTGGAAACGCAGTGTTTGTAAAACAAATGGTTTAGGGTGCGTTCACAAGTGCTTATTTTCTGCAGCAGATCTGTTTCAGCAGATTTTGCTGCTTATTGAAGTCAATGAGCAGCAAAATCAGCAGCAGATCTGCAGCAGAAATATGCATGTGTGAACGCACCCTTAAAGCGCAACTGTCATGAAATTTTGGTGCAATAACCTGCACACAGCCTTTGTACTGTGTGCAGGTGGTGTGCGGTGTATAGCAATATTTTTACCTAATATTTGCAGGCTTTCATGACTGCAAAATCCACAATTTATTCAAAACCACTGACGGTCGTATAGGCGTGGCGTGAGGTACGTGATGCCCCGCCGCCGCCACGCCTACCCCATATGTCCGCGCTGGGACCTCTGTGTGATTGACACACAGGTCCCAGCGCATGCGCCCTTCAGCTGATCTAACCTGCGTGCCGCTGTGTCATCAGCAAGCGCTCGCTCCCGCCGCCGTCTCCCTCCTCAGTGCGCCTGCGCAGAGCAACGCACAGTCAGGTTAGTTCTTGATACTAGGTGCAGAGAGGAAGTGTGCTCTTCTCCTAGCACTGCACAGGCGCATTGAGGAGGAAGGCGGCGGCGGGAGCAAGCGCTTGCTGGATGACACACAGCGGCATGGACAGAGATGTCAGCAGAGAGCACTGTGGTCATGATGTCAGCAGAGAGCTCGGTGTTCTAAAAAGAAAACCATTTCCTCTGTAGTATTCATCAGCTAATAAGTACAGGAAAAATTAAGATTTTTAAATAGAAGTAATTTACAAATCAGTTTAACTTTCTGGCACCGGTAGATTTAAAAAATATATATATATAATTTCTACGGGAGTACGCCTTTAATTCGCTGATGCCCTCTTGGTCCATAAATCGATATCCTCTTCTATTGTACAGTGACTACATCTGTTTTGCCTCCCGCCATAGGGTCCTCTCAAAGTGACTGTGCAAGAGCTTGATGGGTCTTTTAACCACACGCTACAAATTGAAGAAAACAGCTTGAAGCACGACATCCCCTGTCATTCCAAGAGCAGAAGGTGATTTGCTGAGATTACCCTCCTCATTGCCTTTTTGCCTAATGTGTTTTGTATGTTTGACATAATAACATAATCCATTGAACTCAGCGCTTGAAACAATATTACAATCTTCCCTCATTAAATGTCCTTATAACACATGTGTTTCCACTTTGGCGCACATCAGGGGGATCCTGTTTCTTAACATCCTTCCAGTGCTTTCTAAACAGAAGGCGGCCTATATAGATTTGCTGATCATAAACCGCTGTCTAAACCTCAGCATGGAGCATATGCAGAAGTTTCGTTTTTTTTTTTATCCTCCCTACCGTGTGCAATAAGCTTTTATTTAGGCCTTTTAAAGGGGTACTCCGGCGGAAAACTTATTTTTATTTCATTTTTTTAAATCAACTGGTGCCAGAAAGTTAAACAGATTTGTAAATGACTTCTATTAAAAAATCTTAATCTTTCCTGTACTTATTAGCTGCTGAATACTACAGAGGAAATTATTTTCTTTTTTGGAACACAGAGTTCTCTGCTGAATCACGAGCACAGTGCTCTCTGCTGACATCTCTGTCCATTTTAAAAACTGTCCAGAGTAGGAGAAAATCCTCACAACAAACATATGCTGCTCTGGAGAGTTCCTAAAATGGACAGAGATGTCAGCAGAGAGCACTGTGCTCGTGATGTCAGCAGAGAGGACTGTGTTCCAAAAATAAAAGTTTCCTCTGTAGTATTCAGCAGCTAATAAGTACTGGAAGGATTAAGATTTTTTTTATACAAGTAATTTACAAATCTTTTTAACTTTCTGGCACCTGTTGATAAAAAAAAAAAAAAAGGTTTTCCATTGGAGTACCCCTTTAAATACTCCACAGATTAGTTGTGTTCTCCTAGATCAGTGGTCTTCAACCAGCAGACCTCCAGATGTTGCAAAACTACAACTCCCAGCATGCCCGGACAGCAAAAGGCTGTCCAGGCATGCTGGGAGTTGTAGTTTTGCAACATCTGGAGGTCCGCAGGTTGGAGACCACTGTCCTAGACTATATTCAGTATGTCATGTGTCTGTCACTAAAGTTGCCTAAAGACAAATCCATAAAAAGATCAGATCTGTCAGAAATTAGAAAAGATGTCAACAAAGTGACGTTCAATTCCTATTTGGACTAAGGAACATACCGTATATACTCGAGTATAAGCCGACCCGAATATTAGCCGAGGCCCCTAATTTCACCCCAAAAACCCAGGAAAAGTTATTGACTCGACTATAAGCCTAGGGTGGGGAAATACATCATCCCCCCCCCTGTCATCATCCCCCCCCCCACCTGTCATCATCCAGACCCCCGTCACTAACACCCCCCTTCATCCACCCCCCTTCATCCACCGCCCTTCATCATCCACCGCCCTTCATCATCCACCGCCCTTCATCATCCACCGCCCTTCATCATCCACCGCCCTTCATCATCCACCGCCCTTCATCATCCACCGCCCTTCATCATCCACCGCCCTTCATCATCCACCGCCCTTCATCATCCACCGCCCTTCATCATCCACCGCCCTTCATCATCCACCGCCCTTCATCATCCACCGCCCTTCATCATCCACCGCCCTTCATCATCCACCGCCCTTCATCATCCACCGCCCTTCATCATCCACCGCCCTTCATCATCACCACCTGTCATCATCCCCCTATCATCATCCCACACCCCCCCTTTCATCATCACCGCCTGTCATCATCCCCCCCCCTTTCATCATCACCGCCTGTCATCATCCCCCCCCCTTTCATCATCACCGCCTGTCAATCAAGTGGTCTTCAACCTGCGGACCTCCAGATGTTGCAAAACTACAACTCCCAGCATGCTGGGAGTTGTAGTTTATTAACACCTGGAGGTCCGCAGGTTGAAGACCACTGCGGCCTTCGTCATGATCCAGCCCCCTCCCCTTAAGATTTCTACTCACCTCCCCTCGGTGGGAAGGAAGGGTGAGCTGGTCCAAGCCATCTATCTTGCAGGGACCGTCCGGTGGGGAGGGTTAGTCGTTCCGGGCTGTCCATCTTCACCGGGGGGCCCTCTTCTTTTCTCCAGGCCTGGCCCCGGACTAGTGACGTTGCCTTGACGACGACGCACAGGGACGAATGTCCCTGTGCATCGTCGTCAAGGCAACATCACTAGTCTAACCCCCCCCCCCCCCCGGTGAAGATGGACAGCCCGGAACGACTAACCCTCCCCACTGGATGGTCCCCGCAGCATAGATGGCCCTGACCAGCTCACCCTTCTTTCCCACCGAGGGGAGGTGAGTAGAAAACTAAAGGGGGGGGGGGGCTCTGGATGATGTCGAAGGCCGCAGTGGTCTTCAACCTGCGGACCTCCAGATGTTTCAAAACTACAACTCCCAGCATGCCCGGACAGCCAATGCCTGTCCGGGCATGCTGGGAGTTGTAGTTTTGCAATATGTGGAGGTCCACAGGTTGAAGACCACTCAGAAGGGATTGACAGGCGGAGAGTTCACTCGAGTATAAGCCGAGGGGGGTGTTTTCAGCACGAAAAAACGTGCTGAAAAACTCGGCTTATACTCGAGTATATACGGTACCTGTAATCTTACGGTATTTGCACGTTTCCCTTTAGTTTGTAGTGGATATGACTGACTGTATTGCCAAAAAACAAAATATTTTTTTTTTCCACAGAAATAAAAAGAAGAAAATTCCACTGATGAATGGGGAAGAGGTAGACATGGACCTTTCTGCTATGGAGTAAGTTGACACATTGATTTAAAGGGTACCTGTCTCTTTAAAAAAAATTATTATGCCACAGAAGTTAGTGCCCGAGACATGCTTATACTGTCCAGATTTATTCCCTCCCATAAACATGAATAAAGGGGTGGGGTGTGACGTCACGTCCCCAGTCCCGGAAACCTGGAGGTTTACAAGACTGGAGACTCATCTCCCACATAGAATGCTAATGTCCCAGTGGCGGGACCCCCGCGATCAGACATCTTATCCCCTATACTTTGGATAAGGGATAAAATGGTTTTTGCCTGCAATACCCCTTTTAATTTAGTTAATAAGTTTGATAAGGTTTTGAAGCCATGGTTGATTTTGGAGGAGTCGGTTGTCCCCTCGAAACGTGTTGATCTCCTCAGTAAGTCGGGGTGATTTTGCAATCGGTTTGGAGGGTGCTCTTGGGAGTGTGTCTGGTGAGTGTGTTTTACTCCAGAGTGTTCGTATTTGGCCCGTTTCCTGGCTGTTCTCATCCTTTTGAACCTCAATCTTCATGCTGTTGTACTGGTGTTTTAATATGTGAGCTTTGCCTTTTGTCATGTGCAGCTTGGGTGCTTGTATGGTGCTCTCTGGAGTTCATTGTATTATTGTGTTTTCTTGTGTTTTAAAATAATGAATAAATACTTATGGGTTGACAAAAAATATTATTGCCTTTGCATGGGCTTTCTGTCATTCTGTACACGCGTGTCTATGTGCAGAGACAAGCAATGACCATTACAAACAAACAGCCATTATAATGGATGGAGCAGCCAGTCAGATTGATAAGCTCTCTTGATTGGTGGCGGTCTCCGGACTGAGATCCCTACGACATAGCAGCAGACGTTTTCAAGTGACAGGGGGCACGTTAAAGGGGTACTCTGGTGAAAAACATTTTTGGTGCCAGAAAGTTAAACAGTTTTGTAAATGACTTCTATTAAAAAAGTCTTTACGCTTCCAGTACTTTTTAGCAGTTGTATGCTACAAGGGAAATTATTTTCTTTTTGAATTTCTTTTTTGTCTTGTCCACAGTGCTCTCTGCTGACACCTCTGTCCGTATCAGGAACTGTCCAGAGCAGGAGAAAATCCCCATTGCAAACCTATGCTGCTCTGGACAGTTCCTGATACGGACAGAGGTGTCAGCAGAGAGCACTGTGGACAAGACAAAAAAGAAATTCAAAAAGCAAATAATTTCCTCTGTAGCATACAGCTGCTAAAAAGTACTGGGAGGGTAAAGATTTTTTAATACCGTATATACTCGAGTATAAGCCGACCCGAGTATAAGCCGGGACCCCTAATTTCAACCCAAAATCCCAGGAAAAGTTATTGACTCGAGTATAAGCCTAGGGTGGCAAATACATCATCCCCCCCTGTCATCATCCAGACCCGTCATTAACATCCTCATCATCATCACCGCCTGTCATCATCCAGACCCTCATCATCATCACCTGTCATCATCCCCTTGTCATCATCCCACACCCCCCCTTCATCATCCCCTTGTCATCATCCCCACCCCCCTCATCATCCCCTTGTCATCATCCCCTTGTAATCATCCCACCCCCCCCTTCATCATCCCCTTGTCATCATCCCCACCCCCCTTCATCATCCCACCCCCCCCTTCATCATCCTCTTGTCATCATCCCACCCCCCCCCCCTTCATCATCCTCTTGTCATCATCCGCCCTCAGTGGTCTTCAACCTGCGGACCTCCAGAGGTTTCAAAACTACAACTCCCAGCAAGCCCGGGCAGCCATCGGCTGTCCGGCCTTGCTGGGAGTTGTAGTTTTGAAACCTCCGGAGGTCCGCAGGTTGAAGACCACTGCGGCCTTCGACATCATCCAGCCCCCTCTCACCCCCTTTAGTTCTGTACAGTACTCACCTCCGCTCGACGCTGGTCCGGTGCTGCAGGACTGTCCGGAGAGGAGGTCGTCCGGTGGGATAGTGGTTCCGGGCTGCTATCTTCACCGGGGGCGCCTCTTCTCCGCGCTTCGGGCCCAGAATAGAGGCGTTGCCTTGACGATGACGCAGAAGTACGTTGGCAATGAACGTACCTCTGCGTCGTTGTCAAGGCAACGTGACTATTCTGGGGCCGGGCCCGAAGCGCTTAGAAGAGGCCTCCCCGGTGAAGATAGCAGCCCGGAACCACTATCCCACCGGACGACCTCCTCTCCGGACAGTCCTGCAGCACCGGACCAGCGCCGAGCGAGGGGGGGAGTTGTAGTTTTGAAACCTCTGGAGGTCCGCAGGTTGAAGACCACTGCGGGTGGAGAGTTCACTCGAGTATAAGCCGAGGGGGGTGTTTTCAGCACGAAAAATCGTGCTGAAAAACTCGGCTTATACTCGAGTATATACGGTAGAAGTTATTTACAAATCTGTTTAACTTTCTGGCACCAGTTGATTTAAAAAAAAAAAAAAAGTTTTCCACCGCATTGCCCATTTAAAGGACAACTGTAGTGGAACACTTTTATATATGCCCGGGCCTCAAAAATAAACAAAATAAACTCATACATACCTTCCTAAGAGCCCCCGTTGGTCCGGCACATGCCTCATGGTAGGGCAGTGCTGACGTCATTCCACTTCCTGGGGAAGGGGACGCCGCAGAGCCGTCGGCGTATCACCGGCCGTAGCGATGTCCTGCCCCGGTCGGTGATAGGCTGAGCCCACTGTCATGCAAGGAGCTCTGGCCGGCTTCTTACATGACAGTGGGCTCCGCCTATCACCGTCCAGGGTGGGACATTGCTACGGCTGGTGATACGCCGAAGGCTCTGCGGCGTCCCCCTCCCCAGCAAGTGGAATGACGTCAGCACTGCCGGACCGTGAGGCCTGTTTCGGACCAATGGGGGCTCCTAGGCAGGTATGTATGAGTTTATTTTGTTTGTTTTTGAGGCACGGGCATATATAAAAGTGTTCCCCTACAGTTGTCCTTTAAGGATAGCGAGGGTCATCGCACCCAGTCTACCTCCTGTCAAAATTTCGGACATGTCAGAAGTGTGTTTTTATTTTATTTAAATTTGTAATTTTTTTTATAGTATCGAAACGTTAATCAGAGTACAAACAGATATATGAAAACATGGGCCCTGATTTACTAAGAGTGTTGTGCAGGTTTCTTTGTGGGCTTTAATTTCCTACAATTTTTTTTCCACGGTATTTACGAAGGATTCCCTACATTTTCCACTTTCCCTACGTTTTCCTTTTTTTACACACGCCCTGATCTGTAGGGTTTTCCTCAGCTCAAATCCACCACATTTTTTGTGGAAACCTTAGTAAATATGTTGGATTTTTGTGAAAAGGTCGGGAACACGCCCCTTTTCGGTCACTCCGCCCCCTTTCTCTGACGGCCACGTTCCCTTTTGGGGTTTTCTTAGTAAAATGGAGAGTTAGTCAGGTTTTTTCAATTCTGGCGCAAATTCTGGCACAGACGGAATTTCTAGCGCACAACCCTACATAACATGTCTGGTTTGCAATAGTAAATGAGGGCCATAGTGTGCATTGTGGCTTGCATGCCATGAACTTTGAGAGTTTAGTATGGTAAGGAAAATAGGATAGGTAATGGGGTAAGGGAATGAGAGGGAAGTGTCATTTACAACGTGTGTAATAAAAGTCGTAGTATCCAGTCCGGATGGTGGATAAGCAGCCCCAAACAAGTTCCAAAGATATTTAACATAAGGTGTATGTTATCAATCTAGAAGACACCAGGGTTCTGTGTCAACAAATAATCTTACAATGAAAGGTAACAAAACTTTTCAGAAGCATGGGGAGAGGATGTCCAGGGCAATTTTTTTTGAGACAGGTACCTTTTAAATTAAACTGTTCCTTGTCCATCAATGAGCCATTTGGCCTGATCAGTAGTGATGCCTTGACTCATGACAGTGTTTCAGAGTCTATGCACCTTAGATAACAGACCCTGGCCAAACGTACATGTGTTCTCATATAATGGAGGGGTAGAAGCTGCAGCCCGACACCTATGTAATGCAGGCAACTTTTCCAAACTATACATGTAAACTTTGGAATCTTGTTACCTGTATAATGTCAATTCTTTCTGCAGTGCCGACTCCCCATTGCTCTGGATACGGATTGATCCGGACATGTCATTGCTGAGGAAGGTGGAGTTTGAACAGGCTGATTTCATGTGGCAGTACCAGCTCCGCTATGAGAGAGATGTGGTAGCCCAGGAAGAGTCCATTCTAGCCCTGGAAAACTTCCCCACCCCCTCCTCTCGGCTTGCTCTGACAGACATCCTGGAGCAAGAGCAATGTTTCTACCGTGTCAGGATGATGGCGTGTTACTGTCTGGCCAAGGTGAGATTGAATAAATTCCTGCAAACACAGACTATTAAAATAGTCATCCACCTCTGTACAAGAATAGGTTCTCAATGCTTAGGAACATTTTCATATACAGTAAATGTTGGCACTCCTGAAATTTTTCAAGAAAATGAAGTATTTTTCACAGAAAAGGATTGCAGTAACACATGTTTTGCTATACACATGTTTATTCCCTTTGTGTGTATTGGAACTAAACTAAAAAAGGAGGAAAAAAAGCAAATTGGACATAATGTCACCAAACTCCAAAAATGGTCTGGACAAAATTATTGTCACCCTTTCAAAATTGTGGAAAAATAAGATTGTTTCAAGCCAGTGATGCTCCTTTAAACTCACCTGGGGTCCAGTATCAGGTGTGGGCAATATAAAAATCACACCTGAAAGCAGATAAAGAGGAGAGAAGTTCACTTAGTCTTTGCATTGTGTATTTGTGTGTGCCACACTAAGCATGGACAACCGAAAAGAACTGTCTGAGGACTTGAGATCCAAAATTGTGGAAAAATATCAACAATCTCAAGGTTACAAGTCCATCTCCAGAGATCTAGATTTGCCTTTGTCCACAGAGCGCAACATTATCATGAAGTTTGCAACCCATGGCACTGTAGATAATCTCCCTGGGCGTGGACAGAAGAGAAAAATTGATGAATGGTGTCAACGCAGGATAGCCCGGATGGTGGATAAGCAGCCCCAAACAAGTTCCAAAGATATTCAAGCTGTCCTGCAGGCTCATGGAGCATCAGTGTCAGCGTAAACTATCCGTCAACATTTAAATGAAATGAAACGCTATGGCAGTAGACCCAGGAGGACCCCACTGCTGACACAGGCACATAAAAAAGCAAGACTACATTTTGCCAAAATGAACTTGAGTGAGCCAAAAACCTTCTGGGAAAATGTCTTGTGGACAGATGAGACCAAGATAAAACTTTTTGGTAAAGCACATCATTCTACTGTTTACCGAAAAAGGAATGAGGCCTACAAAGAAAAGAACACAGTACCTACAGTGAAATATGGTGGAGGTCAATGATGTTTTGGAGTTGTTTTGCTGTCTCTGGCACTGGGGGCCTTGAATGTGTACAAGGCATCATGAAATCTGAGGATTACCAATGGATTTTGGGTCGCACTGTACAGCCCATTGTCAGAAAGTTGGGTTTTCATCCGAGATCTTGGGTCTTCTAGCAGGACAATGACCCCAAACATACGTCAAAAAACGCCCAGAAATGGATGGCAACAAAGCGCTGGAGAGTTCTGAAGTGGCAGCAATGAGTCCAGATCTAAATCCCATTGAACGCCTGTGGAGAGATCTTAAAATTGCTGTTGGGAAAAGGCGCCTTGCAATAAGAGACCTGGAGCAATTTGCAAAGGAAGAGTGGTCCAACATTCCGGCTGAGAGGTGTAAGAAGCTTATTGATGGTTATATGAAGCCACTGATTTCAGTTATTTTTTCCAAAGGGTGTGCAACCAAATATTTAGTTAAGGGTGCCAATAATTTTGTCCAGACCATTTTTGGAGTTTGGTGACATTATGTCCAATTTGCTTTTTTTCCTCCCTTTTTTTGTTTAGTTCCAATACACACAAAGGGAATAAACATGTGTATAGCAAAACCTGTGTTACTGCAATCCTTTTCTGTGAGAAATACTTCATTTTCTTGAAAAATTTCAGGGGTGCCAACATTTACGGCCATGACTGTATGTTTATAATTGGTGTATAACTTTAGCAATTCATTCCTGGTTATACGCATATATGAAGAGATATTCTACATATAACATTGTAAGCCCACAGTACCATGCATTAAGTATCTTACAGGCGAGTTACAGCATGCAATCTTTTCCAGACATATGAGATCAAAACTGGTGCACTGGTGATTAGTTGCCGTAACTTACAGTCTTTGACAACCAATCAGTATTCACCTGTTATTTATTTATTTTTCTTTTACAACAATTTGAAAATAAAATCAGAGTCCCAGTTGGTAATAATAGTTTTTCAATTGTTTCCATACAACTTCCCATATGTGTTAATTGTAAAATGGTGTTTAAAGGTGAACATACACTTTATTAGTTGATACATGTTTTCCTGTAGAAAACAAAAAAAAAAGTACCTGTCGCCAAGTAAACTTTTCTAAAATAACTCAGGCTATGTTCCCTAACTACTTCTAACACTCTTCCCCCCTTAAAAAAAATCACAGCTTTATAAAGCTGTGTATCTTACCTTTATTCTTGCTCACATAGTGCAATCTCTCAGCAGGAGAAAGTGAGCATTTCCCAGCAGGTATGACATCACTGAAGCCTGCTGGGGGACCATTTCCACCCTCACATCGTTCCAGTGCTGTGATGAATAGAAGACCTCAAGCTCTGTGCATCTTTCAGTGAGGCTCTGTGCAGCTTTCAGTGAGGCTCTGTGCAGCTTTCAGTGAGGCTCTGTGCAGCTTTCAGTGAGGCTCTGTGCAGCTTTCAGTGAGGCTCTGTGCATCTGTCAATCAAGCTCAGTGCAGCCAGAAGCACTTCCTGAGTTTGGTCTCCTGCCAGGCCCGGAGGAGACTAAATTCACTGTATTAATTATGGCAGGGAACAGAACAGAGCCACCTAGTGGCCATTTTTTCTTTTATGTTTTAAAAATAGTTATGTTAATAATTTTAAAAGTAAGTTAATGGGAAAGTGTCTGCTAATTACGCAAAGAACACTATATTAAAAGTTTTATTTGGTGACAGGTACTCTTTTTTTAAAGCGGTACTCCGGTGAAAACCTTTTTTCTTTTAAATCAACTGGTGGCAGAAAGTTAAACATATTTGTAAATTACTTCTATTAAAAATCTTAATCCTTCCAGTACTTATTAGCTGCTGAATGCTACAGAGGAAATTCCTTTCTTTTTGGAAAACTGATGACATCACGAGCACAGTGCTCTCTGCTGACATCTCTGTCCATTTTAGCAACCATGCATAGCAGATGCATGCTAAGGGCAGCATTGTGGCTCAGTGGTTAGCACTGCTGCCTTGCAGTGCTGGGGACTTGGGTTCAAATCCCACTAAGGACCACAATAAATAAAGCGTTATTATTATTATAATAACGTCAGCAGAGAGAACTGTGCTCGTGATGTCATGAGAGAGCATTCCAAAAAGAAAAGAATTTCCTCTGTAGTATTCAGCAGCTAATAAGTACAGGAAGGATTAAGATTTTTTAATAGAAGTAATTTACAAATATGTTTAACTTTCTGCCACCAGTTGATTTAAAAGAAAAAAGGTTTTCACCGGAGTACCCCTTTAAGCTTTTCCAAGACCTCCAGTTTAAGAACCACATGGAAAGTAAAACCTTGAGCCATTCTCTCCCATCAATATGTTAACATTTTAAGTTTACCTGTAAAAGTGTTTGTTGTTACATTGGGGGACACAGGAACCGAGGTGTATAGGCTGCTGCCACTAGGAGGCTGACGCAGAGAAAATATCAGCCCTTCCTAGCAGGCAATACCTGCTCATCGTGCCATTTATTTATTTTTTTCTACAGATTCTTAGGGTGACAGGGCCTCCCTGCGCTCTCAAGAGAATGTGCAGTTGTACATCGCACATCTTCAAGTACACTGCTCAAAAAAACACTAAGATAACACATCCTAGATCTGAATGAATGAACTAATCATATGAAATACTTTCGCCTTTACATAGTTGAATGCGCTGACAACAAAATCACACAAATATTATCAATGGAAATCAAATGTATCAACCCATGGAGGTCTGGATATGGAGTCACACTCAAAATCACAGTGGAAAACAACACTACAGGCTGATCCGACTTTATGTAATGTCCTTAAAACAAGTCACAATGAGGCTCAGTAGTGTGTGTGGCCTCCACGTGCCCGTATGACCTCCCTACAATGCCAGGGCATGCTCCTGTTGAGGTGGTGGATGGTCTCCTGAGGGATGTCCTCCCAGTCCTGGACTAAAGCATCCGCCAACTCCTGGTCAGTCTGTGGTGCAATGTGGCATTGGTGGATGGAGCGAGACATGATGTCCCAGATGTGCTCAATCGGATTCAGGTCTGGAGAACAGGCGGGCCAGTCCATAGCATCAATGCCTTCCTCTTACAGGAACTGCTGACACACTCCAGCCACATGAGGTCTAGCATTGTCTTGCATTAGGAGGAACCTAGGGCAAACCGCACCAGCATATGGTCTCACAAGTGGTCTGAGGATCTAATTTCAGTAGCTAATGGCAGTCAGGCTACCTCTGGCAAGCACATGGAGGGCTGTGTGCCCCCCCCCCCCCCCCAAAGAAATGCCACCCCACACCATTACTGACCCACTGCCAAACTGGTCATTCTGGAGGATGTTGCAGGCAGCAGAACGTTCTCCACGGCATCTCCAGACTCTGTCACGTCTGTCATATGTGCTCAGGGTGAACCTGCTTTCATTTGTGAAGAGCACAGGGCGCCAGTGGCGAATTTGCCAATCTTGGTGTTCTCTGGCAAATGCCAAACGTCCTGCACAGTGTTGGGCTGTAAGCACAACCCCCACCTGTGGATGTCTGGCCCTCATACCAACCTCATGGAGTCTGTTTCTGACTGTTTGAGTGGATACATGCACATTTTTGGCCTGCGGGAGGTCATTTTGCATGGCTCTGGCAGTGCTCCTTCTGCTTCTCCTTGCATAAAGCCGGAGGTAGCGGTCCTGCTGCTGGGTTGTTGCCCTCCTACGGCCTCCTCCATGTCTCCTGATGTACTGGCCTGTCTCCTGGTAGCACCTCCATGCTCTGGACACTACGCTGACAGACACAGCAAACCTTCTTGCCACAGCTCGCATTGATGTGCCATCCTGGATGAGCTGCACTACTTGAGCCACTTGTGTGGGTTGTAGACTCCATCTCATACTACCACTAGAGTGAAAGCCCCGCCAGCATTCAAAAGTGACCAAAACATCAGCCAGGAAGCATAGGAATTGAGAAGTGGTCTGTGGTCACCAACTGCAGAACCACTCCTTTATAGGAGGTTTCTTGCTAATTGCCTTTAATTTCCACCTGTTGTCTGTTCCATTTGCACAACAGCATGTGAAATTTTCAATCAGTGTTCTTCCTGAGTGGACAGTGGGATCTCACAGAAGTGTCATTGACTTGGAGTAACATTGTGTTGTTTAAGTCTTCCCTGACTGCAGTCAGGGTGATTGTAAACCAGCTTTCCCTGGCATAGAAATAACTAGATGGCTGAATATAAATAGTAATTAGGCTCTGTTCACACTTGCAGGTTATCAGGTGTTTTTGTAATCTGAATCACTTTTCCTGATAGGAAAAAATACCAGAAAACCATTATAGTCTGTGGTGTCCGACATTGAATCTGTTTGAAAACAAATCTTTCCCATTTTATTAC